>NC_079216.1:54519636-54827136 GCF_029633865.1 Lampris incognitus | reverse complement strand
TGACTACTCGCCTCACGAATATGTTGCTCAGCCAATACAGCCGTATTCCTTTGAGCCAAAAGGGTGCGTCTCCGCTTTTATAGCGTCCCGCTACGGACACGCCCTCTATGCTAATGCTAAGTCGTGACGGGGCAAGTTACCACATTTTCGCCAACCAGAAATCAGTTACTCGACCGCCGATATCTCTCGTCTGGCCATAAATGTGAAATAAATGGCTACCATTTGTCTTATTGATCACATCCACACTTCTTACATCATCGATTAATAACATGAAAAGTCGGATTTTGGTGCAAGTATCTCTTTAACATGCAGTGTGCTTTACGTTATGTCAAAGTGCAGAGCTGAACAGTAGGTGATGTTATACGCAGAAAACAAGACATACAACATGTAGTACATCTTGTATATGTTGAGAAGTTAAAGAACAAAAAATAGAAATTTAAACATTTAGGCATCCGGTTAGCGTAGCGGTCTATTCCGTTGCTTACCAACATGGAGATCGCCAGTTTGAATCCCCGGGTTACCTCCAGCTTGGTCGGGCATCCTTACAGACACAATTGGCCATGTCTGCGGGTGGGAAGCCGGATGTGGGTATGTGTCCTGGTCGCTGCACTAGCGCCTCCCCTGGTTGGTCGGGGGGAGGGGGAACAGGGGGCACTAGCGTGATCCTCCCACGCGCTACGTCCCCCTGGTGAAACTCCTCACTGTCAGGTGAAAAGAAGCGGCTGGTGACTCCACATGTATCGGAGGAGGCATGTGGTAGTCTGCAGCCCTCCCGAATCGGCAGAGGGGGTGGAGCAGTGACCGGGATGGCTCGAAAGAGTGGGGTAATTGGCCAAGTATGATTGGGGTGAAAGGGGGGGGGATCCACACAAAAAAAATACAATTAACTTGTATGTCAATTCATACAACCAAAAAGATATATATCTTGTCATATCAGGGTTACGCTCAGTAAGGCAAGGCAAGTTTATTTATATAGTATATTTATACTCAAAGACAATTCAAAGTGTTTTACGTGCAGAAGTCATAAAAAGGTACTGAATAAAAAAATAAAGCATAAAATAAAACATGTAAAAATAGATAAAATAGCATAAACATAATAAAAAGGGCCAAAATGAATAAGGTGAAATGGGCTTTTCTCGCTTTGAAATTTAAATCAAAGGTACCTGAGAGCATACAAGTGTTTTGACTGGCTCTAAAAGTGGTCAGACTAAGTGTAGGTCTTGGATTGTCTGCAAGTTTGTTCCAGCTTTGTGTAGTAAAATAACTAAATGTTGCATCACCGTGTTTAGTTTTAACTCTGGGAATAGCTAGCAGAGCTCTCCCAGATCAACTGAGAGGTCGAGAGGTTTCATATGGTGGAAGTAAGTCAGCGATGTATATTGGTCCTATACCATCAAGTGCTTTGAAGACCAGAAGCATTATTTTAAAGTCTATTCCATGGCACACTGGATGCCAATACCAGTGTCAGGAGTTTTGCAAGGGATTCTGGATCTCCAGCCATGCTGCACCTTATTAAGGACACCATTGTGACAAAAGGGCCCCTTTTTGCCTGGAGCACCATGAAAGTACTCCCCCCCGGCCCCCTGACACCCCTGACCCAGGGCAAGAATGTGGACAGGGTCAGCTTACATGTAACTGTAGGATAGACAAACTGAACACAAAGGCCGGCCAGCGTCCAGCTCCGTACCTGCAGACGAGCGTGGGGGAAACATAATGAGGTTTTCCATGTAAAGATGTGCGCAGGATGATTGACAGAGGAGCCTTCACCATCCTGACAGCTTGTCCTCCATCTTTTATGAATCACAGCGCCTAAGTGAACACCAGGGCTTTTATAAGAGCAGATTTACCTCAGGGAAATGGGATATATGTATATGTTGAGACATCATATCGAGTATGGGCTGTCAGTGGGATGACTTGATAAATGGCGAGATAGATGGAAGAAGGGAGTCTGCAGGGAGATAAGCAGGATGCAGGTCCATAATGCATGGGTGGAGGAGGCAGTGGGGGACACGCGCGCACAGATTCATTTGGAGCTGTCCATCTGTGGCCAGCCAGAAACAGCCCCCCCCCCCACGCCACCCGCCCAATGGCAGCTCCATTGTCCTCAGAGAGACGACTGGGAAAGTGTCGCAATTCCTCTGCAGAGCCATCACACCACAGCTGGTGGTGTCAGCTCCTCTGTCCTCCCTCTCCTTCCTTTCTCTTCCTCTCGCTCGCTGTCTCTGCCCCCCCCACACCCCCTCTCACCTTCACTTGTTCTCTGTGTATGTGTTTGTCTCTTTCTCGCCCTCTGATCTCTGTTACAAAAGGCAGCTGCTGCCACCCGCTGGCTCATGTGGGAAAGATCCGCCTTGTGATTACTCCCCCCCCCTTCTTTTTCTCTCGCAATCTCATACGTTGTGCTCGTTCATGTATCCTCACTTCACTGTATGTCACTCTGCCGTTTGTGTCTCCTCAAGTTTTGTAGGGTTCACGCGTCCCAAACAGCATTGTAATCTGAAACTCTTTTTTTGTTTTGCCTTATAGGAATTCCCACCCTCATGGCAGTCACTATAATCCCATCATGCAGCAGCCGGCCTTGCTGGCTGGCCATGTCACCCTCCCATCCAACCAGCCCCTCAATGTGGGCGTGGCTCACGTCATGAGGCAGCCCTCCACCAACAACAACTCCTCTTCTAAAAAGAACAAACAGCACCAGATGTCTGCCAGGTACTGTAAGGACTCGGCAACTCAACACTAGTTTGCAATGGGTTTTGCCCAAACTGGCAACTCAAGCCTCGTCACATTATGGGAGGTATTTTAGTTAAAAGTATTTGAACTACGTATTTTAATTACTTTTTTTAAGTATTTTGCAATTTGTATTTGATCAGTCTGGAAAAGATTTAAAATGTAGTTTTGTAATATGTCAGTTCTGGAAGGAGTATTTAGTCTTTGGAAATACTCAAAAGTACTTTTCAGCGGAGATTCAACTTGAGATCAAAAAAGGACAAGCTTTTTTCAAGCTACAGCCTATTCATCTATGTCACGGTGATGATGAGAATGATACAAAGATAGTTAGCTGCGGAATCATTCATGATGACGTGACATGGATGTTGTGTGTGTGGGTGGGTGGGTGTGTGGTGTGGATGCTGATGTGGGCTGCATTCAGCCTGCCTTTTTGCATTACGTTTGCTTCAAAGAAAGGGATTATATTTAATGGATAACTGAAAAACCACCTGTACATGTGTTCTTCAATGCTGTCTGCAGACTCATTGTCAAACCCTACCATGCTCACCTAACGGGAGTTAACGGTTAAAAGAATGTAGGCCTACATTTCTTAGGAAATTCACACAATCAGTTATCTGTGTCAGTTATAATCAGTATCTTTTCCCATCTCTGTTCATGGAATATGAAAATTGGCCATCCATACATCCATTATCCAAGCCGCTTATCCCAATCGGGGTCACAGGGATGCATCCTAGCATTATATCGATAGCATATATTATATGTTTGACCTCCGTCATCAGGCTTACACATTAAAAAGCAAACAAAATTCCTTCTCTCTAAATGACCCTCCACCGATTCTCTTCATTTTTTTTCCAGGAATGCATCAGCCTACGAGGTGTCATCCTCCCAGGCGGTGCTCTCTCCACAGCGCTCCAAGCGGGTGAAGGAGAATACACCCCCGCGCTGCGCTGTGCTGCAGAACGGCTCTGCCCTCAACTGCCCGCCCCCGCACGGCTGTGGAGTCGGAGGCTGGGGGGGTGCCGAGGCGGAGCTGGCCTCCAGCACCACCCGGGATCATCAGCATCCACACCACGTCCCCCGGCAGACCATAATCATCCCCGACACGCCCAGCCCTGCGGTCAGCATCATCACCATCAGCAGTGACACGGATGAGGAAGATGACCACAAACAGAGCAACAACAGGTCAGAGCTGGGTTTGAAAGGCCCCATTAAAAATGGCTTTTAGAGCAGCAAGCAACAGACTTCTCCTATTTGACTTATATACATATGGAACAGAAAGGTTGAACGGGATTTAGTGAGGGGAGTGATTTTGATTTGACTGACAGCCAATAATGGCCGGGCATTTTTCAAGTCAAATTTATTTATAAAGCACATTTAGAAACAACCCACACTGACCAAAGTGCTCTACAGACCAGAGCAGGTAGCTAAAATACAATACAAGAAACACCAATATAAACAACAAGCTCGTAGGCACAAATAAACAACATATGGGCATAAGCACAAACCAGAAATCAGCAACATTAGGAGGATTCAAGCACTAGTGAATAAAAGTAAGTTTTGTGCCAAGACTTAAAAGAGTCAATGGAGGGGACAGATCTGATAAGGAGGAAAATGTTGTTCCACAGTCTAGGGACTTCAACCGCAAAGGTGCAGTCACCCCTGAGTTTAAGATTAGATTGTGGGACAGCCAGGAGTCCCAAGTCAGCTGACCTGAGGGACCTGGAGGTGGAATAGAGGGTTAAAAGGTCTGCAATATAGGAGGGGGCAAGTCCATTTAGAGCTTTATAAACAAACAGGAGAACCTTAAAATCATTTCTGAACCACACAGGCAGCCAGTGGAGAGAGATTATATGGTCCCTCTTCCGGGTACCTGTCAGGAACATGGCTGCGGCGTTCTGGACTAGTTGCAGGTGGGACAGGGACGACTGTTTAATCCCAGTATACATGGAGTGGCAGTAGTCCAAGCAGGAGGATATGAAAGTGTGGATGACTTTCTCGAGAGCTTTAAAAGAGAGAAACGGCTTGATTTTGGCAATAGTACAAAGCTGGAAAAAAACTGGCTTTCATTGCTGCATTAACTTGGTCGTCAAACTTGAAAGCGGAATCAAATATCAAACCAAGGTTTTTGACATGGTGTTTGACAAGGATGTATAGGTTGCCCAGACTGTTGGCAAACACTTTAAGGGATTCAGGAGGGCCAAATAGGACAACTTCAGATTTACCTTCATTCAGCTTTAGGAAGTTTTGTGCCGTCCAGCACTTTATGTTCAAGAGGCTGACTATATTGGACTGGTCATTTGGTTTCAGGGAGGGACAAAGCTGAGTGTCAGCAGTATAACAGTGGAAAGAAATGTCATATTTTTGAATGATTTGACTGAGAGGGAAGCATGTATATAGAGAAAAGAAGGGAATCTAGGATAGAACCTTGTGGGACCCTGCAGGAGAGACTAGGTGAGGGAAAGAAAAAAATTGCCTATGTTAATGCAGAAGTTTCTATTTTTGAGGTAGGATGTGAACCATTTCAAGGCAGAGCCATCAACACCAACCCTGTACTGGAGATGGTCTATTAAAATGTAATGATCCACAGCATCGAACGCCATGCTGAGGTCAAGAGGAATTAGAATGGTACAGTCACCGGAGTTGATAAGAGAGGAGCAGGTCATTGTGCACTTTCAGCAAGGCCGACTGTGCTTTCATAAGCCTTAAAACCTGATTGAAATCTTTTTTGGAAATTTTTCAAGGTGTTGTTTTGGTGTAGGTAAGACAGCAATTGACTGAAAATAACCTTTTTAAGAACCTTCGACAGGAACAGAAGTTTAGAAATAGGTCTGTGGTTACTAAGTAAGGTAAGGTCTAAGTTGGGGTTTTTTCAGGAGGGGCTGGACCACTGTGTGCTTGGAACAGGTTGGAACGGTAGCAGTGGCCAGGGAGCTATTGGTAATGGAGAGGATGCTGTTGATAATGGGGAAGATGGTGGGATTGGCTATGTCAAAGACATCATTCAGGAGGGCAGTAGGGACAGTGTCATGGGGGCAGGTTGTAGGTTTCATGATGGAAACAATATTTATAAGGGTGGGTAACATGATAGGTTGGAAGCACTCCAATTTAGAAGAACTGACCATTGAGACTGCCAAGTCATGGGGGGGGGGGGATTGTTCATTCTAATGTCCTCAACTTTGCTAATGAAAATTTTAAAAAAAATCTTTGCACTTAGCAGGGGACTCATCTAAGCTGGTACTGGGGGTGGGGCAGATGACAGAATTTATGGTACTGGATAAGACCTTGGGATTATGAGAGTTGTTGGAAATTAGGTCAGAAAAGTATTTTGCTCTCACAGCCATAACTGCTTCTTGATATTTGTGAAGATTGTTTTTCAAAATTTGAAGGAAATTTGAAGCTCATCAGTCTTCCACTTTTGTGCAGATATTCTGCACTCACTCCTCAGGGCTCTGGTGGTGTCATTAAGCTAAGGCAGACCTTAAAGCTTAGGCTTTCTTTTTTTTTTAAGATTAGTTTTTGGCATTCTCCGCCTTTATTGGATAGTGATAGTAGAGAGAGAGAGACAGGAAAGGGAGAGGGGATGACATGCAGCAAAGCCCAGGCCGGATTCGAACCCAGGCTGCTGCAGTAAGGATTCAGCCTTATGTGGTACACACTCTACCAGGTGAGCCACCAGGGCACCCCAAAGGCTTAGGCTTTTTCAATTTAAGAGCAGCAACGGTATTCAGAATAGAAAAGCAGGTGGTATTAAATAAGGAAGTGAGTTCCTCAGTACTGAGATGGGGGGGGCAGAGCCTCAATAGTGCAGGTATTGGGATCAGATATGAAAGCCTCAGAGAATTTATTGGCAGTTGAAGAGCTAATGTAGTGAGAGCATTGTACAGGGAGATAAAATTTAATTGAAGAGAAAGCCAGAGATTCATCAAATATGACAGCACTATGATCCGACGAAGAAGCATCAATTATATGCATATTGCAGATCGGAAAACCAAATGATAAGATCAGGTCTAATGTATGGCCTAGCTTGTGGACCTAGCTTGTGGGCCTAGCTTGGGACCCAGTGGTCATCATCATAATTAGAGCAATATTAAGATACTCAGATGTATAAAATCACTTACGAGAGGCTTAGCGGGACAGCAAACATGAATATTAAAATCACCAAAAATCAGAACTCAAAAGTTGGGCATAGTGTTTGAAAGCAAGTCTGCAAATTGAGTGATAAAGTCTTTATGTATTTTTGGTAGATGATGCACAAGAGTAATTAAGAGGGCATTGACCAGGTCCACTTTAATTAATTGCACCTCGAAGCTGGGGAAATAATCAGAGTTCAGTAGGTGGCAATTAAAATGTTTTTTAAACACAGCAGCTAGAACCCCACCATGTCCGGAGGGTCTAGGCGTGCTACAAAAGTTAGTCATTTAGTCATCTGGACAGAGTTCAGCAAGTGGAGCAAGCTCACCATTGTTCAACCAGGTTTCTGTCACCAGTAGGAAATACAGCCCACGGGCGGTAAAAAAGTCATCGAGAATAAAAGTGTTATTGGTTAAGGATCTCACGTTGAAGAGAGCCACTTTGACTGGGATGGCAGTATAATCCGACAATGGCTTCCACGCCAGAGGGTGGAGATTCTGCTGCACAACCCCACTTCACAGTTAATCTGGTGGGGAGCCCGCAGGGCAGCAGTCCGGCATCCAAGTAGGTGTCTGGGATAACCAGTCGGAGAAAGGTGTAACTGGTCTTGACGGCGCGCCAAGGAATGAAGCGACGTGGTCGAGCAGCTCCAACATAGTCGAGCTGAAAAACGTGGGTCGGTGCTGAGGGAGAGCAGGAAATTGCACTGTTTAACAGAGGCCCCTGCACGTTTACTCCATCTCCTAGCTTGTTTCCTATGGCAGTAACCGCAAGATCGAAAATAGAGAGCGGTGAAAGCTTCTTTGTCTGGGATCCCGAGTGTGTAAGTCTTCAACAGAGGCTCGAATATTCAGTAGTGTTTGACGATCGTAGACAATAGTGGCTTACCATCATCCATACACAGAGACACAAACAGAACCAGGACAAACAAGAATGGCAACAGGCGACGACAAGCAGCTAAACACAGCAGTGCGGCCATCTTTCCCATGTGACGTAGGAAATTTTTTTTAGAAGAACGTGGACATTGATATGCTATTGGCTGGTTACAATATGGTGATAGAAAATAACGTCTTCTCTCAATCTCGAGACCCATTCATTGGCTATATTTGTTAATGTGCATCCGCAAGTGCAGGATGATGTCACTAAAAAAAGAAAAGGAAAAGTACACTGATCAGCTAAAACATTAAAACCACTGACAGTGAATAACATTGATCATCTCGTTACAATGGTACCTGTCAAGGGGTGGGATATATTAAGCAGCAAGTGAACAGTCAGTTCTTGAAGTTGATGTGTTGGAAGCACGAAAAATGAACAAGTGTAAGGATCTGATCGACTATGACAATGGCCAAACTGTGATCGCTAGACATTTCAGAGCATCTCCAAAACAGCAGGTCTTGTGAGGTGTTCCCGGTATGCAGTGGTCAGTACCCACCAACAGTGGTTCAAGGAAGGACGACAGGTGAACCGGTGACAGGGTCATGGGCACCCAAGACTCGTTGATGAGCACGGGGAGCAAAGGCTAGCCTGTCTGGTCCAGTTCCACAGAAGAGCTACTGTAGCTCAAATTGCTGAAAAAGTTCATGCTAGCTATGATAGACAGGTGTCATAACACACAGTGGTGCATCGTAGCTTGCTGCGTATGGGACTGCGTAGCAGCAGACCGGTCAGAGTGCCCATGATGACCCTTGTTCGCCACCGAAAGTGCCTACAATGGGTATATGAGCGTCAGAACTGGACCATGGAGCAATGGAAGAAGGTGGCTTGGTCTGATAGATCACATCTTGTTTTACATTATGTGGGCGGCTGGGTGCGTGTGTGTCATTTACCTGGGGAAGAGATGGCACTGGGATGCATTGTGGGAATAAGGCAAGCTGGTGAAGGCACTGTGATGCTCTGGGCAATGTTCCACTGGGAAACCTTGGATACTGGCATTCATGTTGATGTTACTTTGACACATACTACCTACCTAAACATTTTGCAGACCAGGTACACCCCTTCATGGCACTGGTATTCCTTGATGGCAGTGGCCTCTTTCAGCAGGATAATGCACCCTGCCACACTGCAAAAATTGTTCAGGAATGGTTTGAGGAACATGACAAAGGCCTCCGAATTCCCCAGATCTCAATCCAATCGAGCATCTGTGGGATGCGCTAGGCAAAAAAAGTCCAATCTAAGGAGGCCCCATCTCGCAATTTACAGGTCTTAAGGGATCTGCTGCTAATGTCTTGGTGCCAGATACCAGAGGACACCTTCAGAGGTCTTGTGGAGTCCATGCCTCGAGGGGTCAGAGCTGTCTTGGCGGCACGAGGGGAACCTACACAATATTTGGCAGCTGGTTTTAACATTTTGGCTGACTGGTGTATTTGTCAAGAGAAAAACATTCTTATGAATACAAAAATGAAAAGAATTTTTTTTTGTGAATTTCTAGAGCATAGTGTTCAACAGATGTAAATTAAGTGCAGATATAAGAGGTAATTTCACAGGCCATTCAAGTATCAACCTGGTTGTGTTTAGCTTAGCGTATTGCACGGTGCTGATCCTGACAGACCCCGGAGTTAGATGGGCAGGAGGGTCACCCATGCTAAAGATATGTGCAATATGTAATCATGTTACTCTGAGGCCCTGTGGAACAAAGGGCCCCATGTTATGTTTTGCATTTTAATCTGTGGTGATGTAAGTAATGTGTAGTGTATTTTGAAAGCTAAAAAGCACTGTACATTATCCGCTACATAGACCTCCCCCTCCCTCCCCCCAAAAAAAAATCAATTGAGTACCATATCATACTGTAGGTGTTAGATATTGCCAATGACGATCCCCTCTCTTTCCTTCAGCTCATCTTCCAAGCAGAGGAAGAATGTCATCAGTTGTGTGACGGTCCATGACTCGCCCAACTCCGACTGCTCCAGCAACAACAGCCCTTACACTGTGGAGTCGAGACCTCCCAACAACAACAGCTACGACACCAAGACCACCATACTGGACAACTACAACAATGGGAACCCCCGCACCATCATCATCCCCCCTCTCAAAACCCAGACCAGCGAGGTCATGAATGAGTGTGAGCACCTGATGTCAGGTAAATGGAGAGAGCAGACTCGGACTCTGGTTTGTCATCAATATGTTCAAAACTGATTTATTAGCAGGGCATCTGGGTAGCGTAGCGGTCTATTCCATTGCCTACCAACCCAGGGATCACCGGTTTGAATCCCTGTGTTACCTCCGGCTTGGTCGGGTGTCCCTACAGACACAATTGGCTGTGTCTGCAAGTGGGAAGCCGGATGTGGGTATGTGTCCTGGTCGCTGCACTAGCACCTCCTCTGGTCGGTTGGGGCGCCTGTTCAGGGGGCAGGGGGCAGGGGGAACTGGGGGGAATAGTGTGATCCTGCCACGTGCTACGTCCCTCTAGCGAAACTCCTCACTGTCAGGTGAAAAGAAGCGGCTGGCGACTCCACATATATCGGAGGAGGCATGTGGTTGTCTGCAGCCCTCCCCGAATCAGCAGAGGGGGTGGAGCAGCGACCGGGATGGCTCAGAGAGTAGGGTAATTGGCTGGATACAATTGGGGAGAAAAAGCAGGGAAAAAAAGTTGTGCAAGAGGGGCATCCAGGTAGCTTAGCGGTCTATTCCGTTGCCTACCAACACGGGATCGCCAGGTCTAATCCCCGTGTTACCTCCGGCTTGGTCGGGTGTCGCTACAGACACAGTTGGCCGTGTCTGCGGGTGGGAAGTCGGATGTGGGTATTTGTCCTGGTCGATGCACTAGCGCCTCCTCTGGTCGGTCGGGGCACCCCCCAGATCGGCAGAGTGGGGATGGAGCAGCAACTGGGACGGCTCAAAAAGAGCGGGGTAATTGGCCAGATACAATTGGGGAGAAAAAGGGAAGAAAAAAAAGAGGCATAATCCAAAAAAGAAAAAAATTTCCTTTGATTTATTAGTATAAACCCCTTGAGATGTGCCATCTCATTTTCGAGAGGTCCCAACATATATGATGATCACTACATAACAGGGTTGACAACAGAACTACAGTTATCAATACAGTAACATACATACAGAAAACAGACTAACAAAAACCAAAACAAGGACACAGCAAATACAGTAATTTAGGAAAATATTGAAAACATTACAGTCACAAGGTGGGCAAAGTGGCCAATAATAGAAAAACCATAGAATTTCTGCATAAATGCCGTTGGAAGTTTGGCTTCTACAAAACAACAACAAAATCCCACTTGTGTTGTTACAATACCTTTGGCCTTCATATCGAAAGAAACATGAGACAATGTGGGACAGATTCCCTCATCGTCATCCTCAGTCCGCTCATTAGTACCATGGTTTGTTTCATGTTTTCAGAACTCTGTTTTATCGGTGTCCTTTTTTTTTTTAATGCAACCATATCAAAGTAATATCCTCCAGACTCCATGCAGAACAACAGAGTCCTTCAGCAAAGTCTCTTCTCTGCATCAGACCTGACCAAACATATGTCTCCTCCTGTTCAGATGCAATGAACCATCAGAATACAGCCTATAAATTTAAATCCTCCAATGGTGCCGTGTCTGGCAATAATCACCTGCCAGGAGGGATGACTGGAGGTGGACCCTACCGACAGCAGCGCCAGGGCCCACATTCCTTCCAGCAGCAGCCTCTCAATCTTAGCCAGGTATGGAGAGACATAAATTAATCCAACGCTTCTTCTCAAGGATATATTATACTGTAAGACTGTTTGCATGTGTGCAGGTCATATGTGCCTTTATTCATTTGTTTGAGCGTGTGTGAGACAGGGAGACATACAGAATACAAGATATTCCATTTTAAAGGAATAGTTTGGAATTTTTGAAGCCTGTCCCTATTTGGTGCTCACTGCTCATGTAGTACATTGTTAGGGCTCGTTTTCAAAGTCATCCATCCTTTTCTTCATACTGGGCATGCAGCTCCAGCTTGCCAACTTCACTTTGATAGACCACTGTTGGCTGAACTGTGGAGTGCTTTTTTTTGTGCACCGAAAGTGGATTGTGGATTCGTCATCCATTAATTCCTTTGACCTCTAGATGGCAAGGTGGCCCTAACCCAAACTATTCCTTTAAATAAGAGTTTAAAAGTGATTTGAAAACTGACATTTACCACCCCCCCCCCCACCACCCCCAAACTGATATTTATCCCACCACTACCATCACCTAGACCCAGCAGCACATGGTAGCCGAGCGGAACGGAGGCCATCGGCGCCAGCAGGCCTACATCACCCCCACCATCACCGCCCAGGCCCCTTACTCCTTCCATCACAACAGCCCCTCCCACACAGGTAACGTCCATCCGCACCTGGCTGCCACGCACCTGCCAAGCCAGCCTCACCTCTACACCTACACGGCTCCCGCTGCCCTGGGCTCCACTGGCACTGTGGCCCACCTGGTGGCGTCACAGGGCTCGGCGCGCCACGCAGTCCAGCACGCCAGCTACCCACCGGGCATTGTCCACCAGGTCCCTGTCAGCATGGGCCACCGCGTGCTCCCGTCGCCCAACCTGCACCACAGCCAGTACCAGGCCCAGTTCGCCCACCAGGCCTACATCAGCGCCTCGCCCGCCTCCACTGTCTACACTGGATACCCGCTGAGCCCCACCAAGGTCAACCAGTACCCTTACCTCTAGAGAAAACACTGACTGACACTGGAGAGCCCGACCCAGTGCTGCTGCTGCTGCCCCCCCCGTCCTCCCCCCCAAGCCCCATTGACATCCTAATAATCCCCCGCCTCCCCCGTCCCCCGACCTCAGTGGCAAACAGAGACAGAGGAACATGCAATCCTTGTCAAACTGTCCCATTTAACTTGAAGATTTAACAACGGAGAGAAAATGAAAAATGATGAACAAGTTCTGCAGAAGGGAATGGAGGGGTGGAATTTTAGAGGGATATAATTCAAGTTTTTTTTTCTTCTTCTTTTGTTCCGTTCTCATTTCACTTTATTTTGCTTTACTCTCTGAGGAAAGTAAAGCCTCGCGTGTTTGAATAGCAAGATTCTTGGAGACAGGCCTTTTGGGACGGAGGAGGTTTTCTGCTTTGAAACAGATGTTTTGTTTGTTTTCTTTTCCCCTCTTGCATCGGGAAGTGACTGTTAAAACGAGGGGATGCTCCCTCTGGAAGTTTGGATTCCCAAGAGGATCGAGAGAAGGTGAAACATGGAAACCTGCTGCTTTTCAAAAAAAAAAAATTATATCGATGGCCTTGAACTGTCTTAAATATTTCCAAATCATTCGCGGTGCGGGGGGACAAAGAGGAGGCATCCCCGCCTCACCCCACCTTCTCCTGCCGAGGAGGCTTCTGGAAATATAGCCGACAAAAGACAACAAACTCTTTCTGGTGTATTTCTAGATCTTTTCCTTTCTTTTAACTTTTATGACGATAACTTCAGTTTTAGCTTGGTGTCTTAGCTGGGCCCCGTTCTTAGAATGTAGCGGTCTGCACCCGTTCGTTTTATGAAGAAAAACTTCCTTTTTTTTCTGATACCAATAGATTTATTTGTTCCTCCTTTTTTCATTCTCAATGTGATTGCACAAAAGTGGTTATAATAACATAGGCATGTACAACGTGATTGTCTGTGTGTGTTACTGTCAGCCATGTGTGTGTGTAGTCCACCTCCTCAGAACCCTACGCAGTCTTTAGGATTCGACCGTTGTTCCCTTGTAGTGCCTTACAGATATAACGACACAGTTTACTCGTCTTGGACCCCGAAAGTCACGAGAGACCATCGCTGTACGAGGAGAGAGAGAGGTGGCTCCCTGGTCCTGGTCAAGGCAGTTGTAGCTCTCTTCCAGGTGTAGGCTCAGCCCTTGCTGTTTTCTGTCCCATACGACAGCGTACTATAGATGATGATGACGATGATGAAGAATAATGTCAGAGCAGATATCAAACTGAGCTATTTTTTAAGCGTGTGCATGAGATAAATTGCCTGGGGTACTTAACCAAAGTCATTAGATAAATTCTTGTTACATTTGTTCTTGATATTCATGTAAATATAAAGATGTACAGTATAGCTGTAAGCCCTCATCACAGCGGTACCCGTAATGTGGCTTTAGTTCAAGATATGAGTTGTTTTGATCACACACACAATTGAAATTTGTGCACAGCGACTACAGAGAACAGAACGTAGCACAAGGGCGTGTTTGGGCGGCAGGAAAACAAAATAAATCGCAGAAGCCGAACGTCGAGAATAGTCAAAATGACAGTGGTCCGTCTTAAAACGTGCGGGGAGTGAGTTGCAGTACATTGTTCGAGACACAACAAGAAGTCGTTCTGAGGTCAAACGCTATGCCGAGGAGAAAGGGCCTGAGAGGAAGTGGTGGTCGCCGTGACGGCGATCCTGCAAGGCCGGAGAGAGAGCCTGGTTAGCTGCGGAGAGGCAGAATATCGAGGGCTGTCGGAGAGAGAGCGAGAGATACCGTGTAGGCACGAGTGATGGAGGGCGTGGAGGGTTGGTTTAGGTAGGGATCGTGGAGGACGGGAGGCGGGGCCGGGGGGGTGGTCCTTATCTTAAATGGGACAAAATGAGTAGCATGTTGGCACTGAGCAGGTTGGTAGTAACAATGAGCCCGGGTGAGTGGCAGGAGTTGCAGGGCCGCTGCATGAAAGAGCGCCGATAACTCTTGACAGGAGTCCTTTTGTGTTGTCGCTGCCGCCATCGCTGTCGCTGTCGTCGTCGTCATCGTTACTGTTGTTGTTTTCTGGGAAAGATAAAATGGAAGTGATCTTATCACGTTGGCGCTCTGAGGGTTCGGGCTGCGTCTCGGAGGCGCGGGACGAGTGAGGACAGAACAGAAGGGGAGACAGTACAAGCGTACACCTGGAAGGGCGTCTTCTGGAAATCGTCTTGATCCGTTGCCACTTGTCCATTTGTCTTCGAACCGGGTGCACCACAGACATCACCCCACCATCCAAAAGGGATACCCGCTCACATAGAGAACCGATAGGACTGTCGCTTTGTGTGTTTGCTGCTTGATTTTAACGGATGTCGTTTTGTTATAGCCGATGATGCAATGATCCTCTCTCGTGATGCGTTGTCCTCATGAAGTGGGCACATTTTGAACTGCTGGTGACTTTAGTGAAAACCTCCCCTTCCCCCTCACGTATGCCGTAGTACTTGCATTTGAAGTGATTTTCGTTTTCTCTACGTCACATTTGAACATTTTACATGGCTGTAGGTATGTGTTGTTTTTTTTGTTTTTTTTTTAGAGATTGTTGCAATAATTCTTGTGAAAGTTTTATCTGTGTGTTTCTATTATAAGTCAGGCTCTTTTTTTTATTGGATTTTGGTTTGTAACCTTGGGTTGATGTTCAAGTAATATTTCGTATTCCTTGGAGGCGGGTGAACCTGCGTCAGAAGTGCTCCAGCGCCGTTGATGGTAGCGACGGTGTTGGGTTCGAAGATAATCCTACGGGGCCTCTCGTAGATATAGCTTAGACCCGAGTGGTCTCACAACCGGGGTTTGAATGCCAACGGTCTCGTCGTCGCGGGGCCCCTCAGAGTGGTCTCTTGTCGTGGTACTCCCCCCCCCCACCACCACCACCACCACCACCAATACGCCACACCCCCCTATCAGCTGAAGCGGGCGAACCTCGGGTCCCGGCTGTCGAAGATGTGATATTATGTAGAGTACGTTGTTGGACGCATACCCTCTCCTGTGTTGTCGTCTCTTTGTGTTTCGTTGTTTTTGTTTACCTTTCTTTCAGTGTGTTTGCTTTATTTCCTTGCGGTCATCGGGGCCTAAGCACACACACACACACACACACACACACACATAGATAAGGGAGGTGATTTTTCCATTGAAACATCTCCGCTCCTCTTTTTTAATGAGGCAGACTACTGAAACATTCCACTGTTTAAGGGGAACCTGGCGTCGTCCATCCCATACTGCTGTCCTGTCCTCTGATCCGTCACCACGGGGACGGCGTTGTCTCACTCGGACTTTTGTTGATGCTCTCGTCCCACCAAAGAATTGCAAAAATTGACAATAAAACAGCACAGCACAGTACAGGACGTGTCGTTTTACACCCAGCAGATCTCTGCGTGCATGTGTTGTGC
This sequence comes from Lampris incognitus, assembly GCF_029633865.1. NCBI lineage: Eukaryota > Metazoa > Chordata > Actinopteri > Lampriformes > Lampridae > Lampris > Lampris incognitus. The sequence continues at coordinate 54,811,216 of NC_079216.1, read as the reverse complement.
GTATATTTACCACGCGTGACGTACACTATTTCCCATACTCGACAGATGACTAACCTGTTAGTCACAATAGTGTTTCTCTGCATTTCAGCTACAAGAAGAGCTGGATTTCTTTCTCAATGATCAGCAGTCGTTATTTTTTAAATCCTCAATTTTTACTCATCACCCTTTGCCCCCTAAATAGATCTAGTGATCATTTCATTTGTTCACTTAATATCTAACTTCTCTCCAAACTGTTTTATATGTAAGGTGTTTTTTTTTTTGTTATTGTGTTTTTGTTTTTGTTTTTTTGTTTTTTTTTTTATTCACATTGTTTGATGTCGTAGCTTTATCGTTGCTGTAAGAAACTGAATTTGTACAAAACGTATGTTTTAAGTTAGCGTGCCATGGAATGAAATGACTTGTAAATTAATCAATAATATACCAACAATACCTTTAAAATGACGGTCACCTGCACAAGATGAATGTAATATGTGACCTGCAACATCTGAAATGCTTTAGATCTGTCTCGCCGGGTGACCATTGAGTTTGAATAGGAGTTTGATTTCTACATCATTTGTGGCCATGCATGATGCAATAATTCTGCCTGTTATAAACCAGGAGGGCGAGTCACGTAACGTGTGAGAGAGGTACTGAAAAACGATTCCACAATCAAACACAGTAGTTTTCACTAAATTGTCAATTCAAAGGGCAGATTTAGAGGAGCCCTACACACACACACACACACACACACACACACACACACACACACACACAAACAACACTTTTTCAGTGGGAAACAACTGGGATATGCACGTGTCAGTCTACCAACCCGTTCCACATAAATCAGTGTTTTGTTCAGTAACATGAGCGCTACTGTAGACTGAGCGACCTCACAATTACCAAAACGTGCTACTGTCGAGTGTAAAGCTGTTTTGTGTTGTTGGATTGGGCATCACCTTCCCGGCCGGCGACTTCTTCCCCATCAGCATCCAACAACCCGCAGCCTTACGCGCAAGGCAGGCTCTCCCTCACTCTGAAAACCAGGCTTCCTTTGTTTCTTTCTTTTTCTTTTTTTTTTTCTTCTTTAAAAATTTTCGTTATTCAGGCGTCCAGGTGGCATGGCGGTCTATTCCGTTGCCTACCAACATGGGGATCGCCGGTTCGAATCCCCGTGTTACCTCCAGCTTGTCGTGTGTCCCTACAGACACAATTGGCCTTGTCTGCGGGTGGGAAGCCAGATGTGGGTATGTGTCCTGGTTGCTGCACTAGCGCCCCCTCTGTTCGGGTGGGGCGCCTGTTCGGAGGGGGGGGGGGACTGGGGGGAATAGTGTGATCCTGCCACGCGCTACGTCCCCCTGGTGAAACTCCTCACTGTCAGGTGAAAAGAAGCGGCTGGCGTATCAGAGGAGATGTGGTAGTCTGCAGCCCTCCCCGGATCGGCAGAGGGGTGGAGCAGCAACCGGGACAGCTTGGAAGAGTGGGGTAATTGGCCAGATACAATTGGGTAGAAAAAAAAGGGGGGGATCCTCAAAAAAAAAAAACTTTTTTTTTTCTTTATTCCTTAAATATACTCAAACTACACAAGACGTGTCAAAATCCAAACTTTGTGTACCTCACCATCGTGAATACAAGCCCTCCTGGAACATTGAAAACATTGAAAAACATTCCTAAAGGCATCAAACCCTGTGCTACATTAGTCTTTTCCAGCCAATTATCTTTTTCTTATTTTTTTTTTCTGAAGTGACTTGAAGCTTAAGCAAGAAGTGAATACGGCGAAACATTAAGCTCAATCTGTCAACTTAGCCACAACTTTGCAATCATATGGACTATTTTGCAGCTCCTTCCCAAAGCGGGATGGGGTTGGAAAAGGTTAGTAGAGTTACCTTGTGCTTATATACTTTCTGCCACAAACAACACGTAATCTGATCACACAAGCAGTCTGAAAGCCCTTTTAGGTGAGAGTGTATGTTTATTTACTTTTAGCGATTCTAATCAGATCTGCTCCTTTGCTTGCTATCCATAGGGTGAATTCAGGGTGAGGCGGTCAAGGTTTGATGCCATCACTGATAAATAGATGACGTCTGATATTATAATTAAAACATATTCAGAACTCAAATTTATTCAAATGTGATTTTTTTTTCATTCTCATTTCCATTAAAAATGCGATATATGCCGATGACCACCAGCTGTTTCTCTCAAGTTCCCAAGATGTTTAGTCCTATTTAAACAGATAAACTCTGAAGTTGTTTTTTTTTACATCTATTTTCAGAGACAAGCTGTAGCCAAAGAGAAATACTTTAGTTGGGTAACAATTTACATCAACTACATTACACGACACATCCATCACACAGCCACAGACGGTCTGTAGATGTGCCATATAACCGATCCAGTATGAGTCATGAAGGTTTTATTCATGTGTTGTGATTCCACCTTGCAGGACGATAACTTTTATGCTAGGCCTACTTCTCATCTTCATCATGGACAGTATTCAGCTCTCCAGATGTCCATCCAGCCGTTATCCTGCTCTCAGGGTTGCGGGGATGCTGGAGCCTATCCCAGCAGTCAATGGGCAGCAGGCAGGGAAGACACCCTGTCCAAGCCGCCAGACCATCACAGGGCTGACACACACACATACACATTCACACCTAGGGACAATTTAGTATAGCCGATTCACTTGACTTACGTGTCTTTGGACTGTGGGAGGAAATCGGTACACCCAGAGGAAACCCACGCAGACACGGGGAGAACATGCAAATTCCACACAGAGGATGACCCGGGACAACCCCCAAGTTTGGACTACCGCGGGTCTCAAACCCAGGACCCTCTTGCTGTGAGGCAACCGCCCTAACCACTGTGCCGCCGTGCCTCCAGATGTGTTATGGTATAATCGTCATGCATACAGCAATAGAAGACATTAGTGGAGGCCAGAAACTAGCCAGTAGGCCTAATATAAGGGTTATCATCCTGTAAGGTGGAATCATAGCACATGAATAAAACCTTCATGACTCAAACTGGATCAGTTGTACGGCATATCTACAGACTGTCTGTAGCTGTGTGGTGGATGTGTCGTGCAACGTAGTCGATGTAAATCGTTACGCTTTGTTGTGTTTACAGATGGAATCTGGAGGTGGAGGACCGAAGCTGCATTCAAAGCCAGATTTGTCTGTTTACACTGCAAAAAATAAAAAAAAATTAAAAAAAGAGCAACCTTTCTCTTAAGCTAGAGTCGACATCAAAGCCACATGTTTGAGTATGGATAAAGCCTCATCTGGGGATATGTTTTGTGGATTCACTGAGTTATATTAGCCATTTCGGTACATGGAAAATGCCAACTCTAGACTACTGTAGCTATTAATTACTCATGTTGTCAGTCGTGCACAGCATTCACCCAAAGTGAATGGACAGTTTTTCTACATTGCCTCAAGACCTAAGAGTGCATCAAACCCTGACCCCCTTTTGTGTCCATTGCTGTATGGTTTCTCAATGGTGTAAAATCTCATTCTTTATTGATAAAGCTAATATGTGCTGCAGTATTTCCTAGTATACTTCTCTGTTAATTGTCCTTTTCATTTAATTTTGTTTTATATGGGTGTGATGTCTCATTATTTCAATCTGTTGATGTAGCGTTCCTATGTATACCCTATTCCTTAGCCTAATATTAATAAGTATGTTATGAGAATGGATATTTTACTGGCTTTATAGAATGTTTAAATAAATATAATAATGACAATAAGAAGAATGATTAATTAAGCCTCCTAACAAGTTGAGTACTTGCTACTAAGCGCTTGTGTTACCATTATGATGTTGTGTGCTTCTCTTAATCATTTTCGTTGTAGAAAAATGGAGTGAATTTATATTAGGCTTTGAAAAAACTAATGATAGCATTGTAAATTTACAGGAGGATTTTAACAGACAAACAACTTCGTCAAATAGAAGAATATAGCTATTTTAATTGTCCTCTTTACTAACTGTAGGGTGAGAGGGGGCTCGCGTTGTGGTGAACTATGTTATAGCTTGTTATTCACTGTTACTTTTGATCATTTTTTCGGTCTCCGAGGTGAATCGAGTTATTAATGAGAATTTGTATGCTCACATATGCATATTGTATATGTGTAGAAATGTAATCACACTTTGTCTTGGATTTACATTAAACTGTTAAGTCACAGCATCAGTCTCCTGTCTCCTACTGTGGTTATAATTGTGTGTGTGTGTGTGTGTGTGTGTGTGTGTGTGTGTGTGTGTGTGTGTGTGTGTGTGTGTGTGTGTGTGTGTGTGTGCGTGCGTGTGTGTGTGTGTGTGTGTGTGCGTGTGTGTGTGCGTGTGTGTTTAGCTCTGTAGTGAGAATATCTTTGAATCATTGGAAATAAAGATATTCAAAGGAGAAAATAGATCTCTTTTTACTGCACACTAGTTAAATGCAGCTGTGTAGACGTTTTTAGTTTTATTTCTCATCAATAAAAGGCTTGGGCTCAGCCTGTAAATAAAGAATTACAAAATGAAATCTATATATTTCTTCTTCTGCTTCTGCTTCTTTCGGCCTGCTCCCTTATCTTACCTATTTTAATGTTTTTTTCTACTTTTAAAATGATCACGTCTGTAATTTTCACCCTTTATCTAACGTCAATCGAAGTGGTCATTTAAAAACCACTAGATGGCGCTGTCAGCTAATCTTCTGATCGGTCTACGCGAACGTCGACGTGATAAGGTGTTTTGTTTGGCTAATTCATGCAATCCATGATGTTTTATGTGTACATGACGGTATAGGGAGACTTTCTGATTTGCAGCTAAATGCATTAAATGAGACTGATTATTTTATCAAGGTTGAAATTGACATGTGCGCATAGATATAAAACACGGTTTTGTTTGTTTTTTTGCAATGATCGTTTCGTTCCAGACGATACGCATCATTGTAAAACAAAGCAGTAGAGTCTGATTAAAGAGAAGGCTGGAGCACTCTGAATATGCTGGTTTGTATTACGTCACACTTTTCTATACAAACAGGAACAGTACTGTCAATACGAGATATACGTGCATATCAGAGCAAGTGTAAGAGAACATGAAAATATACAATACTACACCGTGCACCATGAGTCTAAAACAAACCACGTGGTCTGCAGATTTTCCTTAATGTTGGTACATAAATGTCAATGTCCTTGAGATTTATGAAATTGAAAAATAAAGATTTTCTTTCACAGAAACTGCACGTATTGGGGTCGGCGCGTTGATAAATTTATGACACGGACTGTTGTGAGGATTACGTCGCACGAGACAAGGTTGCCGTGGAACCAACAGACGCCAATCGAGGGGGACCAACCTAATCTCAAACCACTTGCTTTGAAAGACGACACTAAGAACCAATGGTAGAGAGGCCGTGGAAATGAAAAGCCAATAGAATCTTGCAGGGGGGCGGGGTTATCCCAATCCTCAGTACCAGTGGGCACGGAGAGAGGTAACTGTACCAGAAGAGTGTCAGCGAAAGGCAGCGTAAAGGCAGTAGTTCCTGAAATTCAAGGAAGAAATACAACAACAACAACAAAGGTAAGCTGCCGCTTTCAGATTTTACGTTTTAGTTTCAGCCGGTGTTCAGTATCCAAATGTTTACGTCGGTTAGCCAGACAAAAGATTTTGTAGAGCGTGGTGCTCCCCTTTTTCTTTTTTCTTTTTTGTTGCTGGTGCGCGTGAATACGCAGCAGCTCACTGGGATGTCTGAGCAAATAAATCTGTCATTTCACCACTCACAAAACCAGCTCCGGGAAGGGATTTCACAGTATGTAGGTGAGCTTACAACGGTAGTCTGAGACAAATGATGAAACCTGCTTTATCTAGTCATATGGATAACCACACGGCCGTTTGCAACTAATATAACGGGATGTAGGACACGGGACTACTGGGTAATGATATGACCTGTTATCTGAGCGAGGAGCCGGCTCGCACGGCAGGCTGTGTGGCACACATAATAAAGGCATGCACTATATATGTATAATATGGTACAGCCGAAGCAAGTGGTTCGTACGAGGTCGTGTGTGTCATTTTCTGTTTTGCTTTCGTGCCCTGTGATGCACGTTGAACCTTTCCTTTTTCTTGGAGAAAATGTTTTTTTTAACCTGGCTAGCGTCAGTTTTATTTCTCTTTATTTAATGATAACCATGCAACCAAGGAGATGATAATCCGCGATTTGCATTGTATGTTGCAATACTGATATTGCCCTGCTCAAATATAGTCACTATGATTGTGCATTTTTTATTTATTTATTTATTTTTGCTTTTCTTATCAGCACCCTTTGAACTTTGAACTCTGCGGTGCATTCCTGTCATTTTATGTGTCAGACGTGGATGGGATGTTGGCTCTCTTTTTTTTCCATCTAGAAAAAAGGCTATTCAATTTTTCTTGTATCTTTGTGGGTCTGTTGGCTCGTAGTGACTGAAAGATGCAGGAAGGGAAAGCTTCATAGAAAAAAGCAGCACAATCGCCATGCACATATTAATTTAGATTATGCAAACTATAGGCAGAATTGGAAGTAAAAAAAAAAACATGTATTTTTTAATCTCCAATGCTAGATGCTCCTACCGAGTTCCTGGCTTCACAAATTCTACTGAATCAGTTATTAAAATGTAGTCAACCACATTTATCTTTCCCCTCGCCTCTTCAGTTGACGTTGCTCACGTTCGAGTTCAACTTTATTGTCATGTGTATTAGAATACAATGAAATTCTTGTGCTCTGGCTCACTCTGCCTTAACACAAGAGAGAGGTGTAAAAACCCGGTCCAGAAAGTAAAAACCCTAACTGTGTCTTTACTCCACCCATGTACTAAACCGTCAGATTGCACTGACTAGTTTCCCAAATCAGCTGGTTTAATTCATGGATGGAGTAGATACGCTTAGGGTTTCTACTTTCTGGACCGGGTTTTTACACTTCTGCGAAGGGACACAAGGACACACCTTCCCAGAAAAGAAGGTTATTAACATTAATAATAATGTTACTGCTAATATTAATGTTATTGCTAATATTAACATCGCTGTTAATATTGTCACTCTTGTAGGCTGCCTTTAGCAAGGCAGCTTATATTAGACCATGTCCAACAAAACTATCTTAGTCAGTCTGAGCTGAGTTCCTGATTTGTCTTGTTGTGTTTCTTCCCAGTTTTTGTCACGTGACTAGAGTGGTCCACATGAAAAAGTAGCTTTGAATTTTGCATTACATGTCACTCATAAAAACACCGTTACTCTTTTGTTTGCAGCTTTAATAGTCCTCCCTTGCTGGAAGCATATGATATGGAAGGAGAGACTATAGACTAAAGGAGATCATAAGCAGGAAGCCCACCTCAGCACACCAACCTTTACTCTTTCCTTGGGAATGAATCTTCTCTTCGTAAATGGATAAAATGCCCTGACCGCCCCCCCCCTTACAATGGCGGAGTCAGTCTCATCTGTGGGTTCAGCAGTGATCCCCAAGGCTTTTTCGCGTGCCTGTGGACAGAGTGCAGTGTTTCTGGGCCTGACGCTGCTAATGACAGTGACCACAGCTGGCTCACCTGTTGCAGGTAAGAGAACACCAAAGCGACTCATGCACGAGCCATCAATTTGTACTTTTCTAATGTGAAAGAATGGCATACATAAAAACCTGTTCATAGGTCTCTACCCTCAGGTTACGCCCCCGAGCCGATAAATAACCTACCAATAGTTTAGAGAATCAGTTTGAAAGGAAAAGTATCATGAGTACCTCTTTAAGTAGCTCACTTTTCATGGTATAATTGGTTGGTAAATAAGCAGTTATTTAATGCGTAGGTGATTAAATTCAATTAGACTCTTTAATGTGGTTTTAGACATTGCATTAGCTCATTAGGCCTGCAGTGTTAGTAGGCCTGCTTACATTCTGGTAGTTTAACCTAACGTAACAAACTTGTATTGTGTGTGTGTTGGGGAGGTATTCTGGTGTGAACAATCAATTATTTTCCAAGATTATTGTGAAACAGTTATAGGACAGCTATAGGACCATTTATTAAATATTTTTTTCCAACTAAGTGACAATATACTCTAAGTTTAGCTTAGCTTTCAGGTAGTGGATTCTTGATGAATAGATAGCTAAGTGTGTTGTTTGGGTGAGAAGATTGCATACACCTATTTTGGGCCTTGCATGTCCCAAGGCCTTCGAATGACTTGGGTGCACTGTCTGGATTTCATTGTGAAGCTCCCCAAAGCTGTTGTGTTACCTTGATACTGGATGGAAAGTTTGTTTGATTCTGCATCTCTACAGAGGGTGAAGAAGCTAATCACTGTTAGTCTGTCACTACTTATAATCCTGTCTTGGGTCAGTTTCCTGCTACGAAAGAGAGAAACGCAATCTAAGTCCGTTTGTTTTATTGGGTGTTTTCACAGACTTCCTTTAATAGATCATAATATGGCCCTGTTGCTAACATTGTCCAGTGAGAAGAGTCCTTTTCAAAAGCAGCCTAAAACTCCTTAAATTACACAGTAATAGGATTATGCTCTAAAAGCCAGAGTGAAAACCTTGCCCCAGGAAACAGGAACTATTTCATCTTGAATTTATACGTGCATGGTCACTCCTCTGTTCACATTTCATGTCGTTGTTAACTGTTAAATGGCCAGTGGTCTGTCAGCTCTTTTGTTCAGAATCAAGGTAATATGCTGCTTTTATATGAAAATTTAAATTCATTCGGCTCATTGTAATAATTCACACGCAATTTGAGAGCAGCGTGTATACACAAACTACGATAAGTAATTTATCGCCCCACCCAAAAATCAACACCCTGTCCTTTGAACTGTTCTTGCGTTTCCATTTTCTTACACCCTGTCCTATGGGATTTGTGTTTCTTTGCTGCATGACTGCTTGCCTTGTTAAGCTTTGGTTGGTTTTGTTCGATATTTATCTTGAGTTGTGAGGCGATGGAAGGTGCAGAGATGTTTCCCCACATGCATCGGCAGATACCTGCTATTATAGTCCAAGCTTGTGCCAGTCAACTGGTTTTGGAGATAATGAAGCCCCGGCTGCAGATGACAATTTAGCCCAATCCAAGGATGAGCAATAATGAAACTCTTCCTTTTCCAATGGCCACTGCTGGATATTGCTTAAGCGATTTCGCCTGAGTTGATTCATATCTCGATAAGCTACAGCTAAGGAAGCGAATACAATTCTATAATCACCATACCATCTAATGCAGGAAATGATGTTGATATGCCCTCGTGCTTCAACAAAAGCAGCACCCCAAAACGTAACACTTAGACGAGCGTCTTTTATGCAGCTCCTTCCTTGCAGCCTGCGCTGTGCTACATCACAGAGGCATAAATCTATCAGTAACAATTTGGACTGGCTTCAGACAAAACTCCATGCCTGTCGGATTTCTACAGTTTCGTCCTCAGCACTCTATATTTAGGCCGAGCAATTTCTTCACCGATCATGACCCTGAAAAGTGTCAGAATAGAAATTAGACTTGAGGTTTTTTTTTGCTATCCTCCCCTGCAAAGTTGAAGACGTACAGCTCTTATTGGCTAAATGAGAAAAATTAAAAGGAAATAAGATTAAGCTGAATAAAGTAAACACGCACACACAGTCTGTGGTTTTATTTTAAGATAATCCTGAGGTGATTTAGCTCGTTATTTCCCTTGTTAATTCAGAGGGAAATTATACAAAACAACGTTTCTCTGTCAATGTTCACCCCATGTGGTTATAAGAGAAAACTCTCAATCAGGTCAAGGTTGGGTTTTTTTGGGGGGGGGTTCCCCCCCTTTTTCTCCCCAGTTGTATCCGGCCAATTACTCCACTCTTCCGAGCCGTCCTAGTCACTGCTCCAACCCCTCTGCCGATCTGGGAAGGGCTGCAGACTACCACATGCCTCCTCCGATACATGTGGAGTCACCGGCTGCTTCTTTTCACCTGACAGTGAGGAGTTTCGCCAGGGGGACGTAGCGCGTGGGAGGATCACGCTATTCCCCTCAGTTCCCCGTCCCCCCCGAACAGGCTCCTTGACCGACCAGAGGAGGCGCTAGTGCAGCGACCAAGACACATAACCACATCCGGCTTCCCACCTGCAGACACGGCCAATTGTGTCTGTAGGAACGCCCGATCAAGCCGGAGGTAACACAGGGATTCGAACTGGCGATCCCCATGTTGGTAGGCAGCAGAATAGATCACCATGCCACCCAAATGCCCCAGGTCAAAGTTATTTGTGTGGTCCTAAATCACAGGTACCATCTCAGAGGGCTTTACAGTCACATTACACCCACCAGAAACAGATAAATACAGTAAATTACAGTTTGCAGCATCGTCATGTAATAAGTGGGTATCTCTTATGTTGTGTTGAGTTTCCCAGGTGAATGGCTCATTCTTGGCTGCACGTTATTGCCTTAATTGAGGAGCAGCGAAAAGACGTCAGCACTGACAGTAATACATGTTGATCATATATCTTCATTATGTCTTGAGGGTGTGTGTAAGTAAAAGGCTCGGTGGTGACTGGAAGTAAGGCTGGGCAATAACTCGGTGTTATCATTTATTGTCTGTATTAACAGCGTAGCAGACCGAAACATGACATGTCCTAAACCCTTATGGGCACTGGATTAACTTTCAGCTACAAGGAAGAAAGAGACGAGCTGTTCCTGGTTGGCACTGACACTTTTCTTATGATTACAGAATTCAGGTAATGCAGTTCAGGCTGTGCAATGTAAAGCAAAGACACCACTAAATTTAAACTTAATGTCATGTGAACTGAAATATTCCAAAGAATTGGGGTTCAGATTTTAGATTGTCATCTCTATTACATGTAACTAGACTCTGACTGGTTTCCATGATAAACACGCCTTTAGTCCTATAAAAATGTCAAATATGGGCGGTCTATTCCATTGCCTACCAACACAGCGATCGCCGGTTCAAATCCCCATGTTACCGCCGGCTTGGTTGGGCATCCCTACAGACACAATTGGCTGTCTGCAGGTGGGAAGCTGGATGTGGGTATGTGTTCTGGTCGCTGCACTAGCACCTCCTCTGGTCGGTTGGGGTGCCTGTTCCGAGGGGAAGGGGAACTGGGGGGAATAGTGTGATCCTCCCACGCTCTACGTCCCCCGCTACTCCTCACTGTCAGATGAAAAGAAGCGTCTGGCGACTCCACATGTATCGGAGGAGGCATGTGGTAGTCTGCAGCCCTCCCCAGATAGGCAGAGGGGGTGGAGCAGCGACCGGGGTGACTTGGTGGAGTTGGGTGGTTGGCCGGATACAATTGGGGAGAAAGGGGTGGGGCGCTTACAATAACTCCGTCCTTTGGATGATCTGCTGCATGACAAAATGCATTTATAGCTGCCACCGCTCCCCCTCTTCCACATGTTTGATCAGCTAAACAACCAATTAGCGTCACTTCTCCAAGAGGGGGACAATCACCACTAATGAAACAAGGAAACTTAGAAACGAAATATGACAACATCTATCTGATAAGACATAGACATAGAAACAGACGCTGCCGACATGAGTTCGACAAAAAAAAAAAAACCAAATCGATCTTAAATTTCCATTTTGGACAACAGTTATAGCAGTAAACGAGAAGGGGGGGTAGAGACTAGGAAGAAAGAGAATGTAGTCCAGAGTGTTCCAGGGAGTGTGTGAGGCAGATGCTAGTAGTGTGTATGTGCATGTGAAGTGTCCACCCATGTGTGTGCTTCAGCCTTTTCATTTCTGTTGTGTATGCAGGCTAACAGAATAGTCCCATTTCAGCCTGTAAAGAAAGAGTGACTCAACGAAAGTCTGATATGGTGTTTTCCTGGCACCAAACCAGGGATTTGTTAGCCAGATTTGTCCAATGACAAGAGCTGGTCATTATCCTTGACTTCTCCTCCGCAGGTTCCTTTTGTTTCTCGAGCGTGATGACAGTTCTGTTCTCCATTTCTGCAGTCCGACCTCCCTGTGTCTTATTTCCTTCCCCACGTCGCCAACTTAGTCTTGTCATCTGCTTATTGTCTCTTTAAGAACTCGTCTCACATCTGCACCCATAGGATGGTTACAGATCCCACGACACAGAGATGCAGAGTTTATTTTTAAACTATATACCCGATGAAAGTATGAAGTTGAAACCGACTTTGTGTAGTTTTAATGAAAGCCGGCACCCAGTCGCTGTTTCTTTGGGCCACAGAGACAGGCGAAGTGAGCGAGTGGGGAGTCGCAGGCAAGTGAAGCCCTGACTAATTACCAATATGGTCTGTTGCCATGTGAAATGTGATCTCCAAGGGATGACAATATGGCCATTCATTATTCATTGGACCTGGGAGTCAGTTGCGGATCAATGGGCAGATCCCATCAAAAGCCAATACCGGATGCGGTTGCACTGGCCAGGTCTGCAGTGTGACCGAACAGGGTTCTGTTTGAGAGCTGCTAGTGGCTGATTCTGTCGATCCGCCTGTTGTACTGCAATGCACCTCTTGAGTTTGCCATCATTCCCTGGCTGTGGGAAAAGTGAGAACCTGTCTCGTGGTCAAGGGATCGTAGACATTGTGAGTTTTTGTTTACCAGCAAAGTACACTTCTGTAGCAATAAAGGCACACACACACAACCCCCCACACAGTTAGAGGCTGTATAAAAGTTTAGGCTATAGTGCTGGGCAATATGGAAAATGTTATCACGGTAATCATAGGGCATTTTACAGGATATCGGTATTCACCACAGTATCTGCTCACGTATGCAAAAATCCAGTTGAGTAGTGGGTGTCCGGGTGGTGTAGCGGTCCATTCCGTTGCCTACCAACACAGGGATCGCCGGTTCGAATCCCCGTGTTACCTCCGGCTTGGTCGGGCGTCCCTACAGACACAATTGGCCGTGTTTGCAGTTGGGAGGCCGGATGTGGGTATATGTCCTGGTCGCTACACTAGCGCCTCCTCTGGTCGGTCAGGGCGTCTTTTCAGGGGGGAGGGGGAACTGGGGGGAATAGTGTGATCCTCCCACACGCTACGTCCCCCTGGTGAAACTCCTCACTGTCAGGTGAAAAGAAGCAGCTGGCAACTCCGCATGTATTGGAGGAGGCATGTGGTAGTCTGCAGGGGGTGGAGCAGCGACCGGGGCAGCTCGGAAGAGTGGGGTAGAGTACAACTGGGAGAAAAAAGGGGGGGAAATCTGGGGAAAAAATCCAGTTGAGCTTCTTCATCACATGGAACTGTTTGGTAAAATTAGAAAATTAGTTTTCAAATAATACTCCCACAAATATCAGACCTTATTGTGAGAAATTAAAGGTAGATTCTCGTTATCATTAATTTAGACAAAAACATTGTGTGTCACAATATGACAGTATCCAAATTTCAGCCTGGTAAAATACCCCTGAAAGACGATGAATGGTAGTATTGAATCATCGCCCAGCCCGAGGCTAAAGCGCTATGAAGACTTAGACCTGGACATCTGTCAGTGATTTATTATGCCCCTTAATTCCCTCTCTCTTTCTTTCTCTTTTTAATCAAGGGAATTTTCCACTGCAGTTTCAGCATCCCACAGAAGTCCAGCCTGACACAGAGCGATAATGCTTTGTCAGGGACTGAACAGTGCAATAGTGGGAAGTCAGTAACCCTTTTATGATTAATTATGACGATAATTAACATCAGGTTGTTTTTTATTTTTATTTCTGGACTTTTTTCCCCCCAATTGTACTTGGTCAATTACCCCACTCTTCCTAGCCGTCGCAGTCGCTGCTCCACCCCCTCTGCCGATCCGGGGAGGGCTGCAGACTACCACATGTCTCCTCCGATACATGTGGAGTCGCCAGCCACTTCTTTTCACCTGACAGTGAGGAGTTTCCCCAGGGGGACGTAGCTCATGGGAGGATTACGCTATTCCCCCCTGGTCCTCCTCCCCCCTGAACAGGCGCCCCAACTGACCAGAGGAGGTGCTAGTGTAGTGACCATGACACATACCCACATCTGGCCTCCCACCCATTGACACGGCCAATTGTGTCTGTAGGGATGCCCGACCAAGCTGAAGGTAACACGGGGGATTCGAACTGGCAATCCCCGTGTTGGTAGGCAATGGAATAGACTGCTACGCTAACCGGACGCCCCCATTTATGGGGTTTCTGATATTGGGCTTTTATAGTCACAGTTGCTTGAATAAATATTTATAATAGTCAAGGGTATGTTGGATAATACTGTACTAATTTTAGTCATTTAGGTTCTCAGTTGTCAGGATTGTGCATTGCTCTGTGTGTGTGTGTGTGTGTGTGTGAGAGAGAGAGAGAGAGAGAGAGAGAGAGAGAGAGAGAGAGAGAGAGAGAGAGAGAGAGAGAGAGAGAGAGAGAGAGAGAGAGAGAGAGAGAGAGAGGCAGTGAGTTTGCTCCTTTTCATATCGCACCTACCCTTACCATAAAACCTGTTCATTTATTCGGTTATTCTTTGTTCATAGTGACGTCATAGCCTCTTGTTGGAGTCGTTTAGCTGAATTAGCAGTTTCCTGTTATGCTCGATCTGACTTCAGTTAACAGGAATGCTTCTGCCTTCTTTGTGTCGGTGTCAGGACTATCGCCTAGTGAAGAGCCGCTCTGTGAAGTCTATCTGAATGAAGCCTGGAAAAAACCGAGATCTCGGTTATCTCCCTGCCGCAGACTTCCATCCGGTGTAACGGCACGGGTGATAGTGAGATGCACAAACTTAGGAGCTTAAGCCAAAGCCTCGGCCGCTGATTCCCGGGATTGGCCTGTGCTCCTTATTAACCTACGTTTCCTGCATCACTAAGACTTGCGTATACTGAGATGTGAATACGGCCTATTGGTGTCATCAACTTCCAAGTGTGCAAGGCGAAGTTCACAATTTGGCAGAAGGATGCATCGAGGCCATATTGTGCCGAGTGCAAATCACTATTTGCTCCAATGAACTGCTTCTGATTATTTATATATTTATCAGAGCAGATGGTGCAGTTCAGCCGGGGCTTTTTTTCCCCTTCTTTTTCCCAAAGCTCAATCGTCTCATTTTGGTCTTCTCAACATCTACATGCAGGCCACACATTGTGATAACATTGATGTTCCCTGACTCCCAGACTTAGCCTTTGCAAGGGGATTTTGTTGTTCAACCGTAAATCTATTTTAAGGGCTCATTAGAATATGTTTCCTTTTTTTTTTCTGTGATCATAAACTGTGTTTGCTCTTGTAGCGTTGCGAGTCTGAGACCGGCCTGTGCTTTGAGGATAGAGGCAAGAGCGGAGGAGGGTGGCGGGTGACACAGTCCTCTGGGCTTCTCCAGTTACAAGCGTTTGCCTTCCTGTCTTTCGAAGAAAATCAGATCTGTGGAGGGTAAAGCCGTGTGGTTGTGTGTGTGCAAGAGTGTGTGTGTGCAAGAGAGAGAGAGAGAGTGTGTGCAGGTGTGTGGGTGTGTGTGTGTTTGTGTGTGTGCAAGAGAGAGAGTGTGTGTGTGTGCAGGTGTGTATGTATTTTTGTGTGTGCAAGAGAGAGAGAGCGAGAGTGTGTGTGTGTGTGCGCATGTGTGCGTTGGAGGTCTTTTGGGAACTTTAGCGTTCCCTTGTGAGTAACAAGGTTCTTTGGTACTGGAATCTGAAGAGTTTCTGAAAATGTGTAGGCCTAGCTAGCTGGTTTGTTTTGGGTTTTTTTAAGAATACATTGGGTCGAAGCTTATTATACCCTTAACACGGATGCCTGCTTTCCTCCCAAATTCTCTATTTTGCTCCTTTTTTTCGCCTCTGCACGCACACACACACACACACACACACACACACACACACACACACACACACACACACACACACACACACACACACACACACACACACACACACACACACGGAGTCTTGCTCTCCCCCTTTCTCTCTTATCTTAAGATGGATAAATGGATTCCCTGAGGATAAAACACAAGGGCTGCATGAACGCTTGATGAAGTGCAGACATGACCTCAGTCAGAACTTCATTCTCATGCTCATTTAGTCCGGGTCAGGCCAAACCCAGAGTCCAGCAGCTCAACTTTGGTGGTGTGCTGGGTCTCACTTGACCCATCACGTTGACTGGGGGGGGGGGCAACACTCGGAGTGCCGTGTAAACTTCATCTCTATTTACGGTCTAGACTCTTTCATTGATTTTGTCTGCTGTCTAATTTTAGCCCCACTGATGTCGTTTTATGATAAATGTTATGCAAAAAAAAAAAAGCCTCGCTTCTCTGTGAGACGGGACAGCTTGCCTCCGCACTCGAGGAGGACTCGAGCAAAGCGAGCTCGAGCTGATAAAAACAATGGGCTCTCTCCCCCGTCTTAAAAGCTTCCCAGATAAACCGAACGTCAACGCGGTCTTGTCTTGATTGTTCGGCTGCACTCGGCATGCAGCCCCTGCCAACTGAAAAGACCCAGTCACGCAAGGGGGCTCAGCCCAAAACAGAACCATGTGTGGGAGTGTAGTTAGTTCGCATTAATACCCAAAGATCGTTTTCCCCGCCTCCTCCTCCTGCTTTCAAATTACACAACCATTAAACAACTTTTTTTTCCCTTTTTTTTTTTGGTGCTGTAAGAAGTCTGGCAAATGTAGGAAATGATATCATTATGAGGGTCTGTAAATTGGTATCTCAGATTTCCCCGCATACACAGCACTGCATATGTTTTAGTGTCTTTGTCTACATCCATGTGTTTGTGTGTGTGTCTGGGTGCCATTTTATGTCTGCGCATTTGTGTGTATGAGTGTAGTTGTGTGTTTCTGTGTGTCTCCGTGTCGTTTTCCCGTTTTCTCTTTCGGCTGAAACCGGCCCCGGTCTGCTCCAGTAACCTGATTCTGATAAACAAAGGTAGGGGTGGTTCTCATAAAGCGCTCCATATGTGGTTACTGGACAGTTCAGTGCGACTTCAGTTCATATCCCGACTCGGCATGCTTAAGTGTGCGAGTGCTTCTTGTGTGCATGCATAATTTGTTTTGCCATCTCTGCAGCGCTTTTAAAAAGTCCCAGATTGCTCGCCTCCAGCTCCGAAACACTGTCTCTTCTGCTCTGGAAATAAGGATATTTGTGCTCGTATACCAGCCGGCTGAGTCAGTAATATTTGAGCTTCACCTAGACAGTGATGTAAATGGGCACTGAAACAGAAACGCCTCATTGTCCTTTTCCGGCTACGCCGACATTGTTGTCAATACAGTACTAATGTCTGTTGACCTGCAAATGCCCTGACGTTTCACCGTAGAGAGACAGAGACGCTGTTTCATGCCCGTTTGCTTTCGCCATATCTCACAGCAGCGGGTCTGGGTGAATAAAGATGAGTAGAAAGTAGATTAGCTGGGCTTCAGGCAGACGGGCATGATCAGGGTAACTCCGTTTCAGCGGTGGGATGAGTGGTCATGAGAGGAGAGCTAAGCCGAAATCACATCTTGTTTCGCTTGCTGGATTTATTTCAAGTGGAGTCCACCGTATCAGGCTTCATCGACAACACATGAAATATACATAAAGCCAGTGTAAAACAGGCGGTTGGGCCTTTTGATGTGTCCTGGGCTGTTTTCTAACACTCATCTTAAACTGTCCCGGTCTGTACATCATCCACCTTTAAGTCTTGTGTTGCTTACCGGCAGGCCTTCGAGCTGAAGTATTTGGCTCACCAGTCAAAATGTGGCTAGTAGATGTAGAAGTCACCAGCTCATTCACTTTTTCCAATGACTGCTAGCTGTGTATGACGAAAACAACCCCAGCCTGGCAGCGGCGTTGGAGTCAATGATTCTATTAATTTAACAGCACACAGCAAGTTCATGATAGACATCTTAATATAAATATAAATTATAGCAGCTCAATTGAATGAGGTTTTTTTTTTCATACAGAAACTCGACCAGAACAAACAGACCGTCAAATGGACTGGTAACTTCGCTGTGTTGCCGACCACAGCTAACTTTTAGCCGCATTTGGCGGGTAAAAATAAAGTGTTATCCAACCTCAACTCATATGTAGCCAAATACTGGCAATTAGATTTGTGGGGTTAGCAGAGTTCTTCAACTTGCTTTAAAGATAAACTTTTAATAGGCGTCCGGGTGGTAGGCGGTCTATTCCATTGCCTACCAACACGGGGATCGCCAGTTCGAATCCTCATGTTACCTCCGACTTGGTCGGGTGTCCCTATACAGACACAATTGGCTGTGTGTCTGCGGGTGGGAAGCCGGATGTGGGTATGTGCCTTGGTCGCTGCACTAGCGTTTCCTCTGGTTGATTGGGGTGCCTGTTCAGGGGGGAGGGGGAAATAGCGTGATCCTCCCACACCCTATGTCCCCCTGGCGAAACTCCTCACTGTCAGGTGAAAAGAAACGGCTGGCAACTCCACATGTATTGGAGGAGGCATGTGGTAGTCTGCAGCCCTCCTCGGATCAACAGAGGGGGTGGAGCAGCGAACAGGATGGCTCGGAAGAGTGGGGTAATTGACCAAGAACAACTGGGGGGGAAAAGGGGGAAAATTCCAAAAAAAAAGAGATAAACTTTTAATTGATCTCATCAGAAACATCAGAAGGTCCACGGTATGTTACAATCAAAACAGATTTTCAGAATTTCACAGCATTGACATATGAAAAACTTGTCCCATCTAAAAGTTTAGAAAAAGGTGAAACACAAGTTTTTTTTTTTTTTTTTTAGATTTTTCCCCCCTTTTTCTCCCCAATTGTATCCGGACAATTACCCCACTCTTCTGAGCCTTCCTGGTCACTGCTCCACCCTCTCTGCCGATCCGAGGAGGGCTGCAGACTACCACATGCTTCCTCCAATATATGTGGATCTCCAGCCACTTCTTTTCACCTGCAGTGAGGAGTTTCACCAGGGGGACGTAGCATGTGGGAAGATCACGGTATCCCCCCCCCCCCAGATCCCCCTCCCCCCAAACAGGCTCCCTGACCAACCAGAGGAGGCGTTAGTGCAGCAACCAGGACATATACCCATATCTGGCTTCCCACCCGCAGACACGGCCAATTGTGTATGTAGGGACGCCCAACAAAGCCGGAGGTAACATGGGGATTCGAACCGGAGATCCCGGTTATATCTATTCTCCTATGCTGCAAGTGTTGGAAGCATCTGGACCTACAGAGTCTATGACCAAAATTAAACTAGGGAAAGCTATGATGGCCACTTTGAGAGGTGTTCTCCTTATCCAATATGCCAGTGGTTCTCAGTCGGGTCCTTGGTTACCACCAGTATTGCAGTTTTTGTTATTCTTCCAAGTAGTGAATTATATTCAGCTTTTGTTTCAGGTATCCCAGTCTCTAGTCAGCGACGTTTCAGACCTGAAACTACGGGTGAATATAATTCGTTACCTGGCAGAATAGAAAACCAGCAGTTCTAGTGGTCCCTGATGACCGAATCAAGGCCTTATTCCAACAACCTCAGTTTTGTATGTTACTTACTCAAATGTCTGTCCACCATATTTCATTCCTTTTATTAAATTTTAGAGGTAAAGGGGGCATTCTGATAAAAGAACATCCAATCAGCCATTGGCAGTCATAATCCTCCCTCTGGTCAGAAACCTTTTATATGATTGGCAGCAGTGATCCAATATCCCAAAAAGAGACGGAGAAATCGATGTAGGACAAACAAGCTAAGCAGCAGACAATGCATTTTGACGCATCATAAACTTCAGCGTGGTCAAACGGATTACCTTAGCTTTATGTTTGCAGATAGAAATCCACTGACAAGGTCACAGTGGGAATGTAAAACCACCACCTCAGCACTGAGAGCAGGCAAGGCCGTTCACCACAGCCACTTTATTGCCCCTGCCACCTGCCACCCCCTTCTGTGTATCATGTTGTGGATCAGTCTGAACACAAAACAGACCTCTGTCAGACACAGACGTGAGAGGAATACGATCATCCCCTCTTTGAATCACATAGAAAGCCTTAAGTAAAAGACAAGAGACTTGTATTTGATTCATTAACATCTCCGTTTGGCCAAATGCTAATTTTTGCTTGGTAAATGTACAAAGCAGCTATTTGTTAGAGCTAGCCTCGGCTAAAAAGACACATCAAGGCCCGATGTTCAGAAATAGAATCTCATCAGGATGGAATTTTCATGTAATGAATAAATGAAATTCCCACTGCTTCAATTCTAGAACGTTGTCAGACTCTAATTAAACTCTACTTTATTTTTGCAGCTGAATATTTCATGGGAGCCATCACAGGGTAATATGTCTTTTTTTTCCAGGAAAAGAGATAATCATCTGTGTGTTTGTGTGTGTGTGTGTGTGTGTGTGTGTGTGTTTGTTTTAAGCTAATTATTCTTCTGAAGCACCTTTTGTTATATTTAGGACAGTCCCCCGATCATCCTTCATGTTTGCTATGAACTACACTCAAAATCTATCCACCATTTTCAGTTACCACAAATGTCTTTTAACATTTTGACCAGTTTTCATCAGTTTTAATGTTAATGCGCTCATGGCTACCTTGTGGGAATGAATCCCCCATTCTAATGAGTAAGAGAGAGCAGGGGAGTGAGCAAGAGAACAAAAGTAAGGAGAAAGAGGACTACCCTGTAGCACTCCCATTTACCCAGGTGAGCATTTGATATTTGCGTTGTAGTGATCTGATGGTTGAAGGTGTCCCTCCACAGGGTTTAAGTTCAGTTACCATCATAAGCTCAACAATGAGTGACCAGTCGAGTGTGACACACTCGTGTTTCTGGGGGACAGGTGGCAGTGCTGCATGGTCTTAAGACTCTTTGTCAACTATTGCCGACTGTAATGTCAGCCCATTCCTCCCTCTCTCTCTCTCTCTCTCTCTCTCTCTCTCTCTCTCTCTCTCTCTCTCTCTCTCTCTCTCTCTCTCTCTCTCTGTCGCTGCCCGGCTGCTGCTCTGAGTTCTATTTGTCATTACCAGAGATTAGCCTTGAAGTATCAAGACCACGCCTGCTTAATTATTGAAAATAACCCAGCAGGTTTCTTTAGACCCACGGTTAAGCCTTGACCGAGCTGTTGCTGATTTTTTATTGGATATGTTCTTTATTTCCTTCTTCTGTGTAGTGCTGATCTCACCATTGATCAGAGATATAGAGCCAAAATTAAGATGGCTTAATATGTTTTGTTTGACACAAACCTATCAAACTGTGTGCCAATGATTGGGTTTGTCTCAATTAGCTGGCTGCTTTGTCAGTCATCCAAGCATCTCTAATTGTAATTGTGCCAGTAAACTAATTAGTTCCTCACTGGTGGTGCATACTGGGTGTAAGTTGACATTTTGGGGACACACACACCAGTATGACTTCAAACAGCAGTATGTTCTTCATACCAACACAGTCACCTACAGGGCTTGCATATTTATTAATTTGTTGCGTATTAACCCGTCTATAGTTTGTTGCTTGAATCTTTATTTTCTGTTTTGGTGCTGGTGTGTTTGTATATGAGTACAGGTCTTTTTTTGTGTGCGCTAGCATGTGTGTAAAGTAGTTTGAGCAGCCAAGTGCAGAGTTGGCTGGTGTAGTGCAGGGTATGGTTAGTGGAGCACCACTGACTCCCCCATTCTTGAATGCTCAGGGATCTTCTGCAACCCCCATCTTTCCACTGAGCCTTCATTACACGGTGTGGCTTACACCCAACTTTAAGATCTTGAAGTCTAAATCTACCCCACGATTAGTGTGGTAGCACCAGTCCAAAACTGGATAGAGTATAGCAAACTAAGTAAAGTACCATTTCTCATAGAACCAAGGATTTGAGGGCATCAACCAATAGTTAGTCTGTCTAGTCACATTTTTTAAGTTTATTTGTATAGCCCTAATTGACAAGATAGTTCTGAAGGTCTTTACAATCAGTACAATATATAACAGTATAGGACAACAGTATAGGACAGACAACCTCTGTCTTTGGACCCCTCTCCGTTTTGGCTGACAGCCAGTGGACTGCAGAGGCCAAAAGGCTGGTACCTTCCATAGATGAGGCAGCTCTTCAGATGGAGGTCTTGGAGATGGGAACATCTGATTTGCTCAAAGCACAACACGAGGACATTGGGGTGAGTGACTTTTGGATCAACGTGGTTCCCCAAGATCGATTCAGAAACATGAGCGCTATTGCAGTGCTGCTACTCAACAAATTTCCCCTCCACCTACATATGTGATTCATCGTTTTTTTTTTTTTTTAATGAACTCTATCAAGAACCAGGAAAGAAACGACTCTCCAACCCACATCTTGGCCAGTCCTTCAGGCTTGCCACAACAGAATGCAGGCTCAACGTCAGAAGGATTGCCTCATCCCGTCGCTCTCACTTCTCTCACTGATTGGTGGATGACCATCCATTTACTTTTGTCCATAATTAAATTGTTGGTTTTGGACTCATTTTGTTTCAAGGGTGCCCCCCCCCCCCCGTGTGACCCTCAACACAGACTTTGCGAATCCCAGGCCTAAATTATTACTACTACCACCACCACCACCACTACTGCTACTTCTACTACTACTAATAATAATGATAATAATAATAATAATACTACCAGCGGCACGGTGGCACAGTGGTTAGTGCAGTCGCCTCACAGGAAGAAGGTCCTGGGTTCGAACTCCGGGATTGTACAACCATGGGGATCATCCCAGGCCATCTTCTGTGTGGAGTTTGCATGTTCTCCCTGTGTCTGCGTGGGTTTCCTCAGGTGTTCTGGTTTTCTCCCACAGTCCATAGACATGTAGGTCAGGTGAATCAGCCATACTAAATTGTCCCTAGATGTGAATGTGTCGGCCCTGTGATGGACTGGCGGCCTGTCCAGGGTATCTCCCTGCCTGCTGCCCATTGACTGCTGGGATAGGCTCCAGCATCCCATGACCCCAGATGGGATAAACAGCTTGGATAATGGATGGATAATAATAATGATAATAGTAATTATAATAAAAGTAATGATAATGCTAATCGTCATCCTCATCCATCGGCAGTCACTTGGGGTCGAGTATGACCATCCTCCCTCTGGGTTCCTCTGGGTCCTCAGGTGGCCATAGAGGCCAATCCTGGAGCCACATAATGGGAGGACGCCTGCGCGTGACAGCGCGTGACCCTCTGCTGATCCGGGGAGGGCTGCAGATTACCACATGCTTCGTCTGATACATGTGGATTTGCCAGCCGCTCTTTTCACTTGACAGTGAGGAGTTTCACCAGGAGGCCATTGCGTGTGGGAGGATCACGCTATTCCTCCCGGTTCCCCCTGCCCCCGAACAGGCATCCCGACTGACTAGAGGAGGCACTAGTGGAGCAACCAGAACACATACCCACATCTGGGTTCCCATCCGCAGACACAGCCAATTGTGTCTAGGGACACCCGAGCGGCGATCCCCATGTTGGTAGGCAATGTTTTGTAAAGTGTTTTTCTTTTTTGGGGGGAGTTTTTCCTTATCTGACGTGAGGATCTAAGGACAGGATGTTGTGTTGCTGTAAAGCCCCCTGAGGCAAATTTGTAATTTGTGATATTGGGTTATACAAATAAAATTGACTTGGCTTGACTATAGCTTGAGCTTCTGACTCCTCAGCATGGCCCTTTACAGATGGAACAGCCCCGTCTTTTAGCACCAGCCTAGCTGAAACTCCCAACTTCATACTGGGCTCTGTTGAGGAAAGAGTGCTCTATTTTGTGGCGTGAACAAACAAACAATGACATTGGCATATGACTGTTGTTAGCCCGAAAAAAGAAACTGTGTCCAGTGTTGTCTTGTGCTATCTTCTTTAGGAAAGGCAAACAAATTGAAAATCCAGCACTGAACTGTTCCCGGTTCAGGAAGCGAAGCAGTCCTCGGTAAAATGAAGGGGACAAAGTAAAAGGTTGGGGTTGTACTGCTGAGGAATTGTGGTAAAAAGGAATTTTAACCACTGATTCTAAATTTCGTCTTCCTTTGTAAGTCCGTACAAAGGGAATTTGCCTTCACACCAAAGAAAATAGCATCTTCTCGACTTTCCAGTATGCACTAACCAAACTCTTCCTGGCCTCCGCTCTACCTAACTTTGTTTGAGTCCTCCCACCTCCGCTATACCTAACGTTGTTTGAGGTTGGGCCAAACTAGCCACTAGGCCGGCATTATTAAAATGTGTTACATTGTGATGTATACTTAGCACAAAAAGTAAGGAAATTTGTGTTTGGTAGATTATTTCTTTGTTGTAACAATGCTTCTTGGCAATAAATATTATACCGTTGGAAAGCCTGTTTATTTCCCTTTTAAACAGGGCCACATTTGTAAGGAACATGCATTTGTGGGATGAGCAGCAGAGCTGAGTATGTGGGTTGCGCCCATGAAAAATTTGCCAAATCTTCTCTGCCAATGCCAAACAGCTTATTTAGCTGTTGCTATTGACTCTTGTTTTGAGCTTCTGGTACCCCAGGTGCTGACAATCAGGTGCCTGATATAAGATTTATCGCCAAGAAGCATTGTTACAACAAAGAAATAATCTACCAAACACAAATTTCCTTACTTTTTGTGCTAAGTTTAGATAAGCAAAGCAAGAGAGGCAAGATTGAGATGGCTTGGACATGTGTGGAGGAGAGATGCTGGGTATATTATGAGAAGGATGCTGAATATGGAGCTGCCAGGGAAGAGGAAAAGAGGAAGGCCAAAGAGGAGGATTATGGAGGTGGTGAGGGAGGACATGCAGGTGGCTGGTGTGACAAAGCAAGATGCCGAGGACAGGAAGAAATTAAAACGGATGATCCGCTGTGGTGACCCCTAACGGGAGCAGCCGAGAGTAGTAGTTGTAGTAGTAGTAGTAGTAGTAGTAGTAGTGATGTAGATAAATAATGGAAGAAAATGCTGGACTACAAATGGGGAGTTTCAGGCAGTGTTTTCTGTCGGAGAGAATAACTCCCTTTGGCGTGGACTTTGGGCTTTGTAACTCTGCAGATGTTTTACATGCACCTCCCAGCTATATAACACACTGAAGGAAAGGGAAAACCCCAAAAAGCATGATAAGGTCTCTTAAGTGTGTGTGTTTGTTCATTTGTGTTTGTGTGCATGCTGCAGCTCATGGGGTTAAAACACTTGGTACTTCATGCTAGGGTCTGTGTGGCAGTTTGGCGAGTGTGTTGTGAAGACAAAGCGCCAGAAAAAAAAATTTTGTCCTCTCCCACGCTCTTAGTTATGAGAGCATGTTGACTGAGTTTAAGGTAGGACGTCATTTGGTCAGGAGTTTTCACTCGGGCGATGTGAAAGGCCGTCTTCCAAGATACTACATGAGCTGATGTGGTGAACTGGAGTAGAAGTTCCAGGGGTATATTCTGTGTTGTTGGTGCTTTTTTTTTCTTCTTTTTTTTTTAACTGACTTGATCTGTTCTCGTTTTGTTAAAAATAGCCCTCACCCACAGCTGATTCTGTGGTTATTTTGAAGTGTGTATGATTCTGCAGAGCTCCTGACTCTACAAAGAGGAGCGACGTGACAGGCGGTTGCTGAGTCACGGTGAAGAGGCTGTCGGCGGCTTGCTCCTGGCACTGCCAAGTCTGGCTCCTTTAAAGTACTCTTCTGCTCAAGACCTACTTTCAAGGACAAATTGAAGACATGCGGTCGGTGTTGAGCTCATACAACCAAATTATTATGTTTCCTCCTTTTCACGGTTCTATTTAGGTCTAAGCTTGTAAACTCAAAAGTAGACACCAAGAGTTTTCGGATTAGCCTAATTCATGCATGTCAAGCCACTCTTATTCAAAGTTCATCTATATTGATCACCTATATTGTATATTTTATGGTGTGCTCTGAAATCACGAGAAAGCATTTGCTGTAATAAACCACCTTTACAAGATTCTCTCCATCTATTCAATCTATCTGCTGTATGACATCAGCTCTCGTCTGTTGATGAACGTTGCGGAACCTTGTTTAAGGGTTTTCCCCAGCAGGAGCATGAAGCATATCTTTTGGATCTAGAAATTAACGAGAAACATTTGGGAACGTCAATATAGCAAACTGATGTAGCTTCTTGGAACTGCTTGAAGGTCCATTGCTGTGAATTATTCAAGCGTCACGTCATGGCACCAGCAGCCGTTAACGGCAGCTCGTGTAGCCTTCCTCAAGCACATGTGTGTTGCGTTGTGACTTTTTTATGTAATCGTGAAACCCCCCCCCCGAATAAATCATGCACAATATGCAATTTATGCAATATGGAGAAAAGGCTGATGGCACGTTTGTCTCAGCTTAAATCAGAAAGGCCCTGCATCAGCTAAGCCCTATTGGCGGAAGTTAATGATAACCGCTACTGATGTTGCCATCCTAATGGTATCCTTGCTACTGTTTAATGTAAAAGGAAAAGTTGCATCCTGATTAGAGAATGATTGTACCATCCCATCCATCTGTCCAAGGTCAAGCACGACAGGAGATGGTCTCCTTGAGTGCATCTGTAAATAGCCCAGCCCATCGAACCCCGAGAACAAGCAGCCACTAATTATAGGACACATGGCCCATGCATGCATCTCAGCACCTTCTACAACTCATAAATGAAGTTATGGCACACACAAAATGGAAATGAATACCATCATCACCCAGCAGTTTGTTAACACCAGTTGTCTATTTGCCCTTGACTGTGTGTCCTGTCTTTGCCTGTTTTGTACAGAATTGATTTTTCCATTCCACTTTAACAAATGGTGCATTAGTAAGGTTAGTGATTAAGCCTTAGGCAGTGTAGTGAATTTTCAAAGAGGTCAACAAGCACGCAGTTAATGTGGTTAAATGTTGGCTGGCTGCTTGCCACTCATTAGGTGCTACTGTTAATGGATCTGCAGTGATGATGTAGTAACTTGTATGTGATGCTAAACACCACTACCTGCTATACTCATCTCATGTTCCACTTAGTATCTCAGTTTCAGTTTTTGAGACTAAAGCTCATTGATTTTATCAAGATGTAGGCCAAGGACATATTACAGCGTCACATCTTGTAAACCTGCCGCAACAGCTTTCTTTCACAAAACTGCTACAGCACTGCTTATTCACCACAATGTAAAGCTTTGCTCCTGAGGTGAGGACCAAGTGAGAGTCAAGCATTTAGTGATGAATGCAATGTGCTTACATGAGATTAGCTCTGCTCATCAATTTGTTATTTATTCAAGTACACTACCAGTGATAGACATTTGTTTTAAGGTGGAAGAGTACCTTACACTATGGTGTGAATAACCCTTGGTTCACCTCAGAAGATATTCTGTGGATGTAAAGCAAAATATGTTTATTTCAAGCAGTATGACATGACTTATTAGGTCCCTCCCTGTCTGACTGACCATGTAGAGGTGCTATATTTGAGTCATGCAGTCTATGATCTCAATAGTTTGTTTTTTCGGTCTCATCCTGCCATTCTGTACAGCAGTTTTGGCTGCAGTCGATTTTCATTGTGAGGAATGGTGAACGATTTCCTGGTCATTTTCAAAAGGTTGATTTTTTGCCATATCTGAGTCATAAGCAGCCGCTATGCCTGGAACTAAACGAAAAGTATTTAAATAGACAATAGATACCAGAGGCCAGATGAATAAAAAGCTAAGCGAGGGCACTGAATCAGAGAATTTCCACTGTTTTGAAATCCACCATTAAAACATATATCAAAGCCATTTTATTAATTTTCTTTTTTCTTTGCTGACAGAGGAATGTTAGTGCTTTCTAATAAAAGAAAATATCTCAGTTCAGGGCAGCACGGTGGTGCAATGGTTAGCATGGTCGCCTCACAGCAAGAAGGTCCTGGGTTCGAGCCCCGGGGTAGTCCAGCCTTGGGGGTCATCCCGGGTCGTCCTCTGTGTGGAGTTTGCATGTTCTCCCCGTGTCTGCGTGGGTTTCCTCCGGGTGCTCCAGTTTCCTCCCACACTCCAAAGACGTAGGTCAGGTGAATCGGCCATACTAAATTGTCCCTAGGTGTAAATGTGTGTGTGTGTGTGTTTGTGTGTGTGTGTGTGTGTCAGCCCTGTGATGGCCTGGCGGCCTGTCCAGGGTGTCTCACCGCCTGCCACCCAGTGACTGCTGGGATAGGCTCCAGCATCCCACGACCCTGAGAGCAGGATAAGCGGTTTGGATAATGGATGGGTGGATCTTAGTTCAGAAATTAAATCAATGGCAAAGATTGTTAAACAAATATAATGGGTATGATTGCATTGTTATTTGGTAAAACTACTTCTTAATCAAAGATAGAAGCAATGTAATTTTAATTACAACCTTGAACTCAGTCATGAAATTATTCTTATTTTGTGGTCAGTAGTAAACTTTTTGTTTCTCTTATCCTTTTAGTAAATGAACCGTTATTGGATTCCGCCACAGCGAATGAGTTTCTTTTAGAAGGTCCAAGATGGACAGCATCATTACCGTCAGCCTTACCAGCCTTACATGCCATGGACTCTGGGGACCCATATGCCACCGTAACAACACAATCTGTCTCCTCACCTGCTGCCCTGCCATCCAGTTCTACACTCAACCACAACTCAAGGACTGTTGATACGGCACTTTTTCAGTTGAGCAATTCACCCTCCCAAAACTCGAACTCCTTCATCTCGGTTGACCTACTTGCTGAGGGACCAGAACCTCTATCAACTCCCTCTTTAATCCCATCAGAGCCTGTTTTGGAGTCTAGCCCAAAGTTTGAGGGGCCAGCTAGAGTCTCAAGAGATCTAAAACTGGCTTGGAGAGATTCAGCCCATCCGCCTTCTCCTCAAAGCCCACTGAGAATATCAACTCAGCAGCCTCAGTCAAATACATCCACAAAATCCACAACACATTTAAGCCTCTCCAGTTTTACAAGGCCAACAGTGCCACAGCTTGTGGCTCTTAATTTTGATCCAAAAGCATCAGATGAACCCCCATTAGCTTCCAGCAACCAAAAAGAGGGCACATCAGAGCAGACGCTGACTCTTGAGTCCCACAAACTGCCAGTGGTTGAGCCAGGCTATGTCTCACTCGACCCCGAACTGCATTTGAAGTCCTCCAGTAAAGTTCTGGATGTGAACCAGCTGAGCCCCAGCAGAAACCCAGTGCAGCAGGATGGCCCCGCCTTTAGGGACCACATGCTTCTTAACTTCCCACCTGAGATACTGGCCCCCAGCTACGTGCCTTTCATCAGCCCACACCCTACGCTGGCTTCATCTGTACCCACTGAATCCCTGCCGGAGGACTTCTTTCCTACCAACACCATGGATGTGGACTGGGGATCTGGAGACTACATGGAGACTATGTCCTTCATGGGTTCAGAGGGAGATGACTACTCACCGGTCACCAATCTGCCCTCTGATATGTACGACTTTGAGGACTCCAACACAGAGAGCTATAACACCTCTTTCCCATCCAGGGTTGGGGTGTACCCGTCCTCTTTAAACTATCAAAATGTCTTACCCTCTCCCCGCAGTTCTCCAATTACATCCATCTATCTATCTTCTATTTCCTCCTCAATTCACCTTACATTAGAGCCTGCTCTCACAGATGATAGTAACATAGCAGAGACTTCAGATATTGATTGGTCAGATGCCTTCACCATTGATCCAACAGACCTTCTCTTACCTGACATGAACAGTTTGGAGTACTACACCACTCAGCTGACCAAGGAGAACAACATTTCTGACACTGGAGCTGAGCAAAAAGGGAATGTTACCACCACTCTGCATCGTTCTCTCATGTCTGTCAGTGCTACAAATATTATGGCCACTACCACCTTCACTGTGGATCAGAGCCACATGCTTACTGCTACGTTTGGAAGAGATGAGCTCCAGCCCACAAATAATGCCACATGGACCGAAGAGGAGTCTTCAAGTGATCTATCCGGCCTTGAGCCACTCAATGGAACAACTCCAGTACAAACCACAGAGGTAACTTCTCAGCTGGTCAATGTCTCTGAGCACTTGGTGGAGCTCTCTATAGCACCGACCCCCTCCATGGACCTCTCCTCATCTGTCTGGGGTGGTAAGGTGTCTGCTACAGAATGGTCTGGCGTCACACCCACCTCAGTTGTTGGACTGGTCAGCACTCCTTTAACAATGTCTATCCTATCAAGCACTACGCCGCTGCAACCTGATGATGTCTTCTTATCCCCCTCTGTGACAGATGTCGATTGGTTCATTACAGATTCTGTTCTCCGCAGCACCAGTCATGTTACTCCTGTCATGACTGCTACTGTAGCTTCCTCTTCTGTCCCTACCGAACCAGTGCCCAATACCACTGTTGTCACAACTGACTTAAGCTCCAATGTCACAGTTGTCAGAACTGAATTAACTCCCAGCAGCACTTCATTTTCAACTGAACCTACAACAAACACCACTTTGGTATCCCCAATTATGGTAGGCGACCAGGGGGTGACTGAAATTGCGACAGAAAACCCAACAATGACCCTGAATACAGTTACCACTGTAGCTATCACTACCTCTGCTGTATCCAGTACTACAACTGCCACTGCTACTTCTAGCTCAACAAAAACTAGTATTACTGCTCCTACTGAAGCCTCCAGTAGTCCTTCCACCACCTCCACTACCAGTAGCACGAGTCTGCCCACAGTACCAACATTAAGACGGTACCTCTGCAACATCGATAAACCACAATATTTAGTCAGAGTTGGTGAGTAAAATTATCAAATTTACAAGTTTATGTGATGTTGAATACTGGGTTCTAATACTCCTTAGAAGCTCAATAAGGTTATGAAATGAAAAAAAAGTAAGCTGTAGTTTTTATTTTAAATGTTCAACAAGGAACATATTTGAATGAGATAACATGAAATTATGTTCTCCCTTGCAGGTTTTCCATCAGGAGCCACTATTGGCTATGCCAGGTCCCAAGTTGGAGACATTTTGAAGAGTGAATTCAATAGATCAGTGGAACTGCAGGTAACAATTGGAGCCTTATATATTTTACATCCCTCACCAGAGAACAGCTTGTGGTTATATGTGACCTGCTAATGGAATATGTTGGTTCGTTATCCTGAACTCAGTAGATAAAGACATGAGAGAAGAAGAAATGCATTGGTAGCCTGTGCTAGAATGATACTGGTCATGGTCTTGGTATTAAGCAGTGGTGGCTGGTGCTAAAAATGGGGGGGGGGGCAGTTTACCTTGGCGCAGTGCACCTGGCAGCTCTTTGGTGTCCACACAGTTACAGAGTTATTGAGGACAATGTAGCCTATAGATTTTATCAGGGTTCGTAGGCGGTGGATGATTGACAATCAAGACGAGGCATTGTGTGAACATGATTGACAGCCACGAGAATTGTCCAATCACATTAGATCAAAAAACATTAAAACAATATCAATTCGCTGCCAATAAAAGTGGGAGTGTCTGGGCATGGAAAATCTGAAGAAACCAATCAGACAGCAGCCTCAAGTCACCTGCTCGCCAAAAGTTTGAGGGCTTACATAAGGTATCTTTTAGCCGGCACCCCTCACCCAGGAAGTATATGTATTCAGACAGAAATCAACCAAATACCATTTGGAACCAATATTTAATGGCTGCTGACAGGCTCTCACAGACTGAAAACACTTATATTTCATAATTATTTGCATTAAACAACTAAATTATATTTAACATGTTTAAGTAGATTTTCATCTCTTGATATTTGAAGGGGGCAGCGCCCCAGTACCCTGTACTGGCCAGCCGCTACTGGTATTAAGGTCATTTTAGAAAGATCCCAAAACACTATTAGATGCAGGCTAAATAGTGATAACCCAGTGATCTACGCCTCAGCTCACAGTTAACATAATGGTGTGACTGTATTTGAAACAGAAAGTGGTGAGTAGATGTGTCATATTTTATCCAACTTAGAGCTGAAGCAGATCAGCTGTCGTATAATTAATTGCCCCTGGTCTTGGATTGTGCGTTTGCATTTACTCCTCAAAGTTGTTGAATACAAAGTTAGTATATGCTGTATAAGTATGTATGTGTACATACATACATACACGTGTGTGGTTGTGTGTGCATGTGCGTGTGTTTGCATGGGCGTGTATGTGTGTGCCTATGTAAGTATAGAAGTATGATGGGGGGTGAACTAGGAAAGCCAGGCCACTTCCCGAATTTCTTAATCTCTGGTTCTGTGATAAACAAACGACAGCAGTAGTTACATCAAGACTCCATGACCCGCAAGAAATACTGTGACCTTTCAAACACACTGACATCAGCTGCTTATATAACCCAAACTCATTCAAAAGGAAAATAAAGAATTCCTATCTGTGATATGGGGAATTTTTTATGCTGTATGTTTGCCTTTGTTATGTTTGTGAAGGTTGTGGATCCCCCTCCTAAGTTTGTGTTCCGGGTGGTATCTGGTCCAGTGGTGTACACGGCCATATCTGTCATAAATGCCTTGCGAAGGTCTGGTCGCCGCTTCCTGTCTGTGTCTCACAACTGGACCGTACCAGACCATAAGTACCATGTTCACTCAGGTAAGTGACCGACATAGAAAGCAATTTTCATTCGTTGAAAATGTATGAATTATTAGGAAAAGAACAGGATATAACTGATGCAAAATAGTTTGGATAATGTCCTGTTGTTTTGACATAGTAAATGATGCGGTATTGTTCTTAATTAAAAGAACTGTTGCTCGGGCATCCGGGTGGCGTAGCGGTCTATTCCGTTGCCTACCAACACGGGGCTCGCCGGGTCAATTTGCTATACTCTATCGATCCCCGTAGGGACATTATGCTCTGCATTTAACCCGATCGAATCCCCGTGTTACCTCCGGCTTGGACGGGCCTCCCTAAAGACACAGTTGACCGTGTCTGTGGGTGAGAAGCCAAATGTGGGTATGTATCCTAGTTGCTGCACTAGCGCCTCCTCTGGTCAGTCGGGGCGTCTGTTTGGGGGGGTGGGGACGGGGGGGAATAGTGTGATCCTCCCACGCGCTACGTCACTCTGGCGAAACTCCTCACTGTCAGGTGAAAAGAAGCGGCTGGTGACTCCACATGTATCAGAGGAGGCATGTGGTAGTCTGCAGCCCTCCCCGGCTCGGCAGAGGTGGGTGGAGCAGTGACCGGGACAGCTTGGAAGAGTGGGGTAATTGGCAGGATATAATTGGAGAGGAAAAGGGAGAGGAAACCCCCCCTCCCAAAAAAAATAACTGTTGCCCCCTACCCCCTAGAGAAGCTATTTGGAGAGTCTTGTAATGCTAAGCGAAAGATGCAAATTGGGGTGACTTCCACAAGGGATACCTTTGCCAGTCTTATGCAGGTTACTAAGTGTCATTGTACAGTTACAGCGGCAGCCCTAAACCTGTTCTTGTCTTCCTGCCATGCAGTGCTGCAGTTTGTTCCTAACCACATAGATGTGAGGGTCTGCAACTTCAGCGAGCGCATCGAAAGAGGCCTTACTATGGCTTTTGCAGAAGTGCGCCGACGCTCACAGGAGTCAACTAGCTTCACAGTGCTTGTAAGTGGTAGAAAAACGGGCCAACCTTTAGCAGACATTTTGCCGAATAAGCTCTTCAGCTGAATTATTTTCATTAGGTCTCACTTCATCCTTGCTTGTCGCCCCAAAGTCTAGACTTGGCGGCAGTTGTCTTTTCAGTCCTCTGACTCGTCATTTTCTGTCAGGGGCGCTTAGCTAAGACATTTGTTATTACTTGAAAGCACCGGTGTGTAAATGTACAAACATTTTTGGAAAATGCAGCATATCTATGCAGAAATGGGAAAAACTTAATTTCATAAAATTCCCAACTTGCTGAAAATCTCATCTAAGATGACAAAAATAGCACAATATTGAGTCACTACACTGTATGTGTAAGCAAGCTTGTGATATCCCTATATGCCCTGTGCGCCGATCGAAATGAAGTCATACCGCCTGCAGGCACTGCACCAGCAAATCACTGTGGCTGCTGCACCATAGACTGCAATGGTGAAAAGCTCGGCAAGCACAAACTGTTCTGTTTACAGTTGTTGAGGCTCGTGGATTTCAGGAAAAGAGCTGTAGCAAAAATTAATGGTTGTTTGCAGGGGTTGCAGTGATTCAAAATCAAACGTGGCCTGGGGAGTCTGAAAAGAAAAAAAAACAGTTTACTTAAACCAGTGGTCACTCATTCAGGACTTAAATTACCGGGTTGGTTTTATTGACTCAAATTCACTCGCTAGTCGTTGAGTATTAAGAAAGCTTACCGCTTGTTGAGAAAGTGCTTATTTGGCTCTGTGGTTGGTGTATTTCACTGTTATAAACTATATTTATCTGTTGGCCCTGCGTTTTGGATAATCCTATTACACTGACACCCGTAGTAAAATCATAGGCTCTCTCATTTGGATTGAATTAAATAGTTAAGTCAGGAATCTGGTATAGCATGGAAAATTAAGTTTTATCAAATCAAATCAAATCAATTTTATTTACATAGCCCAATATCACAAATTACAAATTTGCCTCAGTGGGCTTAACAGCAACACAACATCCTGTCCTTAGACTCTCTCATCGGATAAGGAACAACTCCATAAAAAAAAGCCTTTAACAGGGGGAATAAATAGGAAGAAACCTCAGGGAGAGCAACAGAGGAGGGATCTCTCTCCCAAGACAGACAACAATTAGAACTATGAACAATTAGGGGAGTCACTCTCTGACCTGAACTGTCCACTATTGTGTCCTACTTTTCAGCCATTGAAGCCATTGCTTTCTAGATTGTAAATTTCTATGACTATGTGTAAGCATCAGCCCTGCTTTCCCAGATATCCGCCTTCCAATGATTTAACTAATACACTTCTCTGTTTAAATGTCTTTCAGACGGTGAACATTACCATGGCTGTTGTTAAAAGCCAGTCGCAACGTCTTGCAAGGGAGCCAGTGGACATCATCTTTGCCGTGCGTGGCTCCAAGAGCTACCTGCTGGGGTCAGAGGTCAGCAACCTTCTGATGAAGCTCACTGTTGTGGAGTTCAGTTACTACATGGGCTTCCCTGTGCTGCAGATTGCTGAGCGTGAGTACCACAGACATGTCTTGTTGTATTCATAGCTGTTTCCAGTCGTTCAGATCAGTAACCTAGATTGAGTCTCCTTTTCTTGGTCTCCCATTAACTTATGTGTTTTGTTTTCATCAGCTGGGAATCGGTGTGAAAATTAACTGTAATGACATATCATCTTTCTTCTCTTTCTGTAGCTTTCCATTACCCAGAGTTGAACACATCCCAGCTGCTTCGCCCCTCTTGGGTTAGAACAGGTATGATGGTTCCAGCACTGAAAGGACAGGCTTCTTAAACAAGTTCCTTTCACGTCAATCTTATATTTTATGTCTTATTCCTTCTATCTGTGGTTACAGTGCTGCTAGGTGTGCTGGATGAGAGGGTAGGTGAGCGGACCCTCCAGGCCAAGATGGAGCGCCGGCTGGCCCTTTTGCTGGGGGAAGCAATGGGGATGGTCAGACGTGTCAAAAGAGCCACCAATGTGGGCAACAACAGCGTTCAGGTACTGTATCTATAAAGTTACTCAACACTATGACATATGCATGCATTGTTCCCTGATAATCTTTGAGGAATAGGTCATGTTCCGGTTATACCCATCATATGGCTGTACAAAAGAAGTAGAAGTCTGTTTTTCAGGCAAGTTACAAGTTCAAGGATCGCCAGTTCGAATCCCAGTGTTACCGCCAACTTGGTCGGGCGTCACTACATACACAATTGGCCATGTCTGCGGGTGGGAAGTTGGGTGTGGGTATGTGTCCTGGGCGCTGCACTAGCCCCCCCTCTGGTTGGTCGGGGTGCCTGTTCGGGGGGGAGGGAGAACTGGGGGGAATAGCGCGATCCTCCCACGCACTATGTCCCGCTGGAGAAACTCCTCACTGTCAGGTGAAAAGAAGTGGCTGGTGACTCCACATGTATCGGAGCAGGCATGTGGTAGTCTACAGCCCTCCCCAGATCGGCAAAAGGGGTGGAGCAGCAACTGGGACGGCTCGGAAGAGTGGGGTAGTTAGCCAAGTACAATTGGGGAGAAAAGGGGGGGGGGAATTAAAAAAAAAACCCAAAAAGTTACAAGGTCAACATACACTCCTGAAGATCGTTGTTTTTGTTCAGCTTCCTCACACCTATGGCAGTTCATGGTAACTGCACTTATTTGAACACACCAAATCCCAGAGATTCATTCAAAATGAAATACTCATCATTTCTCTAACATTTGCTGTAACCCTCCTGAGTTCCTACGTTTAAAATTCTACGTTTCCTACACGAGGGACCTCTCTCTTGAGATGAGTTCTTACAGGGGTCAGATTTAGAGTTCCCTGCAGGGTTTGGCTCTACTTCATCATTACTTATATTCGCTCCTCTCTGGGACGTCCCCTCCCCAGCTGAAAAATCCTGGTTGACCCCGGGGGTCTCAATCAACTCTGACTATACACCCTCCTGAGTACTAAACAAAAAAATAAATAAATAAAATGGTCGAAACCATTGGTTTTAGTTATTGTTGTTAGAATATGCCACTGATAAAAAGGATTAAAATGTTGTTTACATGTAAATCTTGTAGTATTGTAACACTGACAAGCTGGTGGTTATAGCATGAGATACTTGTTTAACAGCTGGACAAATTCATATTCATAACTCCCTGTTTTGATATTTGTGAACTGATTACTTGTTAAATCTGGCAAGCTTTGTCCTTGCACCATCTCCATCATTTCGCTTGGGTGTGAGCGCCCCCTGTCCTGGGTACAGAAGGCTCATTATGTTCACACTGGCAGGGTTTGTGGCCACTGAGAGCCTCACTGTTTTACTAATCAGCATCTGCCTTTTGTGGGTTCCCTCCGCACCTGCACAGCTCAGCTCTGGGAGGGGACAAGCTAGGGCCAGGTCACCATGGCAACTGCATCCCATTCAGCTCAGGATGAGCCACTTAAAGACCACAACCTCATAAGTCCCTTTTCCCTTCTTCTTCTCTGTGGTCCTGTTGCTTGATGGCCTGAGCAATAGAGTCGCTAAGAGCAGATAAATTATTAATTGTTACTCTATGCATCTGTCTCCTCCAGTTAGGGATGATAATAAACCCCAAAAGTATACTTCAGCTATTGAGACAGAGTGAGACAGGAGGAGAGTGTGAGACCCAGAGAGAGAGAGACTGAGAGAAGAGAGAAAGGGAGAGAATGAGTCAGACGTAGGGAAGGAGAAAGACTAGGAGAGATGGGTAGTGGGAACAAGGGAGTTCGTAAAAAAGGGAGGAAAAGAGAGATTTGCATTGAGAGAGATGTGTTTCTTGTATGATGTCATGTCTGAGATTGTGCCGTGGCCTTTGGAAAGTCTAGCTGTCAGAGTGATAGAAACCATCCTCGCCGAAATAGCAGCTCAACTGCGTAGGCTCCAACACAGACTCTCGGGGCACAAGTATGCTGTAAGAATAAACAGTGAACGTTATCTAATGGCAACATGCTTCAAAGAAAAACAAATCAGTAACTTTTTCAAAAGTTATTGGTGTAGATCACGTCCCGGTGTCCATATGAAAAGGAAGTGGGATCAAAAAACTCATTCAGTATGAGTTTTTGGATTTTTAAACCCATCATCCTTTGACTTATTTTCTTGAACACTATCTATCCTTGTGATAATGATGATTATCATACCTCATTCTCTCTCCCCTCAAGAAATGTTTTTTCTCTCAATATGTGTACATGTATATACAGATTTAGCCTATTTTTCTTGTTACTCATTCGTACATGTAGCGCCCTGAACTGGTTTTGCTTTTCTTGCTATTACGATGCTGCCACATGGACTGTAGGACAGTTGTTATTGTACTCCTGCATCTCTGTCAATACAGTTAGTTGATAACTCCTCTTGTACCCATTGATTTCCTTTTCTTCCTCTGCCTTGATAACTTTTCTCCACTATTTCATTCAGATTAACCCACCGAAGATGGCAAAATGTGTTGGAGTTTGTTTTTTTAACCTTGTTCTTATTAGAACCTGCCAATCTAATCGGGGCATTTTAACCTACCTCCCTGACTGAAAGTTGGTTACCTTGATCCCCCTTCACTGTTTCAACACTGATTAAACTGTGTCAGACTGGGCGTCCGGGTGGCGGGACAGTCTATTCCATTGCCTACCAACATGGGGATCGGTGGTTTGAATCCCCGCGTTACCGCCGGCTTGGTCGGGTGTCCTTACAGACACAGTTGGCCATGTCTGCGGGTGGGAAGCCGGATGTGGGTATCTGTCCTGGTCGCTGTACTAGCGCCTCCTATGGTCGGTCAGGGCACCTGTTCGGGGGGGAGGGGGAATGGGGGGGGGGGAATAGCGTGAGCCTGCCACGCACTACGTCCCCCTGGCGAAACTCCTCACTGTCAGGTGAAAAGAAGCGTCTGGCAACTCCACATGTATTGAAGGAGGCATGTGGTAGTCTGCAGCCCCCCCCCAGATCAGCAGAGGGGGTGGAGCAGCGACCGGGACGGATCGGAAAGTGGGGTAATTGGCCAAATACAACTGGGGAGAAAGGGGGGGGCTGTCAGACTGAATTGTGCGTTTCACCTCATGACCTCCAGAATACCCAGAGAGCACTTTGAGAAAAGACAGGGCTAAATACGCAGTAAACCTTTTGTTAGTCTCTGCGCTATGATTTGATCTCTAATTTAAGGCCCTGGCATCCTTTCCCCCTTTCAAAATGTTTTTCTTTTTCTAAATCATGATAATGAATGCATGTTACGCAAAGAAACCTAATTATATGCTCATTTTCCTTTCAGGCCTTGAAATGAGGCACTTTTGGTAAACTAGTTTGGGCTTTTGGTTTGTCTTTTTGCATTTCTGAGACACTCCAAGCGTGTCTGTCAGATATAATGACAGGAAGATAGCTCATGCTGAGGGTGTCTGATTTAGTGAAGAATCTTCTGCCTCTCTCTTCCCTCGCCTATCTCTCTCTCTCTCTCTCTCTCTCTCTCTCTCTGACAACCAACTTCCACGTACACACACACACAAACACGCGGACACACACCAGCCTCACCCAGACGCCTTAGTTTGTAGTGACAGAATCAGTGTGACGCTTTCGCCAGAGTGAATACTTTATGCAAGTGGAATTGCAGCGGGGTCATGCAGTAACACTGCCATGTTTCACCATCAGTAACTCTGCAGCGATTGGACTAGACCTTAGCTAAGGGAGTCCCCACCCCACACCCCACACCCCCAGCCCAGCCATTATTCTGTGTCAGTCCAGGCGTGACCTGGGCTTCACTCTGCAGCGATGCAGACTGCAGTGTGCCCCAGGGTATACAGAGAGGGGGCTTGTTTGGAGTCAGAGACCTCTCAGACTGTGTAGGGTAATATTCAAACAAAATAAAAGCTCTTGTAGTAATAAATCAGAGAATAAATGTCTTTTAGTGTCTTGTGTAGAATATGAGTTGTGGTTAGCTGTATTATATATGTGTGCATGTGCATGCATGCATGCGCTCATTCGTGTGTCGTGTCTGTTTTTATTTCAAAATGTGCTTATGTGAGCACATTTAGAAATGTCTTATCGGGGGCATCCAGGTGGCGTGGCAGTCTATTCCATTGCCCACCAACATGGGGATCGCCAGTTCGAATCCCCATGTTATCTCCGGCTTGGTCAGGCGTCCCTACAGATACAATTGGCCATGTCTGCGGGTGGGAAGCCGGATGTGGGTACGTGTCCTGGTCGCTGCTCTAGCGCCTCCTTTGGTCGGTCAGGGTGCCTGTTTGGGGGGAGGGGGAACAGGGGGGGATAGTGTGATCCTCCCACACGCTACGTCCCCCTGGTGAAACTCCTCGCTGTCAGGTGAAAAGAAGTAGCTGGCGACTCCGCGTGTGTTGGAGGAGGCATGTGACAGTCTGCAGCCCTCCCCGGATCAGCAGAGGGGGTCGAGTAGCGACCGGAACGGCTCAGAAGATCCGGATAATTGGCCAGATACAATTGGGGAGAAAAGGAGGGGGGGGGGGTCCAAAAAAAAAAAGAAGTGTCTCATTAGTCTGATCACATTATCTGAACTATTTATACCCAAGGATCCATACCTGCGCTCAGTCAGCTACAACACAATAATATATATACTTTTTGACATCTACAATCACCTGTTTCCAATTCCCAGGTTGTGCGCACAAGCCGGCTGGTGGGCGCAGACCACCCCCTGGAGATAGTGTACTTCATGGAGGGTCCCAGTGGCCAGAGGCTGCCTGCGGTCCGAACGGCCAACCTGCTCAACAGCCTGGATGTCCAGAGGGCTGCCATCGTGTTGGGATATCGTGTGCAGGGCATCCTAGCACAGCGTGAGTACCCTCACGAGACTGTCGATTACCTAGACTTTGGGGTTATAAAGTAGTGTAGTGAGAAGGGACACCATCCTTCAGGCAGATTATTATATTCATATTTATTTATGTTAATGTATTTTTTAAATTTATTTTGACATACCTCAACTAGTATCTATGTCTCACTTGAACTACCGCATACTGTGAACAATTGCACTTGAGCTACTGAGCTTAACTGAACTAAAACTACCTATCAGTTTCATCCCAGAGGAGGAATTGTGTAAGAGATGATAAAAGAGAGAAAGGAGGCGGATACTGTCTAGAAAAATATTGAATTTTATGCAGTAATTGATTGAACGTTAACCAAAATTTAATAGATTTAGACTTTGAGTCTTTTTTTTTCTTTTTTTGGCCTTGTATTACATCCCATCTGTGACCAGCTTCTCATAGAAAAGCAGAATCCATTCAAGAAATAGGATGCTTGCTAATTGCTGACTGTGTGTCTTTGACTATTTACAGTTGCATTTGAGCTAATTAGCTCTCTTCATGTATCCTGTGCCAAAAAAGCCTGTCTTTTTCTTTAAATATAAAAACAAGGGATAAAAGTCCAACAAGAGTTCCTCAGGGAAGCGCTGTCCCCGCTTCAGGTTCTCCTTTGGTGTTTTTGCTGGGCATGTAATAAGTTTTAATTAAGATTAATGAAGGTCTGTTGAGAATCACAGCAGTACGGTAAAAACAAACCATTCAGGGCGTCCGGGTCACGTAGCGGTCTACTCCATTGCCTACCAACATGGGGATCGCCAGTTTGAATCCCCATGTTACCTCTGGCTTGGTTGGGCGTCCCTACAGACACAATTGGCTGTGTTTGCGGGTGCGAAGCCGGATGTGGGTATGTGTCATGGTTGCTGCACTAGCGCCTCCTGTGGTCGATTGGGGTGCCTGTTTGGGGGGGGGGGGGGAACTGGGGAGAATAACGTGATCCTACCACGCGCTACGTCCCCCTGGTGAAACTACTCACTTTCAGGTGAAAAGAAGCGGCTGGCGACTCCACGTGTATCGGAGGAGGTATGTGGTAGTCTACAGCCCTCCCCGGATTGGCAGAGGGGGTGGAGCAATGACTGGGACAACTTGGAAGAGTGGGGTAATTGGCGAAGTACAATTGGAGAGAAAAGGGGGGGGATCATTAAAAAGACACGGCTTGTGTAGCACATTCTCCTCAAGATGGTAGTGAATAGGGGCGCCCAGGTAGCGTAGCGGTCTATTCCGTTGCTTACCAACACGGGGGTCGGCGGTTTGAATCTCCGTGTTACCTCCGGCTTGGTCGGGCATCCCTACAGACACAATTGGCCGTGTCTGCGGGTGGCAAGTCGGATGTGGGTATTTGTCCTGGTCGGTCGGGGCGCCCCCCAGATCGGCAGAGAGGAGGTGGAGCAGCGACCGGGACAGCTCAAAAAGAGCGGGGCAATTGGCCAGATTCAGTTGGGGAGAAAAAGGGAGAAAATTGGAAAAAACTAAAACAAGAAAAAGATGGTAGTGAATAGGATTGAATGGAAGGAGGGGTTACACTTGCACAAGATATCGAACAATACAATACATATGTGGTATGACATATTGAACCACACGCAGCATGCATAATTTGTTCATGAACTAAATCATGCACATAACACATGCAGCACAGTTTTATCCTATATCTGTGCACCTTGACTGTGTGAGATGAAGGCAAACCACTGCTCTCTGTCTCTTCCTCCCCAGCTGTGGAGAAGGTGGCATTACCGCCCTCCGACAATGAGAACACCAACATGTGGATTGTCATTGGTGTGGTGATCCCTCTCCTGGTGGTTATCGTCATCATCTCCATCCTCTACTGGAAGCTTTGTCGGACAGACAAGCTGGAGTTCCAGCCAGACGCCATGACCTCCATTCAGCAGAGGCAGAAGGTAGAGAGGGGGAGGCATAGGGATCAGGCTCTGTGTCAATGTTTCAAAATACTGACTTACTTCGTCTCATACCACAAAACAGCATCTGTATTTAACAATTCCTTTTTCTTTCATTTTAGTAGCCCCTTTTAACCTGCTGATAATGTGTTTTTATGTGTGCATTTTTGTAGTCGTTTAAACTGATCATCTCTGGCATCCGGGTGGTGTATAGCGATCTATTCCATTGCCTACCAACACAGGGATCGTCGGATCGAATCCCTGTGTTACATCTGGCTTGGTCGGGCGCCCCTACAGACACAATTGGCTGTGTCTGCAGGTGGGAAGCCAGATGTGGGTATGTGTCCTGGTCGCTGTACTAGCACCTTCTCTGGCCGGTCGAGGCGCCTGTTCAAGGGGGAGGGGGAACTGGGGGGGAATAGTGTGATCCTCCCACATGCTACGTCCCCCAGGCGAAACTCCTCACTGTCAGGTGAAAAGAAGCGACTGGTGACTCCACATGTATCAGAGGAGGCATGTGGTAGTCTGCAGCCCTCCCCGGATCAGCAGAGGGGGTGGAGCAGCGACTGGGATGACTCGGAGTGTGGTAATTGGCCATGAACAACTAGGGAGAAAAAGGGGCAAAAAAATCCCAAAAAAAGAAACACTACATTACATCAGTATGTCTCCTCTCAATTCTATCAGTCGCAGTCCTTCTCACATGTCTGCTTCACTCTGCTGTATTGTATTGTCAGTCTGCTCTGACAGATCTCTCACGGTTTGTTCTACACTCACACTAGAGAAATAGTCCTTGTTCTTATCAGCTATTTGGCTCCCCTGAGTCTATGTCCAGCTTAGTTATCTCAAATCTAATTGTCCTCTGTGTTTATCTGGTATCTTTTCAATGCTAAAGAAGATAACATATGTGATGAGCAATTTAAGCACCGTTTATAGCTCACCAAGTGTTACTGAAAACACTCAGAGGCACAGCTTTGTCTTTTCTTTTTTTAGCAAAGCAAAGATTGCGTGCCAGTTATTCGTTTAAAAGAGTAATATCTAGGGTGTCCGGGTAGCGTAGCGGTCTATTCCGTTTTCTGCCAACGCGGGGATCGGCAGTTCAAATCCCTGTGTTACCTCCGGCTTGGTCGGGCGTCCCTACAGACATAATTGGCCGTGTCTGCAGGTGGGAAGCCGGATGTGGGTCTGTGTCCTGGTCACTGCACTAGTGCCTCCTCTGGTCGGTCGGGACGCCTGTTCAGGGTGGAGGGGGAACTGGGGGGAATGGGATGTTCCTCCCACGCACTACGTCCCCCTGGCAAAACTCCTCATTTCCAGGTGAAAAGAAGTGGCTGGCAACTCCACATGTATCAGAGGAGGCATGTGGTAGTCTACAGCTCTCCCCAGATCGGCAGAGGGGGTGGGACAGCGATTGGGACAGCTTGGAAGAGTGGGGTAATTGGCCCAGTACAATTAGGGGGGGAAAAGAGGGGGGGAAAGGGAGGCAAAAAGGGGGAAGGGGGGGAGTAATATAACCGTATTGAAATATTGTGCTGCTGTTTCAGTTTACCAGTGGCTGAGCCACCTGCAGCATAGTGCAGCATTAATTCATCTCAGATACTGTTACAACATTGATTGAAATGCTTTACAAAATCATTTGTGGTAATACTGATTTTCCTGTATTCTTTTTTCTTTTACCACCGTGTGCCAGAACCTTGGTGGAATAAAGCAGCACACTGAATTTAAAATGGACCAGTATCCCAATGAGGGCTTTGTGTTGAGGTTCGATAGAGATCATTAGCGTACTGGAGTGTGGATCCTCTACTTTGCTGCATCAACCAGCTTCAAAACAGAAAGATTTCCACTTTCGCTATGGTACAGCAGCAACAGGCTCTTTGTCTCAGTACCACATGTCCTTCACTGCTCCAGTTAAAGCACCTCACAATCACAGACCCACACTGACACTCAAATTGTTAAGTGTCGTTGAGTGAGTTAAAAATAATCAGACAATCTGTCGCCCCTCGCTGCTTTTTGTATGGCATTACACTGTCATTATCATCCCAGTGTCTCATATCTTATCTCGTCTTCTTCATTGATCTGTCTGTGTCTGGTTTGTCCTCCCCATTCTCTCTGTTGGTCAAGCTGAGCTGTGAACCACATTTAGCTGATGTGGTGAAGCCTTGCCCTCGTGGCTCGTCCTCTGTATTTAACACCTATCATCTCTTGTTTAATGCCTTCACTTTGTCCGTCTCTGCCTAGTCTGCTGCCTCATTCAGAGAATCAAGAACCCCACACCGACAGATGTTCACTCCGACTAAGAAGGTCATAGAGTTTAGTGAGGAGGAGGAGGAGGAGGAGGAGGAGGAGGAATATGAGGAAGAAGAAGAGGAGGAGGTGGTTAAAGGGAGGAAGGTAGAGTTGTGACCAGTAGTTTGTAGAAGACCTACATGAGATTTTGTCTGTTTTTTAGTTAGAACTATTTACTCGATAGTAATTGTACAAATATACTCCTATAAAGTGCTGCACAGTATTATTACTGTGTTGCAGTACAACTGATTCAAAGTTCACAGGGTTTATGAGCAGAAAGTGCTGTAAGTGGACATTAATGTTAACATTTTACAATGTTTTGTTAATGGCAGCATGGTGGCCCTGTGGCTAGCACTGTTGCTTCACAGCGAGAAGGTCCTGGGTTCGAACCCCAGGCCGTCCCAGGTCCTTTCTGTGTGGAGTTTGCACGTTCTCCTTGTGTCTGCATAGGTCTCCTCCCACCATCAAAAGACATACATGTTAAGGTTAATACTCCTGCCTGCGCCCCTGACCCACGCGATGACAAAGAACTGGAGTTTGTTCCCATGCGCTGCTCTGCGGCTGCCCACTGCTCCTAGTGTACACGGCTGCCCACTGTTTCTAGTGTGTGTATGGACGATGGGTTGATGCAGAGAATGAATTTCATTCATTACATTTCATATGTACAGTGACGATAAAGTTTCTTCTTCTTCTGTTCCCCCTCTTCATCGCTGCTCCCACTCAGCAACAAATAGTTCTTGCCATGGGCAAAAAAAATATTAGCAGTG
This sequence comes from Lampris incognitus, assembly GCF_029633865.1. NCBI lineage: Eukaryota > Metazoa > Chordata > Actinopteri > Lampriformes > Lampridae > Lampris > Lampris incognitus. The sequence goes on along the minus strand of NC_079216.1, from coordinate 54,766,283 downwards.
AAGAAGAAGAAGAAGAAGAAGAAGAAGAAGAAGAAGAAGAAGAAGAGGAAGAAGAAGAGGAAGAGGAAGACGATGAAGAGGACAAAGAAAAGGAGAAAATGAAAAGGACTGGAATGAAAGTAGAGGAGAACCTAGGACAAGAGAGGAGGACAATGTTGAAGAAATCAGAGGAGACAAAGAAAGAACAATGGACAAAGAAAGCATTGTCAGAAGGAAGGAGAGCCACAAAGGAGGTACAACATATAGTAGTAATAGACGAAAGTGTTTGCTAGAGTTTGTGGACCTGTCTGGATTACGACTCTGCAAGGTTATAGCAACCATGCACAGAAACATCGTCTGTGGTCTGGTCTCCAGTCACAGATGGCGGAGGAGTCCGATCCTCGGTGTTAGAATAGACATGGGTGGATTTGTTTTGCACGTCAGATGGCCTCCATCAATGCAATATTAGTGCTGGATGTGGTTATTGGCCATGGGTGCTCTAGATGGTATCATCACTGAGCTGAAAAGTAGAGGCTCTGCAGACATCCAGTTTGCCTGGATCACTTGCTAGAGAGTGCTTCCCTGCTTTTCTGTCATGCTTACTAGTAAGCGATTCCTCCGTCCACTAGTTCCCCACACTGAAGTTGTAATTAGTCGGCAGTGTGTGTTGTAGATGTAATTAGTTGGCAGTGTGTGTTGTAGATGAGTGCTAGATAAGTGTTTTGTGCTTTTATTTAGCTGTGGTGTTAATTACGATCAAGCCTGCTTAAGCCTCCCAGCAGATGCAGTTTGGTGTGGTTTCCTCTTCAAAGACTGCCATTAACTTGCACCAGAGAGTTAGGCAGGGTAGTACTCATGCGTACAAACACACACTCACACATGCATGCACACACGCACACACACACACACACACACACACATGCACACACACTCTTGCATACACACAAACACATGCACAGACACACAAGCACAATACGTATATGTGCGCTCAAGTACGTATGTAAACTTTCTAGTAATCAGTACCACAAGATTTGTCAAAGTTGTCTAAATAAGAATAAGCCAGATAGCGTAGCTGTCTATTCTGTTGCCTATCAACATGGGGATCGCCAGTTAAAATCCCTCCAGCTTGGTCGAGTGTCCCTACCGACACAATTGGCCGTGTCTGCGGGTGGGAAGCTGGATGTAGGTGTGTGTCGCTGCACTAGCGCCTCCTCTGGTCGGTTTGTGCGCCTGTTTGGGGGGGGGCTGGGGGGAATGGCGTGATTCTCCCATGTGCTACATCCCCCTGGTGAAACAACTCACTGTCGGGTGAAAAGAAGCAGCTGGCGACTCCTCATGTATCAGAGGAGGCATATGGTAGTCTGCAGCTCTCCCTGGATCGGCAGAGGGGGTGGAGCAGCGGCCCGGAGAGCGGGGTTATTGGCCAGGTACAATTGGGGAGAAATCCCAAAAAAAAAAAGAAAGAATATGCCACCTATTTATTTACTGACACCTCTTGGTACCTCATCTCAGTACCACAGGACCAGAGTCAAACAAAAAGCAAGCACACGCAGCACATAGCGAACATGCTGCTGCTCATATCTAACATCATGTGCGTTTCTTCACGTTGTTGGAAAGCTCCTGAGCTTCACACTCTCATACACTCACTGCTGCCCCCCCCCCCCGCCCCATCATATCCCCATCCCCCACCACCTCAAAGGATATGCACACAGCTCAGTGTTTTCTCACATGTTCCACCCCCACCAACCACCACCCCCACCCTGTCCCACTTTCTTCTCTGCTTTTCATTCATTAATGCCTGTCTGTCTGTGTGTGTGTGTTTGTCCCCTGGCTAGACATCCAGCCATCCAGCCATTCATCAGTCACTTACACTTCCAGCTTAGTCACTCACTACATTCTGTCATCTTTCACTCGCTTGCCCCTCTCAGTTTAAGGGGAAATTACAACATAGCCAATTCAGCCGGTTGTCCGTCTGAATCTGTGTAGGCTCAGCATTTGTCCCTAAACGTAGTCTAGACTCACACCTCTGAGTAAATAATATTTGCTGTGCTCGTCTCCTGATTCTGTCCCCTCCGTTTCTCCTATTATATCTCTTTCCACCTCCAATAAGATTCTTGGTGTTTTGTAACCCTTTTACTCCCCTTCTCTTCTTTCTGTGTCCTCCCCCATCCTTAACTGGCTTGTGTTCCTCTGCTCAGCTGCAGGCTCCAAGCGTGAAGGGCTTTGATTTTGCCAAGCTGCACCTGGGCCAGCATAGTAAGGATGACATGATGGTGATTCAGGAGCCTGTCCCGCCGGGGCCTGGCTCTGCGCCCATCCCCGTGCCCATTAAAGATGGGATCAGCCCCGCTGAGAACGGGGAGGTCCTAACTCCTAAGTCCAAGGCCTCCTCCAACAAGGCGTGTCGCAGCGGTCGAAGACGAGGAAGGTCAGTTACAGTTGGGGCAAGTGCAGCCCGTGAAGAGGAGCTGAGATGCGGGCAACAGTTTATAGTGAACCTGAATGAATAACGGGATGAATCAGGACATATTGTTAACAAGTTAATGTCCCGGTTACATCATTCAACATTACATGTGACGGAAAATATCAACAGATTAATGCTCCCGTTATTGTAATGTCTGTGAATGTTCTCATTCATCCAGGTCATGGTTATCCAAAGGAGTTGAATCAAGTGCGACTGGACTTGGTATATATCCATGAAGACGTTTCGCCTCTCATCCAAGAGGCTTCCTCAGTTCGTGCCTTTCTGACTAGACTAAGCTAGTCTGACTGGCTGGTGATGAGACTCAGAATGTATCCTCTAGGAGTCGTTGTCAGAGCTATTGATATGCGTGGCCCTTTGTGATCCTATGTTTACTAACGCCCGTCGCTAACAGAGCCTTAGATATGAGTGGCTCTTTTGTGTACCGATGTTTGGCCCAACACAGGAGGCCAAACTCCTCAGGACAAGACTCAGCAGTCTATCTACACCTAAAGGAGTAGACACACTCCTTCGAGGACAGCAACGTACACATTTTGGACAGAGAAGATAGATGGTTTGAAAGAGGGGTGAAGGAAGCCATCTATGTGAAACTGGAAAAACCATCCCTCAACAGAAGAGGAGGTCTGCGACACCACCTATCTCCCACTTACAATGCCGTCCTTTCATCTCTACCCAGGAGACTCAAGAAGCCTAGCCTTCAAGAACAACAGTCGGTCACTAACGGCTCCAACGACTCTCATGACCACTGAATAATGAGGTCGAAACTAACACCCCCAACGACCGTCGCTGCTAAACAAATGCAAATCAATAGCTCCGATGGCGACGGGCGCGGCTGGACATCGGAGCACAGGAGAGCCACGCATATCAATAGCTCCGATAACGACAGACGCGGCCAAACATCGAAGAGCCACTCATATCTATTAGCGACAGGCGTTGGTAAACATCGGATCATGAAGAGCCACGCATATCAATAGCTCTGACAACGACTCCTGGAGGATAAATTCTGAGTCTCATCACCAGCCAGTCAGACTAGCTTGGTCTAGTCAGAAAGGCACGAACTGAGGAAGCCTCTTGGATGAGAGGCGAAACGTCTTCACGGATATATACCAAATCCAGTCGCACTTGATTCGTTATTGTAATGTTTCAGCCAATTATGGTCTTCATGCAACTGTGTCATGTCTGCCAGTTTTTTATATAAGGGAGTGTTGCTCCAATATGTTTCCCTTTCTTATCCTCTCCTTCAGTTAATTTGTATTTTCTGGTGAAAACTTGCGAATGTTGTTAGGAATGAGAACATATTTTTGGCTTTTGCTGATATCCGTTTCATTTCTTTAAACACATTCATTGAAATATTTGGCAAGGTTCTTTTGTACCTCGTGGTGTTTTTTTTAATTTTTTTTTTCAAACCACCCATGCTTGGACAGTCAGCCGCCAGACAAAAGATCTTGACAGGTCCTTAAATCAATAATTGAAGCTTTGGCCAGTGAGGGCTTTTCCTTGGTTTGACGCTGTACACAGTCATATGCCAAGACCAATGCTTCCATGGTCTCGCATTCTTTCACAGGTCACACATATGTCTCAGCCTGCATAAAAAATCTTTAGTTGCTGTTGTTATTCACTTATCCCAGTTTTTCTTTCTTGTGTCCTGTAAAATCCATATCAAGTACAGCAGGCTCCAATCAGTTTGAATCGTACGTGTTAATTATACTTGTGTTTACGTAATGTTGAAGTATTTTTTGTAAGCATGACAAAAGTAGGATGTCCGGGTAGCATAGCGGTCTATTCTGTTGCCTACCAACACGGGAACTGCCGGTTCGAATCCCCGCGTTACCTCCGGCTTGGTCGGGCATCCCTAAAGACACAATTGACCATGTCTGCCGGTGGGAAGCTGGATGTGGGTATGTGTCCTGGTCGCTGCACTGGCGCCTCCTCTAGTCGGTTGGGGTGCCTGTTCAGGGGGGAGGGGGAACTGGGGGGAGTAGTGTGATCCTCCCACACGCTATGTCCCGCTGGCCAAACTCCTCACTGTCAGGTGAAAAGAAGCGGCTGGTGACTCCACATGTATCGGAGGAGGCATGTGGTAGTCTGCAGCCCTCCCCAGATCGGCAGAGGGGGTGGGGCAGTGACCAGGACGGCTCGGAAAATAGGGTAATTGGCCAAGTACAATTGGGGAGAAAAGAGGGGAACCCCCCCCCCAAAAAAAACAAAAGTAACAACTTTTTCACAGTTACAGTAATTTTATGTCACTTAATTCATTTTATTGATGACAAATATTTACTATCTTTAAGTTATGTTAATTACTCATTACTGAGGCATAGCCACCCTTTCAGCTAGTGTGTCTCAGAGGAGAACAGTGTAACCACTCCAACTAATAATCATCTCTCTCTTCATTAGCTGGTTTTGCCAGTAGGCAGTGAATAAGAGTAAATATAAGAGCGGCGTTTGTTTCTCTCATGAGCTGCTCATTTGACCTGGGTTGTCATCGATATTATAGTCCGTTACACCAACAGTTATTGCATTGACAGATTTATATTGCCTTGTTCTCCTTTCTCTCTCTACGAGACAGACAGTCTAGTGTACCAACAGGGATTTAACCAGCCAGCTGAAATATGTTAAAACTCTCAAATTACAAATGACCATTTCTTCGCAGCATGCCAGATAATAAATAACCTCCTGTGCAACGTGTGTGTTTCTGAGGGTCTGTTATTCATGCTGCTTTTATGTTGTTGTTCCGGGCAGGATCTCCCCCTCAGATGGTGACTCAGTTGTGAGCGACCGGTCCAGCGAACGGGAATTGGGCGAGGAGAACCTGAGAGCCCACACCGCGCCCAACGACAGCAAGCAGGCCCGCAAGATCCCCATTAATGTTTTAAATGGCAAGTAGCCATAGCAACACTCACTTCACTCCCCCAAATAGAGAGCGGACACGGGCAGGGAGGGTGGGGGGAAGGAAGCCTTCGGGCAGAGGTTAAGAGAGAGAGACTCAGGCATAGGAATGATGGTAAAGGGAGCCAGATGGAGGGCAGAAGAAAGACAAATGAGATAGAGAAGGGCAGAAAGTGATGGCTTGACTGCAGGAGTGAAATGAGAAGAATAGAAAGCATAACCCTGTCAGAGTTGAAGTAAGACCACAGAGAAGGACAGATGAGGGCAAGAGGGCACAATGTGGAAGTTTTCAATGTGGCGGAAGAAAGGCAGGTACTGGAAAGGTGACGGGATAGAAACAGCTGCGGTAATTACATCAGACCCCCTGTTGAGCGAAATCCAATTTTGTAGTGCTACTCTTAGCCCGTGTGCTGTATTTATGTAGACTAAAGCCAGCGCCAGAGCCCGACATAGCCAGGCTCGCAGACTACATCCTGACTCACCCACACAATGCACTGGCCTCTGCACAAACCCTGTCGCACTGTTCTTTCCTTTCAGTATGTGTGATTTTATGACTTCTGCTGGGGGCTGTTGGACGATACAGTTTCCATACAGGAGTCTGTGAGATGTAATCTCTGTTCTCTTGGTAAATCTTGCTGAGTTATTGTCCGCGACCCAAACTTTACGGAGACAGTTCTTTTTTTTTTAACAATATTTTAAAAGAGTGCGCACAGTAATTCTGCAGCTGTCTCTGTTCACGCTGTATAGGTTGTTTTCATTTCTGCACTGCTTTACAGAGGCAGATTTTTCCATTCCCCCCTCAAACTAATAAACATAACAAAAGCAGGAGAGAAACTTATCAGCTGTGCAATTTTGTCCTCCCACATGAGTCACTAAACCCCTCTATATTCTCTCTCTCTCTCTCTCTCTCTCTCTCTCTTGCTCTTGCTGTCTCTCTCTCACTCTCTCTCTGTACCTTACTCTCTCTTTGTCTCTGTACCTCACACTCTCTCTCTCTCACCTCACGCTCACTCTCTGTACCTCACTCTCTCTCGCTCTCTCTGTACCTCACTCTTTCTCGTTCTCTCTGTGCCTCACTCTCTCTGTCTCTCTCTGTACCTCTCTCTCTCTCTCTGTCTGTCTCACTCTCTCTCTCTGTACCTCACTCTCTCTCTGTCTCTCTCTGTCTCTCACTCTCTCTCTTTCTCTCTCTGTCCCCCCCCCCCAGTAATGTACACAGTGCAGATGATGTAAGAAAGAACTTAATGTGCTAAACTTTCATTTGTTTCCTTTCTGGTGACTCAATTTCTTTCCCGTACACAGAAAGTGCTTCCTCTCGCTTTTATGATCAACATAATGGCTTGAATTCACTCTTGTCTTATTGTTTGTCTTTCTCTCCATCGCTTCAGTATAACTCTCTTTCCTTTCTGTTGTCGTCCACAGGAAAGAATAGAATTGGTAAGAGTTCCTCCTCTGTCGGGTCTCAGTGTCCCCCTAGATACTAGGCTTGACCGCCCAACAGCCGTGTGTCTGCTTGCTGTTTCTGTGCTTCTGTGGTAGCTTTGTGATGCTTTGTCTCACACCATCTATCACCACCTGCCGAGCCGTCACTCACCGGAGAGAAAAAAATCAACTTATTTACCAAAGGCACTGGCATTGTTTGATATTAAGTTCAGCTCTGGTAAATACTTGTACATTAGAGTTCATTTGATGTGATTCCACCCACTGTCAAAAAAAGCATTCACCTGATCCCTGCTTGTAAACTAGATTGAAAGTACAATCATGGCAAAGAGCTTGTTTGGCACAAGCCCTTTTGCAGAAGTGGTTGTCTTTCCAAAGGCTCTGCCCCCTGGTGGATAAGTATGCTGAATTGCTTTAGGGTGCCGTGACCTCTGTGTCTCTGATTCCTGTTTCTCCCTCCTCCTCAGGTCCTCCACTCCTGAACGGTACAGATGAGCAGATGTCCTCAGCCTCCATCTTTGAACACGTGGGTCGAGTGTCCCGCTGCACGGAGGTGACCAGGAGACTGCCCAACAAGATCCAGCTCATCGCCATGCAGCCCATGCCTGTCCTACCACTACACAGCCCCACCGTCAACGGCCTAGCACCAGACAGCAGCCGAATCAACAAGGAGGTTTGACTTTCACGACTTACTAAAACGTAATATGGCCATCGTAGCAGCAAATGTTTTGTGAAATCAAAAAGTATAAATATTGTAAACGTAGTGCTTGGCAATATGGAAAATATAATTATTACGATGATCATTTGAGATTTTATACGATATCTACTTACAAATGCAAAATTTATGTGTTTGAAAATTCAACTGAGGTTTATCATATTAATCTGTTTGGTAATGTCAAATATATTAAACCAGTTGCCTACCAACACAGGGAACGCCGGTTCAAATCCCTGTGTTGCTTCCGGCTATGTCAGGTGTCCCTACAGACACAGTTGGCCGTGTCTGCAGGTGGGAAGCCGAATGTAGGTATGTGTCCTAGTCGCTGCACTAGCGCCTCCTCTGGTCAGTCGGGGCACCTGTTTGGGGGGGGCGGGGACTGGGGGGAACAGCATGATGCTCCCACGCGCCACGTCCCCCTGGTGAAACTTCTCAGTCAGGTGAAAAGAAGTGGCTGGCGACTCCATATGTATGGGAGGAGGCATGTGGTAGTCTGCAGCCCTCCCCAGATCGGCAGAGGAGGTGGAGCAGTAACCGGGACAGCTCAGAAGAGTGGGGTAATTGGCCAAGTACAACTGGGAAGAAGAAGGGGGAAAAATCCCCTAAAAAATAAAAAACAAAAAAAAATAATTCTTGCCCTGCACCATTATGCAGCAATATTCCTAACCTTTTTTTCGACACTTACATATGTAAACTTCCCCCAGATCCAGGTGGCGTTGAGGCACAAGTCGGAAATTGAACACCACCGAAACAAGATCCGCCTACGTGCCAAAAGGAAAGGTCACTATGACTTCCCAGCAATGGACAACCTGTCCAGTGGCTTCGGGGAGACCAAGGATCAGGACCACATCTACCAGAAGGCACGACAGCAGATCGATAAGATCCTGGACCCAGATCTCCACATGCCCTCCATCTTCATGGAGCATAGGAAAAGGTGAATGTCCGCATAGATTGCGTGTGAGTGAGAAAAGAAACAACGGATGAAAATAACCAAAACAATCTGGTGTGGGATCAGTTTTACAATTTCCTACCGGCTTCCGACCCTTTATCAGCATTCAAAAGCAACTTTGCCCTGCAGTATCAAAGGAAGTGGTTTGTGGGGGGGCTTTTGGGTTTTTTTTTTAATTTCATAACTGCTGATATTGTCTAGAGCAGCATTCCCGCTGGATCATAGATAATTCAAAAAATGTGTCCACAGATGTGTCCAAGCTAATCTGTTTGGGTTCAGCAGTTTATATGTCTGATGGATTCTAATATCTATAGTTTGCTATATTTTCTAGACACACAAGACTTCAGCAAGCTTAATACAGAGGCATCCTGCACTGATGAAAGAACATTTTGTCAATGATGTCTATGTTGTGTTTTCACAGTGGTGTATATCAGGTTGATCAATATGCAGATGACAGGGGTTTTAGGTTTTCACTGATTTTTACCAAATGAAAAACTTGTGGAGAAAAAAAAACAACTTTCTGAACATGCGGTGTTATGCACTATGTTGTTTCAAGGAAGCTGTTGAGAATTTGATCCTGTGATAGCAGGATTTTTCTCTGCCTATGAATGATTTTAGCTGCCATCTGAGTTGAAAGAGGTGAAAATGCACACCCGCTGTCTTATTTTAAAAAGAATTCAAGTCAGCCATCTTTATTTTTAATTTCAAATGGTGACACGGTTTTCTCCCACAGTCCAAAGACATGTAAGTCAGGTGAATTGGCCGTACTAAATTGTCCCTAGGTGTGAATGTGTCAGCCCTGTGATGGACTGGCGGCCTGTCCAGGGTGTTTCCCTGCCGGCCGCCCAGTGACAGCTGGGATTGGCTCCAGCATCCCGCGGCCCTGATTAGATTAAGCAGCTTGGATAATGGATGGATGGAAATGGTGGCACAGTTCAGTCTGGTTGTCACACAGGTTCACTTGCTGAAAGTTTTACTGTTCGAGTCCCTCGCAAAGCTGAGAAAGCCCCTAAGTATATGCCTCAGCTAAAATAGTAAACCATTCAGGGATCGCCGGTTCGAATCCCCATGTTACCTCCGGCTTGGTCAGGCATCCCTACAGACACAATTGGCCATGTCTACGGGTGGGAAGCCGGATGTGGGTATGTGTCCTGGTCGCTGCGCTAATGCCTCCTCTGATCTGTCAGGGCGCCTGTTCGGGGGGGACTGGGGGGAATAGCGTGATCCTCCCACGTGCTACGTCCCCCTGGTGAAACTCCTCACTGTCAGGTGAAAAAAACGGCTGGCAACTCCCCATTTATCAGAGGAGGCATGTGGTATAGTCTGCAGCCCTTCTCAGATCAGCAGAGGGGGTGCAGCAGCGACCAGGATCGCCCGGAGAGCAGGGTGCTTGGCCAGGTACAATTGGGGAGAAAAGGGGGGGGGATAGTAAACAATTTTTCTTTGTTTGAATAAGCTACTGTCATGCAGTTTGTGTAGTAAGATCAGAGATAGTCAAGAAGAGTTCAAACCACCAATATAGATGACATATCTCTTTATGTGTCCCAGTGGACGAGGGAAGCGCTCTCCCAAGCAGAGAAAGAAGGAGCAGCTGAACTGTGGCATGAAGGATGCAGACAAAGATCACCTCATCACCAATGACGGTGACGCAGCTTACAGGAGGTGCCCTGGAGTCAACAACGTAGCATATGTGGTAGGTAATACTGGAGAGATTCTTTTATTAGTCTCTTAAGTGAATTTGTGACCTCTCTTGTAGATTTACTACAACTAAAACTAAAACTACTTTTAAAACTAAATGTACTAAAACTAAAAATAATTAAGTCATTTTCAGGATTCTACTGTAATGTAATGGAAACAGAGCTGTCCAGAAAAAGATTTGGCAGAATCACGAACCATTCCTCTGTTTTTCACCTACTGCAATAAATGCAACATACACCGATCAGCCAAAACATTAAAACCACCTGCCTAATATTGTGTAGGTCCCCCTTGTGCCACCAAAACAGCTCTGACCCATTGAGGCATGGACTCCACAAGACCTCTGAGGGTGTCCTCTACTATCTGGCACCAAGAAGTTAGCAGCAGATCCTTTAAGTCCTGTAAGTTGCGATGTGGGGCCTCCGTGGATCGGACTTTTTTTCCCCAGCACATCCCACAGATGCTTGATCGGATTGAGATGTGGGGAATTTGGAGGCCAAGGTGACACCTCGAACTCTTTGTCGTGTTCCTCAAACCATTCCTGAACAATTTTTGCAGGGTGCATTATCCTGCTGAAAAAGGCCACTGCCATCAGGGAATACTGTTGCCATGAAGGGGTGTACCTGGTCTGCAACAATGATTAGGTAGGTGGTATGTGTCAAAATAACATTCACGTGAATGCCAGGACACAAGGTTTCCCAACAGAATATTGCCTAGAGCATCACACTGCCTCCGCCGGCTTTCCGTCTTCCCATAGTGCATTCTGGTGCCATCTCTTCTCCAGGTAAACAACGCACACGAAAAGAAAACGGGATTCATCAGACCAGGTCACCTCCTTCCATTGCTCCATGGTCCAGTTTTGACCCTTACGTGCCAACTCTAGGTGCTTTTGGCAGTGGACAGGGTTCATCATGGGCACTCTGACTGGTCTGCCCCTACGCAGCCCCATAGGCAGCAAGCTGCGATGCACCTGCGATGATGTTCTGACACCTGTCTATCATAGCTAGCATTAACTCTTTCAGCAGTTTGAGCTATAGTAGCTCTTCTATGGGATCGGACCAGACGGGCTAGCTTTCGCTCCTGACGTGCATCAATGAGCCTTGAGCGCCCATGACCCTGTCACCGGTTCACCGGTTGTCCTTCCTTTGACCACTTTTGGTAGGTACTGACCACTGCATACCAGGAAAACCCCACAAGACCTGTCGTTTTGGAGCTGTTTTGACCCAGTCATCTAGCCACCACAATTTGGCCCGTGTTAAAGTCGCTCAGATGCATTTTTTCCTGCTTCCAACACAACTTCAAGAACTGGCTGTTCACTTGCTGCCTAATATATCTCACCCTTTGACAGGTGTCACTATAACAAGATAATGTTATTCACTCACCTGTCAGTGCTTTTACTGTTTTGTCTGATCAGTTTATGTTTTTGTCCCCCCCCCCCCCCCACAAGGGAACAAGGGAAAATGTCAGCAAATGATTTGGTTTCGATGAACCTCTCTCTGGCACCCCTCACTCCTCAATCCTTTATTCTATCTCTTCCCCCTACTCCAGTCGGACCCTGACCAAGGCCCGGGATCGCCTCCCAGGAGTCCCTCTCCTACAGACGATGTGTTTTTGGGTCCCACTTCCTCTCCTCCGAGCCACGCCCCTCCCCCACCCCCTTATATGCCCCCGCAGCCCTCCATTGAGGAGGCACGCCAGCAGATGCACTCTCTGCTGGATGATGCCTTTGCTCTGGTGTCTCCCACCTCCCAGGGCAGTACAGCGGGGATCACTCTCCCAGGTGTTGGCACCAACCCGCCTGCCTCCAGTCCTCCATCCCGTGGGCCCAGGGCTTGGGGTTCTTCCTACCCACCTCTAAGTGCTTTTTCAGGGGTAAGTAACCAACCCTCACGCTTACAGATTGAAACGCTGAGGTTAACAGATTGTCTGTTCACTGTACCAGACCCGTCAGTTGACTACAAAGCATTTTGGGGTTGTTTTTTTTTATCTATTTCTGATTTTTCCCTTTTTCTCCCAATTTAGTGGCCAATCAATCCCTATTTTAGTTCAAACACCCACCCTCGTACTGCATGCGTTCGCCAACTGCATCTCTCCAGCCAGCAGTCTCGAAGGAGACGCCGAGGCGAATCCAGGCTGAACCACTGCTTTTTCCGACACACACAGAGACGCATTCATGTGACGAACACAAGCCAACTCCGCCCCCCTCCCGAAGACAGCGTTGCCAATTATTGCTACTTCGTCGAGTCCGGCCATAGTCAGATCTGATGAGACCGGGGCGTGAACCCCAGTCCCCAGTGGGCAACTGCGTCGACACAAAGCCGATGCTTAGACCGCTACACCACCGCGGACCAACTACAAAGCATTTTGCGTAAGGCCAGGGCTTTGGTCGAATTGAAGTCCTATAAGCCGGACCCACTCGTTAACCTTTATGTCTCTGATCGGGGAAAAGATTCAGAGAAATTGAGCTTCCCTTTCTCTTTATTTGTAATAGTCAGAACAAATACATGGGACAGGTTTAATGTGTTGAGTAGTATTATGTTTTATATTTACTGTCTCCTCGCTTTCACCAGGGTTTTCCTGTGCTCTTCTTACTTGTAGTCTCTAGGTCCAGGTTTATCCGCGTCCTCTTAGAAAGCTAATTAGCTAAGAACCCCCCCCCCCCATCTGTCACCCTGCACAACCTCACAACCCTGGTTAGCTTTCTACAACCCCATTAAGCCCCACACCAGGATAATACATCCTGAATAAGCTTGAACTGCACTACTACTTGTAAGGTTAGTTTCTAAAGAAACGTAGGGACATAGCAATGCTCTGACCTAACAGGTTACTTAAAGGGCAATGATCACATTTTCAACCTTCTCTCTCTCTCTCTCTCTCTCTCTCTCTCTCTCTCTCTCTCTCTCTCTCTCTCTCTCTCTCTCTCTCTCTCTCTCTCTCTCTCTGCACTGCATGCGGGAAGGTTGGGTGCGTCAGCGTGAGTGAGGGCGTTGAATGAGCTTGAGCGTGTTTTTTGGATTAATTCACTTGTTCTCTACTGCTTTCACTTTTCTTTTCTTTTCTTCTCTACATGGTAATGTGAGGGAAGTTTAATTTTTCTTCGTCGTTGGTTGTTGGAAAGTGACTGGAGTGGCTGGTGGGAGGTTGGTGGTGTGCAATATGGTGTCCCTCCCCGGTGAGGGCTCGCCTCCCCTGTCTATCAGACACGGGGTTAGAGTCGCGGTCGACTCGCGGTACACTGTGGAACAGGTTCTCCTGGCTGCAGGAGAACAGGTCGGCTATGAGAACATCACCTACGGCTCTCGGATGAACAAAGCCGTGGTGGCTTTTCTCCGAGAGGAGCGTTTAGTCCACCTGTTGGTCGAGAGGGGCCTGGTGTTAGACGATTTGTTTGTAGCCGTCTCGCCATTGTTTGTGCCGTCGACACGTGTTACCGTGTCAGGCATACCTCCGTTTATCCCGAACGAGCTCATTGAGAAAGAACTGGGTCGTTTCGGGAAGTTTGCTGGCGGGTTCAGAACAGTCCGTCTGGGTTGTGGCGACGCCAGACTGCAGCATGTTAACTCCCCGCGGAGGCAGGCCTTCATATATTCAAATGATCCCTCAGAACATCTGCAAGTGTCATTTAAGGTCAAATACGAACACGGCTTCTACACTTTGTACGCGAGTTCTGGCAGCATGAAGTGTTTTGAGTGCGGCGATGTCGGCCACAAACGCTCATCCTGCCCGCACAGGAAGCCCACAGCGGGCAGCAGTACAGGCAAGCCACAGCCTGACGGCGCCGCTGAGGGTGGTAGCCCGCAAACGGCGCAGCAGGCGGCAGGAGATACCGTAACCGGTGATTCGCAACCTGGTACGGAAGGAAATGTAACAACTGAACAGGACAGCAATACTGTAAATGATGGTAATTTGAGTGGTACTGAAGCACAGTATGCGGATGTATGCAGAGACGAAGGACATACAGAACCAGTGAGAGACAGTCACCCAGCCGAGGCTGAGAGTCAGGTTCCTGCAGGTGAGTCACACTGTGAAAACGCTGGAAATGAAGATGAGGACATGTTAGAGGATGATAGCCTATCTCAGTTTGCTGATATTGTGTCGCAAGATGATCAGCAGTCATATTCATTGAAATAGATTAATGATTTCCTTGACGAAACCTATGGCAGACAGTCTGTGGATGTAACAGATTTCTTCTCGGATGTGGACAGGTTTGTTAGTTCTGTTATGAAAATTAGAAAAACAGCTGGATATGAAGAGCTCAGTAAGCAGAAGAGGTTTCGTCTGAAGAAGATTCTGACGAAACTCAGGAAAGAAAAGCGAGGAAAGGTTTCTTTACATGTACAAAACTGAAATATATGTGATACACAAAAGGTGTTTTTTTTCCTCTCTTGGAAAGTTTTCACTGTCTTATCCTTCCTTTTCTCTCTTCTTTTAATGGACGGTTTGCGAGTAGGGAGTCTAAATATTAACGGAGAACGAGATAGAGTTAAGCGAGGTGTGGTAGCTGAGCTGATTAGAGCTAAGAACATAGATGTGCTCTTCCTACAGGAAACACACAGCTCTGCAGACAACGAGATAGAGTGGGGAATGAGTTGGGCAGGCCAGGCTTTTTTGAGCCATGGTACCAACTTTAGTGCAGGTGTAGCTGTTGTCTTTTCGCAGCGCCTCCTTTTGACAAATGTTTTGACATGTGAATTGGAGCAGGGCAGGATCCAGGTAGTTCAGGCAACAATCCAAGAAATACCCTTTGTGTTTATGAATGTATATGCTTATAATACAGGCACTGATCGCTTGAGATTGTTTAGCAAACTGAGGGATAAACTCAAACAATTTAATAGTGGCTCAATCATAGTGGTGGGAGGAGACTGGAATTGCACTACACACCCTACAGTTGACAGAAACTCAGAAGAGCCCCATCCTCCGTCAGCTTCTTTTCTGTCCACTGTGGTTGCAGAAAACGACCTTACGGATGTTTGGAGCACACTTAATCCAACAGTTAGGCAGTACACATGGGTAAAAGCTGCGGAGGGTAGTGTGAGGGCAGCCAGGTTGGACAGGATTTACCTCAATCAAACATACAGCAACAGGTTGATTAAGTCCACGATATCACCTGTGGGATTTTCAGATCACCATTTAGTAGTGGCAGATTTTTCTTTACAAGTTCAATTTCGACACTGTTCCCACAGGCACTTCGATGTGCGGCTAACGCAGGATAAAGCCTTCTGTCAGTTCTTCTCTGACTTCTGGAGTCATTGGAGGCTGAGGAGGAGGGATTTTGAGAGCTTAGCTCGATGGTGGGAGGTAGGAAAAACACAAATTAGGATTTTCTGTCAGCAATACAAACAACACACTCTCGGGGTGGAGAAACTTTGTCTTGATGAATTAGAGAGAGAAATTAGGATATTAGAAGGCGAAGTACTTATTGGACATGATGGTGACAGCAGCACTTGGGAAAGTAGGAGGAAGGCTTTAGGTAGGTTCCTACATGAGAGAGCAAAGGGCGCTTTAATCAGGACCCGACTTGCCACCATCAAAGACATAGATGCTCCAACTTCTTTTTTCTTTAAACTCGAGAGGAAAATTAGAAAGAACAATGTGATGATGCACCTCAAACTTCCCAGTGGGGCAATTACAACTGATCCATCAGAGATGAGGAAGTTGGCCATAGACTTCTACTGCAGCCTGTTCAGTGCGGAGACCTGTGACTCTGGCTGTGTGGGGGAGATACTGGAGGGACTGTCTCAGCTGGGTGAAACACAGGTGACTTCGCTGGAGTCCCCCGTCTCCTTTGATGAGATGTCTGCGGCGGTTCAGCAGCTCAGCTGTGGCAAAGCCTCTGGAGTTGATGGACTTCCTTCAGAGTTCTACAAGACATTTTGGACTCAAATTGGATGAGACTTACATGATGTTTTTAAAGAATGTTTGAACTCTGGAACTCTACCTTTGAGTTGTAGACGGGCTGTCCTGACACTGCTACCAAAAAAGGGAGATCTTGGCCTACTGAAAAACTGGAGGCCAGTTTCATTGTTGTGTACTGACTATAAGATCATTGCAAAATGCTTTTCAAATAGACTCAAACAGTGTATGGACACGGTTGTACATTACAGCCAGACGTACTGTGTTCCTGACCATACAATTAAGGATAATCTTTTTTTGATACGTGACATTATTGCCATTTCTAAGCTCCAGGAGCTGGATGTTGGCCTGCTTTCCTTAGATCAAGAGAAGGCTTTTGACAGGATAGATCATTGCTATCTGTTCAAAACGCTTAAAGGTTTTGGTTTTGGGGATAAATTTGTTAACTGGATCAAGTTGTTGTATTCCGGAGCCAGTGTTCTGTTGAAGGTAGGAGGTGGACTCAGCCGACCTGTCTCTGTTAGGAGAGGTATCAGACAAGGTTGTCCCTTATCTGGGATGCTGTACTCCCTGGCCATTGAACCACTTTTATTTCAGCTCAGGCAGGGGCTCCCAGGGCTAACCTTTTCAGGGAAGATCACCACTGCAGTTAGCTTATCAGCATACGCTGATGATGTCACGGTTTTCATAACAACCCAAAACGATGTACAATTTCTCAAGCAGAAATTGGCCTTATACGAGCAAGCTTCCTCTGCAAAAGTTAATTGGTCAAAATCCGAGGGCCTCTTGCTGGGGGAGTGGAACAATAGAGAAAAGCCGACATTACCAGCAGGGCTGCAGTGGAATACAGAAGGGATAAAATGCCTAGGTGTCTTTCTAGGCAGTGACCGCTTCCTGAGCAAAAACTGGGAGGGTTTAACCGGGAAGGTCAGTGCCCGATTGTCTAGGTGGACTTGGATCCAGCCTCAGTTGTCCTATAGGGGGAGAGTCTTGATTGTTAACAACTTGATTGCCTCGATGTTCTGGCACCGGTTTACAGTTGTAGAACCTCTGGACACGCTCATACGGGGAGTACAGAAGATGCTGGTGGACTTCTTCTGGGGAGGCTTTTACTGGATCAAGTCTGCTGTACTGTTCCTACCAGTGCTGGAAGGAGGCCAGGGCCTGATTGACCTCCGCAGTCACATCATGGCCTTTCGCCTTCAAACTGTGCAGCGCCTTTTATACCATGACCAGCGACTTTGGAGTGAAACAGCATCTGTGTTGCTTCGGAGGGTCATGAACCTGAACTATGACAAGCACCTGTTCTTTCTGGACCTGGCTGGCATGGATTTCACGACAACACCCTTCTATCAATCTGTTCTCCACGCTTGGGGAATGGTCTTGCGCACCAACAGGGACTACTCCCAGCTCTATGGCAGTGTCGGGGAGGAACCACTGTTCCATAACCCACTGATACAATGCAGGATACTTAGCTCTGCAATTGTACAGAGATCCCTCATAAGAGCTGGACTTACGAAATTAGCGTGTCTCAGATCAGGAGGACAGTGGAAGACGGCGGGCATTTTGAGCCAAGAGACTGGCTTTAAATCTCTTCATTTGATGGAGAGATTGTTGGGAGAAGTGATCAGTGCACTTCCTGGCTTCTTCAGGGAGGTACTAGGAGCGGAGTGTGGAGAGGATCAGCCAGCTATGCTGCCTGTCTTTCCATCTTTGTCAGTCCGTGCGGCAGTGGAGGAGCAGGAAGAAGTGAAGGGGGCCATTCTGTCCTTCAAAACGCTAGAACTACATGACCTCTCAAGCACATCACAGAAGGCCTTGTACGCAGTCACTGTAAAGGTTCTCAACAGAACATCACTAGCCGGCGTGCAGGAGTCGAGGTGGTTGAGTTTTTTGGCACCAGGCTCATCCCCCAGGGGCAGCTGGAGGTCCCTGTACAAACCCCCCATTGAGAAACACACTGCGGATCTACAGTGGAGGGTGGTACACGGGGCTGTGGCTACGAACAGACATGTGGCACACTTTGATCCTAGGGTAGGGAGTCAATGCTCTTTCTTCAGTGATGAGGAAACCCTACAGCACTTATGGCTTAGATGTCCCAGGTTGGGCCCTCTTTTCTCTGTACTGCAGCGGTGGCTCAGAGGTTTAGGAGAGGTTCTTGCGGACAGCCTGTTTGTCTTTGGTCCGAGGTACATGGCAGCACAGTGCAGACGTATCACCTTGGTTAATTTTTTGATAGGACAGGCGAAAATGAGCATTTGGCTTAGCAGAAGGAACAAGATGAAAGGCACAGGGTCCACAGACGCCATGCTCATGTTCAGGGGTCTAGTGGCTGCTCGGCTAAAAATAGAGTTCATGTTCTTCAACCTTAGTTCAAACCTAGAAGGATTTATTTCTATGTGGGGACATGGGGATGTGCTGTGCACAGTGGAAGACCAAGTGCTTATTCTTAATCTTTGAAAAAAGGGGAACTAGGGGGAAGGTGTATCCTTTGTTTTTACTGTGTATGGCGATTGTTGTGTTTTTCCACTATGTATATGAGTTTTTGTGTTGATGTTATCTTGATGTGACTGAAGAATTGGAACATTAAAGGCTTGGTTAAAGGTCAAGGTCTCTCTCTCTCTCTCTCTCTCTCTCTCTCTCTCTCTCTCTCTCTCTCTCTCTCTCTCTGATACTGGGGGACAATCTATGAATGTGAAAATGCACTTTGTGTTTTGCTGAAAGGCTGCATTGTATAAGAAAATTTTAATATTAACGCTACATATAGCTGCAAATGCAAATAACAACACTACATACAGCCATATCACGTAGCATTGTTCATATTTCCTTATACAATACAGCCTATCAGCAAACCACAAAGTGCATTTTCACGTTTATGGATTGTTCACCAGTGATGTCGTCGGCAGACAGTATTGTAGCAGCATTTGAGAGACACACAGAAGCCTGCTCAGTATTGTGGCTGCTAATGGAGTGTTATCCCTACAATACAGTATCTACTACTACTACTACTTTCGGCCGTTCCCGTTAGGGGTCGCCACAGCGGATCATCCCTTTTCATTTCTTCCTGTCCTCTGCATCTTCCTCTGTCACACCAGCCACCTGCATGTCCTCCCTCACCACATCCATAAACCTCCTCTTTGGCCTTCCTCTTTTCCTCTTCCCTGGCAGCTCCATATTCAGCATCCTTCTCCCAATATACCCAGCATCTCTCCTCCACACATGTTCAAACCATTTCAATCTTGCCTCTCTTGCTTTGTCCCTACAATGCAGTGTATAAAGATAATTTAGAAACTTATGATTGTTTCCCCTATATAATGATATAATAACAATGCATGCAACTTTTCTTTAACTTGACATTTACGCTCAGAATGGAGTCTGCACACACAGCCAAAGCCCCCTGCCACTGTGCTAGATTTTATCCAAAGCTTCGACTGCAGAGCTGCACATATCAGTTCTGACAGGACTGGTTTTTGCTAATTGTTTGCTGCAAGCCAAAGCACAAGTCATTTGTAGTGAATCCTCTGTTTTAGAAGGTGTCATGAAAGGAGGCACCCCAACTGAGTAAAAGTAAAAAGTTCTCACACCAGGCCTTATTGTATAAGGAGAAAGAAAAGGAGTCGATAGCAGTGAACTGATAAGGCACAACAGCAGTGCAGGCCACTGTAAAGTAGACTAGTTTGAATCTAATATCCGGCATTTAAAATCAGCACTGAAATATATGCAAGCAGGGTTATGACTGGTGGCAATACCTTGATCACAGTACTTTTAAAATGTTATAACACATGCCATAATCTAAACAGAAATCAGAGCACTTGCATCCGGGTGGCGTGGCGGTCTTTTCTGTTGCCTACCAACACGAGGACTGCCAGTTCGAATGCCCGTGTTACCCCCGGCTTGGTCGGGCATCCCTACAGACACAATCGTCCGTGTCTGCAGGTGGGAAGCCGGATGCAGATATGTGTCCTGGTCACTGCACTAGCGCCTCCTCTGGTTGGTCGGGGCATCTGTTCGGGGGGAGGAGGAACTGGGAGGAAATAGTGTGATCCTCCCACGCGCTACATCCCCCTGGTGAAACTCCTCACTGTCAGGTGAAAAGAAGCGGCTGGTGACTCCACATGTTTGGGAGGAGGCATGTGGTAGTCTGCAGCCCTCCCCGGATTGGCAGAGGGGGTGGAGCAGTGACCGGGACAGCTTGGAAGAGTGGGGTAATTGGCTGGATACAATTGGGGGGGGGAAGCCCCCCCCAAAAAAAGTAATAAAATAATTTCAAAGTGTAGCACACACAATTAAGGATAACATCAACTATCCCTGGTCTTTTCATTTGGAGAACTTCTTTATTTTTTCTTCCTCTTCATTCTGGTCTCAGTCTTATTCACTGCTTTGAAATTTCTTCCTTTCACCTTCAAAACATTGTAAGCCTCAAGCGCAAGATTGAGAGTGACTAAACACTCAAACACAGAGCCATGAAAGCCATTTGCCCCACTTTTGCAGGTTCAGTGCTTTAAAACACTTTGGAAAGCCAGTTTAAAAAAGGAGGGTATCAACCAACATGTAAAAACCCCAAACACTTACTCTGTGTTAAAAATAACGCTGTTCTGGGGGCATCCGGGTAGCATAGCAGTCTATTCCATTGCCTACCAACACGGGGATCGGCGGTTCGAATCCCCGTGTTACCTCCAGCTTGGTCGGGCGTCCTTACAGACACAATTGGCTGTGTCTGCAGGTGGGAAGCTGGATGTGGGTCTGTGTCCTGGTCGCTGCACTAGTGCCTCCTCTGGTCAGTCGTGGCACCTGTTCAGGGTGGGGGGGACTGGGGGGCACAGCATGATCCTCCCACGCGCTACGTCCCCCTGGTGAAACTCCTCACTGTCTGGTGAAAAGAAGCGGCTGGCAACTCCACGTGTCGGAGGAGGCATGTGGTAGTCTGCAGCCCTCCCCGGATCAGCAGAGGGGGTGGAGCAGCAACCAGGATGGCTCGGAAGAGTGGGGTAATTGGCCAAGTATAACTGAGGAGAAAAAGGAGAGGAAAATCCAAAAGAAAAAGAACAAAAAAATGCTGTTTTACAGTGACTTTTAGCCTCGGTGTACACGGGTATTTTGCTGCATTAACAACATCAACAGCCGCTGTCTGTTCTGCTTACATTAGAGAGTGTCTGCTGAGTGGATTTGCATAATGTGCTAATGTGCCGTAGTGTATCAAACACTGTAAACTGCAGATTCATGGTGAGGTCTAAGCGGCGGTCCAGGCTTCCTAGTGTCTTTGTTGTGGTTATTTTTGTCTGCTCTCCCCTCAATGTTGCATTTCTTTGTTTCTGCACCCCCACCCCACCCCCAGAGGTACAACGAGCTGGCCATGCCCCCTCCTTCAGTCCAGGGCCTGTTACAGAGGTAAGTAGAGCAGCCAATGAGAATCGAGTCTGCAGATATAAATTAATAAATAAACCTCCCATTTGCTCCACATTTCCTCACACACCAGGAGTTTGACATCGGTTATAGCCTTATTTCCACCACTGTACCAACAGGGAATTTTTTCCCCCCCAAACTGCCTCATGAATTGTTAACAGAGAATCATCTTTATTTTATTCTTCTAATGGATCAGTGCCAAGCAGGGGTTTTGTGATGGTGCTCTGTGTAATCCTGCTGCAGTCCTAGCCCCTATACCCGTCAGCGATGTGAACAACAACAGCAAACCAAAGCAAGCGAGACAAACTCAAATAGAAAGGCTGTAGTAACACAGCCTTTGTTGCCCACATCTGCCATTTTGGAAAGCCCTCGGTAGATATGGCGTGCTGTGATCACCGCGTCGTCTGCAGAGGACTGCCAGCTAAGTCTTTTGGGAGTGATGGCATCAAATGACAACATATACAACTCAGCCGGTCCTGGTCCTGTGTTTCTAAATCTCGGGAGAGGAGGGTCCTTGTCTTTTTCACTTTGTTAAGTAGTGCCACTCACCAACCACTGCTGATATCTATCAGTCATTTGTGCTTTAGGATAGCCAAAATATTACACACAGTGCCCTAGCTATAAACCCGAGTCTGACTCATCGGATGTGGGCCGCTTGAATAAGCTCCCCACTGGTGCCAGCTATTTCAGTTGGTATTTTACTTTGTCCCGCTGTCGGCGTGCTTTCCGTTTTCAAAGTCCCCCCGTCTGGATGAGCAGCAACAATGACAATCACAGCTTATGTTGGTGCTCAGGCCTGCGGCCCGGCCATATTGGGTAATCTAGCAAGCTTCATTGTTATTATGGAAAACTTCAGCGAGGATTTGGATCGTACAATAAGGCAGGCCCGCTTGGTTCATTCAGTGGACTCTTCTAAAGATTTTCCTAGATATGTTTAGAAAATGTGTTATTATTTTAAAGGGGCATTCTGGTTTGTTTGCAAGAAAAAAGAAACATAAATTGTCTGTTCTTTTAGCCAGTCCAGTGAGTTTCTCCATAGCTAATGTGTAATAAAACATTACCTCTTGGATGTTGATTATGAAATCGTGTTTATGTATTTTATTTATTTATTTTGGAATTCCCCCCCCCCTTTTTCTCCTGAATTGTATCCGGCCAATTACACCACTCTTCCGAGCCTTCCCAGTCGCTGCTCCACCCCCTCTGCTGATCCGGCGAGGGCTGCAGACTACCACATGCCTCCTCTGATACATGTGGAGTAGCCAGCCGCTTCTTTTCACCTGACAGTGAGGAGTTTCGCCAGGGGGACATAGCGCATGGGAGGATCACGCTATTCACCCCAGTTCCCCCCCCTCCCCCCTGAACAGGCGCCCTGACCGACCAGAGGAGGCGCTAGTGCAGCGGCCAGGACACATACCCACATCCGGCTTCTCACCCACAGACAGGACCCAATTGTGTCTATAGGGATGCCTGACCAAGCCGGAGGTAACACCGGCATTCAAACCAGCAATCCCCATGTTGGTAGGCAGCGGAAAAGACCTCTGCGTCAACCGGACGCCCCGGTTTATGTATTTTAGCTGTAAACGGTCATCGCGTGATTGTTACACGTCATAGATTATTTGGAATGGAATTTTCATTTGTTTAATTACCTCAAACGAACACAATTTCCCTCAATTATTTTGATAATGGTTTTTTTTACTCACCTATTGTAGAATATAAAATGCCTCTGCTCTGGCGCAGTGTTAATACATAGTGTGGGGATAGTTCTGGCTATGCAAGACCTCATGGCCCCATGAAAGACTTGCTGCCATCAGCTTCAGCGTGTCTTTGATTTTTGTATGATTTGTACAGTACCTGTGCACACTCGCACATGCACTAAACAGTTTACACTTGCATATACACCCATACACACACACACATACTGTATATATGACACGCGGTGGCTTAAGCAAATTGTTGTTTCTTGGGTGGGTCCCCGTGTTACCTCCGGCTTGGTCGGGCGTCCCTGCAAACGCAACTGGCCGTGTCTATGGGTGGGAAGCCGGCTGTGGGTCTGTGTCCTGGTCGCTGCACTAGCGCCTCCTCTGGTCGGTCGGGGCGCCTGTTTGGGGGGGGGGGATAGCATGATCCTCCCACGTGCTACGTCCCCTGGTGAAACTCCTCACTGTCAGGTGAAAAGAAGCGGCTGGCGACTCCACATGTATCGGAGGAGGCATGTGGTAGTCTGCAGCCCTCCCCGGATCGGCAGAAGGGATCAAGCAGCGACCGGGACGGGTCGGGGAGTGGGGTAATTGGCCAAGTGCAATTGGGGAGAAAAGAGGGGAACAAAATCTAAAAAAAAAAAAGTTGTTTCTGGATGTCAATTCATTTTCCAACCTACAGAAAACGTGAACATAGCTAAACTGTTAAGAGACATAAGCCTTTTTTTTTTTGTGCTGCCACGTTTCTCTCTGTTTCTATCAAACAGCTGTTCCTTTGAAATCTGTTGTGCCCATTGCATGGCTATATGGCGAAAGAGAGTCTGAATGAGGATTTATGAGTTTTTGCAAATGTTCTTTCTCAACTTGGATAAAGATGTTGACTCTGTTATGACGAAAACATATTCAAAACAAAAATCAGCATGAGGGCAAATTAACTGTCCATTTTCTCGTTTAACCATTGGGACTATGAAACCACTCAGAAGTCATTACTATAGGTTCTCTCAGATGGGCCACATAGTTGGAGCAGGGCAACCTGTGAACAAACACAAATACACACTGAAATAGTCACACGTACTCAAAAACGCATGTACTCAGGAAAACAAAACTGTAGACATTTTACCACCATTAGAAAATACATACCCAAGCACACATATACACTCACAGGCATTTTAAATATGCTACATCAGTACAGTTCAGATATTGTTGATACTGACCACACTAAAATAACACATCTTCCCATTGGAAACAAGTTGGTTAGTTCACACAGGCACACGCAATATGGGGAAAAATGCCTCTGGTTCAGGCCCTTACGTAAAATGCTCTGCAACACACATTTGGGGGTGGTGTAGTTTTTCATATGTGATGAATGAGACGAGACGTAAAACGGATGTCACTGAATTGTGTTGAAGCTAGCTTGTTGTCTCCTAAATCACAGCCAGGTGCGACTGGTGAATGAAATCATGTGCATGTGTTTCAGACAAGGCTTTGGCTCCAACTACCTGCCTCCAGGAGAGTCTGCTGGCCCCAGCCAACAGCTCCAGCCCGACAGCCTGTACTCCAGTAGGGGCCTTTACGCTGAGGAGCTGCCATCGTCTGCCAGACCACGGCCAGTAGGGGGCACTACGGGTATGCTAACAGATTGCCCAGCACAGCTTTCTTTTTTTTGTTGTTACGCGTGTCAAAAACAAATCATGTATGTTCACAGGTACACCCCGGTCCTAGATGATGTAGATATACTGTTCTATTAACACTGCTTCATCCCTTCATAGTCTTTATATATCTTATTAGCTTTTCCAACAGGTTTTTTTTTCAATTAGCAGGAAGAGACAGATCCAAAGTCCCGCCCCCTTAGTTATTGTTGCTAGGTTGGACAAGCTTGACAAAAAGAAACATGGCGACGCCTGGTTCCTGCAGTGTGTGTCAGAGAGTTTCTGGGCGTCAGCCAATATAGCTGCAAGAAGCCGACAGCAAGGACTACAGTATGCAAGGGAGGGATACGTTCATGTTGTTAACTTTTATAAACAAGACAAAACGACGCGGATTCAGGCGAAGTCATTCCAGTCTCAACTAAGGGAGAAGCCACACGTTCTCTGAGTAGAGACAGAGGATGACAAGACCATCAGTCAACATTGCTCCTGTACTAGATGATAACTGTAACTTAGGTAACTTTTCCTGTTGGGGTACTAGACGTTGTGTATATCCAAATAAATAACACCAAACGTTACTTCAGGGTGGCACATAGCCTTACAGAGATAATATATACAAAGGCTCATTAGCCTTGATCTTTTCTGACTAACAATAATTCAAGTCATCTTAAAAATATGCCAGCAACCAACCTATCTGTCCTTTCCCAAATCTCTAATGTTACCACTAACATTAGCTAACTTAAATGTTACTGTATACAATACAATGTGTCTGTGAAGATTGTGAAACCAATGTAAATGTGACTTTGCATAGTAATGTTGCCTTTGAACAGACGTAGGTGTTCCTGGTGATGGTGTTGATGATCAGCTTATGGTGAACATCTACTGCACAGCCTAATTCACTCTTTACATCGGACATTGTTTTCTGTTTGGGGAACTGAATAAACACAACACCTTCCACACAGTCAGGGTATCGAGGGTCACTTTTTACAGGTCCCCCAGACACATCTTTTAATCATCTTCAGATTTTCTTTTTTTTTTCTTTTCTTCTTTTTGCAAGATAGATGAGGGGCTCAATAGTCAAGACAAAGAATCCTGAGGCAAAGGGCAACCCTGTCAACTCGATTGACTCAAAGGAAACGCTGTCAAGATCTGTTTGTTAGTGGTAATTTTGGCCCGGGGTTCATGATAACGGGTTTTTTTAGGGGCATTTTTTACCTATTTTCCAACATTGTATTGCAAATTTACAAGTATTTACATGGTCCTGATATAAAGGGTTTCAAAGCAGAGCAAACAAATCATGAAATTAATCTCCTGGCAGATGACATAATTTTGTACATTACGGATCCTGGTAACTCCCTCACCAAATTACAGATTCTATTAAACGCTTATGGTGTTATTTCAGGATATGAAGTGAGCTAGGGAAAAAAGGGAAATTATGCCCTCTGATGGTCTGGCGGCCTGTCCAGGATGTCTCCCCGCCTGCTGCCAATGACTGCTGGGATAGGCTCCAGCATCCCCGCGACCCTGAGAACAGGATAAGCAGTTTGGATAATGGATGAAGACAGATGAGCCTAGCACATAGACACATTGACCTACTAATTCTGCCGGGTACCAAGCTTGCTCAACTGTTATTGGAGCACAGAGCAAAAAGGGGCAGGACTTAGGACGGGTCAAATTTTTGGTTCAGTTTTGCTCTGGATTTGTCCCACAACACTGTGTCTTAACCCAGAGCACTCACCTCCATCCCATAAACCTGTCAGGCAAGACAAGAAATAGTCTTGTTTCTCTATTGAATTATTGAAGGAACTCTGTGCTGGCGTGCTGCTGCCGCAGCCGTGTGACTTACATTAATAGAAGTGGATCCTGGCGTTTACCATATGGAGTGCAGCGCAGCGCAGATAGAATGCATTTTAGACCACAGGAATAATTTCAGGATGAATAAATGCTATGCTGAGAACTGACTGTTGGGTAGCTCTGATGTGGTGTGTGGGTCTGTGTCTGTGTCTGTGTATGTGGTCTCACATGTAGGTGCCCAGCTCCATCATTTAACGCAGGTGGGCTTGTCCAGCCGGCTCAACGGTTACGCAGCAGGTGCCAGGGCTGCTCCAGGCCAGAATGGAGGAGTTAGCTGGAGCCCCTATCAAGACGACAACTTCTCTAGGACAGGACCTGACAGAGATGCAGTGAGTCAACTAAATGTTAAGGAATATTAAATTACATTGGGGGGGTGGGGGTTAATTCAGCATAAAATCACAATACCTTGTACATTTTCTTTTGATTATTTTAGTTTTCACATTTTACTGTTGGTAAGAGGGGATGGAGACTTAAAAGTTGTAATATTGCAATATTTATAATTTTGTGATTATTTTTTTAATCTCAATACGTAGAAGTAGATCACTACGTAGAAGTAGATTGTAATATCAAATTGGTGCAATTCCCAGCCCTGTTAAGGATTTTAAATGATGATAATTTGTCCTTCAAAACTCTTATCTAAATGGTAAGGTTTGTGTTTATGTTTAGGGCCTATTGGACTTAAAGTGTCTCTCTTTGCGTAACTGTCTTGACTCTTTATTGTGCTGTGCTGTGCTGTGCCTTCGCTATTCTCTATAATTCTCCTAGTTCTCTCATTCTTGTCACTTGCAATCTGCTTCTTCTTTTTCACCCTTAAACTGTTTCCCTCTTCTTTTTTTCTTTTTCCTCCCCTCTTTTCTCCTCTTTGGGTCGTCCCGCCCTCTCTGGCCTCAGTTCCTGGACTATCCTGACTACTCGTCCTCTATCTTCCAGATGCCAAGGAGTGTTGTCAGGGAGCCCTCGGCGCCCACTGCTCACCTAGATGCCCCCGGGCTGGGCTATCCCTCAGCCCCCGAACCCTTGGACACCTCCCCACCCACCCACTCCTCAGCCTCCCTAATCAAGGCCATCAGGGAGGAGCTGCTTCGGCTCTCCCAGAAACAAGCAGCCATTTCCAGCTACCACAGCTGAGGCTGCCCCCCTCCTTACCCCCACCCCCACTCCCACTCCCAAGTGCTCCAGCCCAAAGCCCCAGCCCCCAGTCATGTCACTCCCCCCGTGCCCACCCGCTTTACGTAGCTTAGTGATGCTTCCCATGGAAGTCCATAACTGTGTACAGGAAGGAACCAATCCTACTAATATTGAACAGAGCTGGTGAATGGAGACGTCAAACTCAAATTGAATAAACGTTTGAGGTCGGCTGATACAGTAGTTTGTGACCGCCCTGGTTGGAACAGTGTTGTAATACTCTGTGAGTTGTTCCTGTGGCATGGCATCTGAACTCATTCACATCTGGTAAAAACTGTGCGTGTCCGGAGACATTCCTATGATGGGAAGAATAATATGGAGAGTGTGCTTTAAGACCTTGGAATTTTTTTTTTTTTTGAGGTAAAATTAGTTGTCGGACCTCACTGTCCCTGCCCTGCTTCTAATCCTGCACTCCACTGTGGACCAGGACAACGTTTCTGCCAAAATCTGGCCACTATGGATCAGCGTTTTGGTTTAATTATGTGAGGTCACGCTGAATTTTTGTCTCTTCTGTTGATGACGTAGAATTTGATTACCTGTTTTGGGTGTTGCCTTCACCGCCCTCATTCTTAAAGAGAAATACCCACCGAGAAAACACTTGTGGTTTTGGCTGGATTCAGTGTTGACATCTGATGTCAGGGAAGATTTTTTTTTTCCAACTATGAATTTAATTTTGCATTACCGTTACAGGCATTCGTTGGCTTCCAGTATTTCCTCCATCACTTCAGTTTTATTGTTTCCCTCTTCATTCTCATCTGGTGCTACGTTTCTGCCATGATGAGCCGTGCTATGCCTTGACACTGTGTTACACTCTCGCTGGCCTTGTCTGCTGTACGAGCCTACACTAAGGTGAGCGTTCACAGCCAGCCAGCCAACCAGCCGGTCAGACAGCTAGCCACCCAGTCAGACAGCAGACACAAAGGGACATGCCATGGACACTGTAATGCTCCCAGTACTACTACCTATTCTATCCTTAGCCCTTGCAGTAACACAGTATTTAAACTGAGGTTCTATTTTGATTTACATATTTGTTTGTTGTAGGCATCTTAAATTCAACTCCATCTGTGTTTTTGTTTGTTTTTCTTTATTTTCAGTAGCTTGTAGACACCTAGAGTTGACACAAAGGGAACCAATGGCCCTTTAAAATGACGCTAATTTTCAATTCAAGCTCAAAGAGCGATTGTTAAAAAAAAGCAGGTGCAATTGAACTATGACTAAGAGCAAAATGGGAAGTGCTTTACAAGTGTTTACTTTATTTACCTGGCAATTGGAGTGTAATTTATACACAGTACGTACCCAGTATTTGGTCGTGATTTGATGCACTGTGTGCAGACTACTTGGTGTAGCTCAGGTCTTCATGAGATTCCTAAACTATTAGCAGAGATTCATAGATCATGTAGATGAGATGTCGTATTAATGGGTGGGGGTTAGTAGTAATGTTACCTGACAGAAACCAGGGTTAGGGATCGGTCTTTCCTATGTTGAATATCTATTAAATTATCATCTCGTTTGCAGTATTGAAAGGTTGCTGCCCCTTTTCGCAGCAGTTTCACAGTGTTCATGTTAATGAGACAGAAAGCATCATGTACTGTATTTTTGTCCTTGATGGTTTACTACAGAGAGTCAGCTTAATGTGCTTTTTGAATCACTGTTAAATTGCCTTGCCTTGTGTTTTTACGCATTAACTGTGTCTGTCATCCCACTGGTTTGAAATGTGTCTGCCACTTCTTTTTGACATAACACCTCTCTCCCTCTCCCTCTCCCTCTCTCTCTCTCTCTCTTTCTCTCTCTCTCTCTCTCTCTCTCTCTCATACACACACACACACACTCATATATACACACACGCACACATTAATAATGCTTTAGGTCATGAAGCGATCATTTATTTCATCTAAATGAAAGAGAACCTCTGTGATTTTGAATGCAGTATTCGCGGAGTGACAGGTCCAGACTTGTTACTGGTATTGACACAGATTCTGAACAGTTCTGATTTTGCAACACCAGCACAAACTGGATTGTGGTTTATGGGCAATAAAGTCAAAATGTACAGAGGCTTCTGCCACATGCATCCTCTGTCTGCTCTCCATGTGACGTGCCTTACGGACTCACCTGTAGAGATTAAACGGTAGGGGAGATTCAGTAACGTCAGATAATCAATCTTCCGCAGTGTTTTATTCTGTTTTATCATGGATCAACCCTCCACTGTACACCCATCATGCTTCTTATTCTGTCTCATACCATCTTGCCTGGTTACCAGCTTTCTTCACCAGCCTGATTTACACCAATAAAAATACTGTGTTCAGTATTAACTGCTTTAGAGGACGTTGCTGATCAGTTCTGGCTGTTGGTCCTTTGACACTATTAGAGAAATGAAGTACCACCGAACCACTGAGGGGCTCTGACAATGTCCCTTTGTTACATTTCTCTTCTATCCAATGAGGTTTAGTTGCTAGTTGTTTGCTTCAGCCCTGTATGTTTCCACGTTCTGTGTTATGAATTTCACCTTGTTTATGCCGCCATCTACTGGTTCTGTACTGTAACAACAGCCCATCCCTTTAACCATTGGGGGCTTTTTTGTTGTTGTTTGTTTTATTTTATTTTCAGTTTATTTCTACATCTTGCTGTTTTTTTTGTGTGAAGATTATTTGTTGGCTGGCCCAACCTTGTGTTTGCTTCATATGTTGCATGTGTAATTATTGTTCAAACTGTATTCGTCCACACCTTTTTGTTTTTTGAGCATGTTGTTCCGAAATTCTCGAAATACAAACAAAACCATTAGTTGATGTGTGTGTGTTTTTTTTAATTTTTTTTTTTTTAGTATCCAGCCCAAACCTGAATTAGATCTGAGGATCTGTACACTCACTGGAAAAAGGCAAATCAAAATTACAGTTCAAGGACTGTTCCGGTTTACCTCTTGATAGTCTGCTTCAACAGTAAAACTACGATTCTCTTATGAAACATGTAATGAACACATTCATATCATGTTGTTTTAAAAGGATGGGTCAGGACTCAAAATGGATCCACAAAAAAAAAAATTCCCGCAAGAATACTGGTACTGTCCTATTCAATACAAGAATTTTTTTTCACTAAAAAAAACTTTTCACGAGTATGTTTCACTAGTACTTTTTACTAAATGCTCTCATGTTGGATAAAAATGTAAAAACAGAATTCCTGATGGATGCAATTCATCTTAATTTTCTAACATGTAGGACAGTCTGTGTGATCAAGGAATTGTACGTCCTGAAATACTGGAGCACTTCCCAAAGTGGAGTCTGGGGATCCGTGGTGGTCTTGAATGGTTTTCAGCAGGTACCCAGCAAAAGAGGGATAATTAACAGTCGTTTAAAATAACCCCAAATTAGAGAATATGTGACAAACACTGTTTTAATCATAGGTTTTATTAAGAAAAACCCCTATCACCCACCATGTTTGGTATAGGCAGTGGTACAATTTATCATCAATTCATCAACAACTCAAAATATCTTCTTGATTGCAGATTTGCTGGGAGAGATTTGGGACTCAAATGGGGGTCTTTACCTTTACCCAAGTGTGTGTCTAATTAGATATCATGGTTTGGTTTTAGGAAACCTTGGGCCAGTTTCCTGTACACAGATTAAGCCCAGTCGTAGAATAAACTGACTTGTATGGAGAATGTCCATTAGACATTAAGTTTAATCCAAGGCAAGGTTTTAAATCTTCATCCTGAAATTCAGATTTGACCAGAAATGTAAAGCGCTTTGAGTGGCTGTTGCAGCTAGAAAAGCGCTTTATAAAATGCAACTTGATTTATTGATTGGTTGATTGATTGATTTATCCTGGAAGCTAGCACTGGCGGTCTTCGGTGTTGTAGTTTCCACTAGCAACCACCAGGTGTCAGCACATCATAACAAAAACCAACTTGGTCGTTCGTTGCAGGTGACGTCAGCCTTCATCAATCATTATTATTATTATTATTATCTCATCTGAATAGAAATCAAATGTCTTCCCCATCACGCATTTGCTACTGGAATGGTTTATTTATTCAAAACTGGAGGAAAATTTGGTCACTACAGATCATTTTCCTTGTGACTAAGTCACTTAAAAATAGCCCTGAAAATGATCAACAAGTGTTATCTTACAAATCTTATTTCAAAATATAATCCAAATCCCAAGAAAGGACCTGAATGTCCTTGTTTGGGATCATTCTGAAGAATCTGTGCTCCATCTTTTTTTTTTACATTTTGTATTGACTGAACTTGCTTTGCTGAAAACAATATTTCTTTTGACTTCACCATATAGACTTTTTGGTCTAACCCCAGTTTTAAAAAGGATCTCTACAACAGTCCATGTCACTGATTCACTGACTCGTCTATCTGGCCCAATATTACATGCACAGATGCAAACTCTTGCAAAGAAAACCTTTATTTTCCATTTTTCAGCAGGAAATTGATATTCCTGTGTCAGCATCAAGGAGGTCTGCAGACCCCACAGCTTGTGACACCCTGCCATGGTGTACTGTGTACAACTTAACTCCAATATGTGATCCACTTGTCTCTCTTGCCTTAATTTTGCATGTATATTTTGTATTATCAAACATTGTTCAGCTTAAAAAAGTTCATGTATGGAAGGGGTTAAGGTACGGAGAAGAAACCCGGTGGAGGCAGCCAGGGCAGGATTTGTGGGAACGTGATGGAGGGGAAAAGAAATGCCTTCATCAAGGGCAATTCTGAAAGAATGACAGAGTAAAAAAAAAGAGTGCAATGGGCGGAAAAAGAGGGGGGGGATTGGACGTATGCACTCAGATTGTAATTAGGCATAGATAATAATGCGTCAAGTTGATGAATAACCATGATGAGCATAACCCGCAGGTGTAGTCGTGTAATTTGTAATCCCAGTAATCTTGTTATGGGGAAATTCAACAAATTAAAGCCTTGAGGTTCCAACAGTCTTCAAAAATACACAAAGAATGAGTCCAATATAAGTAATGGTAGCTTTCAAGTATATTTGATGTGGCACCTAGCCTCTTATTCTGCTACTACACTGCAAACAAGCTAAATGGAGACCAGCACGTACACATTTTATGACGTAGTGCACGTCATAAAATCCACTGCAAGCTGCAGCTGGGCTGTGTGACTGTATACTGATAATAAGGGCTGTAACGTGATAGGAAACTATGCATCATCTGGGATTTGGTTATCGTGATATGATGACATAACGTAAATCTTTCCATCCCTTGCACTTAAAGACTGCATTTCAGTAAAGGGATGATTTTCTGAATTTATTCTTCTAAAGTTAATGAAATTAACCGTCTCCACCTGCTTGGTCATCATATCCACACCACTGATTTTTTTTTTTCGTGATTTTTAAATTTTTTTTATTTTGAGGTACTTTATTAATCCCCGTGGGGAAATTCTTTCTCTGCATTTAATCCATTCTAGCTGTGTAGTTAGGAACAGTGGTCCGTATTTGTTTTGTTATATCTGGGCCATATTCACCAGGATGTGACCCTGAAGTGACCGTGCAGGCCACTTCAGGGTCACATCCAGATTACATGCTGCCGAGAGCACCGCATCTTTGTCCAAAAAGTCCCACATTTGATTTGGCATATTTGGGCCATATTTGCTATTATACGTGTGGGCCACTTCAGGTTCACATCAGTTTTGTCAGGGCCAGAAGAAGGCCATCAGTGCCACATCATTGCCTGAAGTTGCCCACATCCGGATGCTATCTTGCCATGCCTCGGTCAGGGCCACAGACAGGAGTATTAACTGATGGCCGGGGAAACCGGAGCACTCAGAGAAAACCCACCGCAGACACGGGGAGAACTTGCACACTCCACACAGAGGGCAAGCTGAGATGACCCCCAAGGTTGGACAACCCCGGGGTTTGAACCCAGGACCTTTTTGCTGTGAGGCGACAGCGCTAACCACTGGGCCTCCGTGCTGCCCTGATCAGAATCGGAATCAGAAACACTTTGTCATTTCATTTATACACTTGCGCACATGAAATGAAACCAAACATCATTTGCCCCAGCCCACAGCAGTGCAACACAAAGACAAAAACACATATCCAAAAACTATAAGAACACATATATCCAAACTAACACATGGATCTAAACTAAAAAAAAAAATCACTGTCCAGGAGAACGAACACCAGCCAGGATGACTGTCGGAACTGCCGGTCTGCATGGGCTAGCAGTTAGCTTAGCCTGCCCCGCATCCGTATTCTGTTGGACCGCACTCAGTGTTCCTCTCCTCGGGCACAGCTCCGGTCACGGCCGTGGTCCTTGGGCCCATAGGATGCAGTAGACCAGGCTCCCTCAGCCGATCCAACACCAGCTCTCCCAGCCAGACAACTTCGACACACCTCCCCGCACTTCACGCGACGACACTGAAAACACAGTCAAGGCTAGGCGAAGCCGCCGCCAGACCGCCCTCAGTGTTATCAGAACTGCTGGTCTGCATGGGCTAGCAGTTATCTTAGCCTGCCCCGCTTCCGCGTCCTGTCAGACCGCCCCCAGTGTTACCTCTACTGGCACAGCTCCAGGCAGGGCCACGGTCCCTGGGCCCACAGGGCACGGCAGACCAAGTTCTCCCAGCCGATCCAGTGCCAGCTCTCCCAGCCATCAAATGAAGACAAACTTTGACACAAACGTGGACAAAGACACTGCATGGACGGTACTGGGTGAGGCTGCCACAAACGTGACTTCTGCCCAATCATTTGTCAACATTTTCTTGTGTGTAAATATGAACGCGACAATAGTCATCCTCAAAATTGATATCGAGGTTTTTAGTCAAAAAATATTGTGATGTTTGGGTCTGTCAATATCGCCCAGGCCATATCTACTGTGCGCAGAAGAGCCGATGAATGGATGACTTTAATCAGCTGTACTTATCTTGAGATGTCAGTCAATGTGATTGACCTCTTGTCCGTATTGGGGTCAGACATTCCCATGTGGTTAAGTAGTGGTTCATTGGCATTTGTCGAGCTCCTCAGCAGGCACTTTTCCTCTCTAATCTCATCACAGGATCTAAAGCCAATGAGTGATTTATCTCATGATGCAGCAGAGCTTTCTGAACCTCGGGTGGAGGCAGATGAACACCACCTCGACAGAACACTTGCTCTGAATTATGACATTCAATTTAACTGAATTAAGACTAATTCATTATTCACCCTTGCTACACTGGAGAGGTCCCTGGTACTTGGTGAAGGAGACTGGTTATACTGGTCAACTCCCAATTGGCTAGCTGAAGGAGACTGGTTGTACTGGTCACTCCCAGTTGGCTAGCTGGAGGAGACTGGTTGTACTGGTCAACTCCCAGTTGGCTAGCTGAAGGAGACTGGTTGTACTGGTCAACTCCCAGTTGTCTAACTGAAGGAGACTGGTTGTACTGGTCACTCCCAGTTGGCTAGCTGAAGGAGACTGGTTGGGATCAGCTAGGGACTGCAACAAGGCATGGTGCTCAGTAAACTTTCCTAGAATGAAAAAAAAAATGCTCATTTTTAATAAACAGTTTTTCTTTGCTGCATTGTTGGAAGAGCATACAGCAGTTATTCAGGGCAGATGCATGATGGGATATAAAAACCATCAGTTAATGATGCACGTTCACGTTTTGACAAACGGTGCTGAAATATGTCTAAAATTTGACACTGTGTTCCAGGCCCACCCACACAAATGGCTGGGCCCCTGAAAAGGTCCAGTTAATGCCCCCCCCTCCGCTCCCCAATCTGCTTCACTCATATCAACACGTGTACATACTTTATCTTTCTCTCTCTCTCTCTCTCTCTCTCTCTCTCTCTCTCTCTCTCTCTCTCTCTCTCTCTCTCTCTCTCTCTCTCTCTCTCTCTCTCTCTCTCTCTCACTCTCTCTCTCTCTCACACACACACACACACACACACCACAATAGAGCTCTTTGACACACTTAAACACATCAAGGTCAACAAAGAGGGAAATGCAATTTGTTACCTCATGGTTTCATCATTGCCTCTTATACAGCCATCTTTCCTGTCTCACTGGATGCAAAGTCCTTTATAATGTCTTTAAAGTCCATCTGCTTAGCCAGTTCACACCCAATGGGAAGCATTACCATTATCGCTGCTTATATTTGGGATGAACATGATTCTAAAAGCCACTTTGTTTTTTTATTGTAACCTACAATGACAAAACAGAGTGGCTTTGTGTTCTCTGCGTTTAACCCATCCTATTGTATAGGAGCAGTGGGCAGCTGCAGCACCCGGGGACCGACTCCAGTTCTTCTTTCCGTTGCCTTGCTCAGGGGCACAGGCAGGAGTATTAACCCTAACATGCATGTCTTTTTGGTGGTGGGAGGAAACCGGAGCACCCTGAGGAAACCCATGCAGACACGGGGAGAACACGCAAACTCCACACAGAAAGGACCTGGGACGGCCTGGGGTTCGAACCCAGGACCCTCTTGCTGTGAGACAACAGTGTAAACTACTGGGCCACCGTGCCACCCCAGATTATTACTGGCCTCTATTGGCCCCCCTAGTGGCAGGGCCCCAGAAAGCCCCCACCCCCCCATGGTCTGCCCTGCTGTGTTTGATGGATGTTGAAACCTGATGCATTAGACCTCAGCTTAGAATACCATTTGCTGACTTGAAAACTATTAACATCTGTTCATTTTCATGATTATCTTGCATATTTTGATGAACTACTTTTCAACTCCATCCATCCATCCATCCATTATCCAGGCCGTTTATCCCAATCGGGGTCGCAGGGATGCTGGAGCCTAGTATCTCAGCAGTCATTGGGCGGCAGGCGGGGAGACACCCTGGACAGGCCGCCAGTCCCTCACAGGGCATGGGGCAATAAAAACTCAAGTAAATATAAAAAAGGCATCAGTTGTTTGTTGGACACCCATGTATGTCTTGTAACAGCAGACACAGTCTGAAATTCTTTGCTAATGTATAGATCTTGGCAACTCACACAGAATCCACATGCTGCATGCAGCATGCATGCAAAACTGCATGCTGGCCAGTTTATGCACACTTGCTTATGTGTCTTGAGAGAGATATCTACTTTTCACCTATTCACCTGAAATGATCTTCATGGGCTGAGTGCAATGTTGTCGCTCTCTCTGACTGACTGACTGACTGTCTGTCTGTCTGTCTCTCTCAGGGTCTGATCTCCTGTCTCTCTTAAGCTCTTTAAGACTGCTCTTTGTAACTGCACAATGTCGGACGAGCGTACTTGCTTCTATGCACAGACGATTAAACAGAGCTACAGACTGAATTCTGAACCATCCCAGCATGCAAGTCGGTCATAGTGAGCAACAATTTGCCCTGATCGGTGCAGAATCTCGGCAGTAATCTTAAATGTCAGATTTTCTCATCTCATATACAGAATACTCCACCACATTAACCTGCATCTTGTTTTATCTGTCTGTTTTTTACATTCTGCTATGGAGTCCAAAACTGTTTGATGTGTAAAAAAAGTGCTGATGACTCGACAAGTGTCTCGTCTTCACAGGTGTGAAACTTGTCTCGACAATCTCACATTCCCCTGCTAGACGGGTTTGTTCTGCAGCTTAATCCAAAGTCTCTGTGTCTTGTCACTTGCAGGGGTCGGGAAATGACCCATCCAGCTCCTCACCGCCACCACACTGCCCTGTGTGTGTGTGTGTGTGTGTGTGTGTGTGTGTGTGTGTGCGCGCGCGCGCGCGCGCGAGTGTGTGTGCTCTCTCTCAGCCCAGCTGAGCTCCCGTCCTGTCCAGCAGAGCCCAGCAAGAGCACACCCAGGAGTTAATCTGGATCATGACAGTAATTACTACCCTGGTGTCCTGCGCTCCGGCGGGGATTGGGGGGTGGGGGGGTGGAGGGTAGGGGAGGTCTTGAGAAAACCAGCACAATTGTTCACTGAGGGAGGAGCCTCACGCTGCTAGGCAAGCTCCATCCACTGACCTTGGAGAAAACCGTTAGGGAGGGAGAGAGAGAGAGAGAGAGAGAGAGAGAGAGAGAGAGAGAGAGAGAGAGAGAGAGAGAGAGAGAGAGAGAGAGAGAGAGAGAGAGAGAGCGAGGGGAGAGAGAGGGAGAGAGAGGGGGGGGGGGAGAGCGAGGGGAGAGAGAGAGAGAGAGAGCGAGGGGAGAGCGATAGAGAGAGAGAGAGAGAGAGAGAGAGAGAGAGAGAGAGAGAGAGAGAGAGAGAGAGAGAGAGAGAGAGAGAGAGAGAGCGAGGGGAGAGAGAGGGAGAGAGAGAGAGACTGTACAGGCTTCACCACACTGACTGAGTTCCAGCACTGCAGATCTCTGTCTTGTGCTGCCATTGCTCTGTCGCTCTGCGGGTAAGAGACAGAAAGGCAGCGGGGGAAGGAGGGGGAGAAGGAGGGAGAGACGTGTGAGAAAATCCTCTGGCACACAACCCGCTCACACAAGGACACGGTGAGGAGGTAGCCGCGTTTCCCTTGAGCCGAGCACACAGTTCACACGTTTGTGAGTACACCGCTTTCCAGTTCTCCTGTCATTTCACTTGGTGCATGATGTCTACGTATGTGCGCGTGCGCGCGTGCAAGTGTTGAATTTGGCCATGGGTGTGCGGTCACAACCAGGAATTCACGGATGCGATAGGCAGAGAGGTGTGTTACACAACTGTGGTAACCAGGGCGTCTCACCGCATCACGTTTGCGTAACCATGGCGCACGTGCTCAGTATTTTGTTTTGTGCGGCGTTGTGTTTATTTATGTGTGTGTCCGTGCGCGTGAGCGTGGACTCATCGGTCCTGAAGCTCCCTGCGGAGTTTCCCCTGTGTCTGACCGGACAATGGTGCGCGTGCGCTTGCGTTTTAATGTGCGCGCCCACCTCAGAGCCGGATGTCTTCTGAACTACGTGGTTTGCAGCAACTGACATGCTCGTGGTCTGATGAACAAGAATATGTTAGTGAAGAAATGCAACTCGATTGATTGATTGATTGATTGATTGGTTGATTGGTTGATTGCAGGGAGGATATGTGTTTGTGTGCAGTTATGGTGTCCATATCAGCCGTGCAGATTGCTGGGGTGGACAGATCGATGTGAGAGGATGCGGTCTTCGTCCTGCTTGTTGACCAGCGTGGCTTGTTTGAAGCACCCAGCGTCCTGCACACCGTGTTGTTGGCGTCACAGCTGCCGCCCGTGAATCCACAGCAGCGGTGTAGGCCAGTTGACAGTGACGCTGCAGCAGCTAGCCATCAGTCAGCCTATCCGCAGCACCGGCTTGGGCTAGTTTGGGCTACTGGGCTTCACAACTCATTGGTGTTATTGCCGCCTCGGGCCGAAGCCGTTATTTGCGTTCGCCAACCTGTTGTGTTGTTCGCCCTGAATGCTACGGTTTGTTAAATACCAAGAGGGTGAACAGACATTTTGTACGCTTCCTGCTGGGAAAACAAAAGCACGTGATCACACGTGCACACCCGCACGTACACACACACACACACACACACTTTTTTTTTACCCCACTCTTCCGAGCCGTCCCGGTGACTGCCCCACCCTTTCTGCTGATCCGGGGAGGCCCAGACAGCAAAATTGTTCCCAGGTACACCCGTCCCACACCCGACACTTTCATCCGGCCCACATACCGCGTGGAATGATGGCACATGAGCGGTCCGCTCCTGTTTGCCAGATCTGGGCCAGAACCAAGCCATAGCAATGCCGCATGTGCCACATAGTTGCCAAAGGTGGCCCATATTTGATTTGGCATATTTGGGCCATATTTGCTATTGTACATGTGGGCCACTTCAGACTCACATCCATTTTGTCAGGGCCAGGAGAAGGCCTTCAGTGCCGCATCACTGCCTGAAGTGGCCCACATCCGGTTGCTATCTGGGAGACTACACATGCTCCTCCGATACATGTGGAGTCGCAAGCCGCTTCTTTCCACCTGATAGCGAGGAGTTCCACCAGGGGGACGTAGCACGTCGGAGGATCGCGCTACTCCCCTCGAACAGGCGCCCCGACCGACCAGAGGAGGCGCTAGTGCAGCGACCAGGACACATACCCACATCCGGTTTCCCACCCGCAGACACGGCCAACTGTGTCTGTAGGGACACCGACCAAGCCGGCGGTAACGCGGGGATGCGAACCGCCGATCCCCTTGTTGGTAGGCAACAGAATAGACCGCTACGCTACCCGGGCGCCGCCTACCTTTTCTTCTTCATTCCTCTGGATCCAGCTGTGACGTCACCACCGCTCTAGTTCCATTTGAGAGAAGAAAAAAAAAACGCTGCTCCCCCTTTCGACCCCCCATTATCGTCTCTCCTTTCTCCATCATGGTTGGTTATCTGGTTATCTGCGTGCTGTAATTGAGTCATTTTCTCATTTCCCAGAACGCTGCTGACATCAGGGAGCGAGGGCGTGCGATATAGTTATGAGAGATGGTTGATTTTGAAGAGGATCTGCCTCAATTAGTTAGCTGCGAAGAAACACAACGTGGGTCAACAACGTGTTGGTCACATATTGGTGAATTACACACATAAGTATGTGTTATCCACACACACACACACACACTCAAATGTGACACAGCAGTGGAAAAGCATGGTCTCTATCTGTGTTTTGTGTTTTCATAACAGATGGAGGGACAGCAGGAGGGAGAGAGGAGTGAAGGGTAGTGAAGGGCAGACAAATGCTTTTTGTTTGTTTGTTTGTTTGTTTGTTGTTGTTGTTTCTCGGAAGGCTAAAGGGACGTTCCACGTACAGTAGAAACACACAGACCAGCAGCCTGTAGTAGATAAGGGGTCTAGCTATGTGAACCGTCATATTACTGTACACTGTAGTCCAGTGTGGCATTGACATTCCTGCTCCCTGCAAACTTTCATGCACAGTGTGACTAGTTGAAGTGCATTGTCCTCAAGGTTATTTGCAGGATCTCTCTCTCTCTCTTTCTCTCTCTCTCTCTCTCTCTCTCTCTCCCTCTCTCTCTCTCTCATCCTCCCTCTCCCTCTCCTACGTGGCTGTGCTGTACCAGGGGACAGAGTGTGATATTGTGCAGCACGGTGCTCCTCTGTGCTGTGCTCCTCTGTGCTGTGCTGTGTGGTGTGGTGTGAGTAGGAGGCAGAGCTCTCATGTGATGTTCAAGGGGGAGGTGAATGGCTGTCATTCATTAAGAGCCACCCGCTTGTCCGGCAGCTGCCCTCTGCTCCGTTTTCAGACACCGATCCTGCCCGTCAGCTGCTGCTGATCTGCTTCCACAGCCAAAAATGTTGGGGCGGGGACATTATCAATGTCACTATAAGGGAGAAAGCAGAAGGCCATGAGAGGAAAATGTTGTTCTACTTCTCCTTCAATCTAGGAAAAAATGATGGTGCGGTGAAGTGAGGATGTATTCAGGATATTGAGAAACGGGGTGAATGGGTCAATGATTTTCACATGCCGCAGTCGTTAGCTTCAGTCTTGAAAACAGACTCGGTTCACCATAAAACTGACGACAGCCATGCTTGATTGCAAACCTGTTTTTCTTTATCTGAGACGAAATATTTCCCTCGGCTCAAACTCAGCCGGCACTTGACATATCACAGATTGTGCATCATATCCTGGCAATGCAAAAGTGTGTATTGTAGTCTAGGGACAGAGGTCTCTTGTGAAACCTGATGAAGCTTTCCTCTGCACCACCACTCAGCGGCTGACAGAGTTAGTCCATGTTGGCAGCCGTCGCTCGTCTCTGCAGTGCAATCCCACAATAATCGGTGATGCTGGATGCTTTCAGGATAGTCCACGGTGGCAGTATGCAGCCTTGGCAGGTCTGGGCAGGCGATTACAAGAATTTGTACATGGGAGAGAGGGCTTGTTCAGGGTAGTGAGAACAGTAGAAGTCATCGTAGAGCTGAGGCCTGCCTTGCATCTAAACCTTCATTGGTACTGCAGATATTCTCAGCTGGTTCCTTCAAAGGTGACAAACACCGAAGCCACCATGCATGACTTTAAAAAGCGGGTTGTCTAGTGTGCTCGTATCTGTTTAAATGCTGCCTCGTTGCGCTGTATGTGTTAAGGTGGAGGGGTCAGTTAGAGCAAGAGAAAAGAGTAGCGTGTGTGTGTGTGTTCTCCTGGATCGCCACCTTGCTGTAGTGGAGAAGCTTGTGTGTACCAATGATCCCAAGAGCTATGCTGTCCAGAGCTTGGCTCCTGGTAGGGTCACCTGAGGTGGACAGGTCAAGGGGGAAGTTCCAGATGAAGCGTGACCCAACAAAGACCTCAACGGTGGAACTGCTGGAAGATGTCTCCAGGTCACAACGGCAGTGAAAGCGGATGAAGGCTGCAATAGAGGGTGGTCCCCAATTGTCTTGGTTCTCCATGCCATTGGACTCTGGCCACCCCCTGCCAAGGACCGTGTGGTGGCTGCAGGCGCATCAGCCACTCCATGTAAAAAGCTGTCATGTGCAGGCGTCCTCCCATAATGTAGCTCCAGGATCAGCCTCTACACCCACCGGAGGACCTAGAAGGACCCAGAAGAAGGACAGTCATACTCGACCCCGAGTGACTGTCGATGGTGTGTGTGGGTGTGTGTGTGTGTACTGTATAAATAGGCCCTACATATTTTGTGAACATGCATACGTTACATAAAGATGCCAGTTTAGCCTAGTGGTCAGAGAAACCGTCCCTTACCATGGCAGCCATATATTCAATGGGCCAAGTTCATAGTTTCGACATTGGAAGTTGAGTACATGATATGTGTAACGTTCAAGTGGTAAAGTCGTGAAAACACTGTTGCTAGGCAACTGGTTAAACATTATGTACATTAATGCAGTTAATCCTATAGCTCAGTGGTCCCGTAAGGTTAGTTATAGTCACGTATTTACAGAGACCGATGCAGATTAAGCAGAGAAATTATATTGAAGTTGCAAAAACCAAGTAATTTCACATAACAGAAAACTTGGTTTGCACCTATTCTTTTTTTTAATCAAGCATATTAAGACACGTGTGACTGTACTATGAGCTTCCCATTTTCAAAAAGGAGATATATCAAGTGCAACTGGACTTGGTATATATCCGTGAAGACGTTTCGCCTCTCATCCAAGAGGCTTCCTCAGTTCGTGCC
This sequence comes from Lampris incognitus, assembly GCF_029633865.1. Taxonomy (NCBI): domain Eukaryota; kingdom Metazoa; phylum Chordata; class Actinopteri; order Lampriformes; family Lampridae; genus Lampris; species Lampris incognitus. The sequence continues at coordinate 54,723,499 of NC_079216.1, read as the reverse complement.
TTTCTGACTAGACCAAGCTAGTCTGGTCTAGTCAGAAAGGCACGAACTGAGGAAGCCTCTTGGATGAGAGGCAAAACGTCTTCACAGATATATACCAAGTCCAGTTGCACTTGATTAAATTCCTTTGGATAACCATGACCTGGATGAATGAGAACATTCACAAACGAGCTATATCACAGCTTTTGAAGAGTCGAGTTATTGCCCCATTGGACTGTGCTGAAGCCCATTGAGAAGATTCAGCAAAGTGGCAAAGCAAAGTTCACCGAAGCGATCAGTGACATTTCTGTTGGCACTTTTCCATCCTGAATGATGTGCAACACAGTTTTAATGCCATCTAGGATCGAGAAAAAGCTATAGTGAATCCAGCCTTTGAGTCGCTTTGGGTAGGGAAGATGGGAAACCTCTGCAGTAGCTGCATGAACGCCATTTGCAATCTGTTACAATGAAGAGAACCCCATCGTTGATGTTTTTGCCTGTAAACCCTCTAGACCATAATCAGGAGATAATCCTGTTGAGCTTTTTTGTTTTGTTTTCTCTCTCTCTCTAATTACTTTATTTCAGCCAACAGATGGCCAGACCGTATCTTCTAAAACGGGCCTTGGATCAATAGTGACCGCTTGACCACATAAATGGCCCAAACAGTATTGTATTCACCTTGAAAAGTGAGTGACATATTTACAGGATCTCATAATCAAAATGATATTTCTTCTAACTGTAACTGGTTCCACATGTGTTTGACATGTGGCAGCCTCACCAGTCATTGTGCGATTTGTTTATTTGCTCCTGAATTCAGAGCCTATGAGGGGAAATGGTTTTTATTGCTGGGATTGAAGTATCATTACTTTTGTCCCTGTAGGCTTTGTGTGGGCTGGGAACGACTAAACATCACTGCATAAATAACCTCAGAAAATCCAGGCTTTTGTGTAAAAGAAATTATCAGTGGAAAACCAGGGAACCCACAGCATTTTTTGGCCAGCATTTATGTGAGCTTGCTGGGACTCTTCTCTGAAAGACGGTTAGAAGCTGCTTGTTATCCTCACGAGGGGTTTTTCTTTGTCCTTGTTTCTGTTGTTCTCTTATGTGCTTTATCTCTCCCCATCTCTTTGTCCTTGCTTGCATATGCATAGCAATCCTTTGTAAACAACGCACCGAGCACGACATTCTGCAGCAGAAGAAAACTGAGGACCTCAAGTCAGCTTTTATTACGTTCAAGCCCCGCGAGCAAGGACAGATGCTGCTGTAGTTTAGGTTGGGCTTGTACATTGGATCTAAAAAAAAAACAAAACCTAATCCAGTTAAAAAACTGTTGTTGTGCATAGGATCCATAGTCCTACTGAGTTAAGAGCTGGAGATCAGCTAACCTCATTAGCAGACATAATGCAGTCTGCACTACGCATAGAGGCCCGCAGAGCAAAAACACAGAGAGGAAAAGAACAGGAGGATGTCGAATGGCATCCATCCTTCTTCTTTGATTATTGTTAGTATGATTATTTATCTTAAAAGCTGCAATGTGACTTTTCTTCATTAATAAGTCAGCGTTTTATTGATTTGATACGTGATGATGATGCGGTGATTCTAAATAGACGGGTAATCAATATTCCAGTAGAACTGTTCTCTGATATAATTGGATGTGGGAGGTGTAGAGAAATAGAACTGTTGACACTGAATTTCTCAAACTGCAAACGAGGTGTTTCAGCCATTGTCGCTTGTGTGACATCAGCTCTGCAGTAAACGGTGTAAAAATGGCCCTTGTAAAAATGGCATCCATCCATCCATTCATTACCCAAACCGCTTATCCTGCTCTCAGGGTCGCGGGGATGCTGGAGCCTATCCCAGCGGGAGAGGCATCCTGGACAGGCCGGCAGGCCATCACAGGGCCTTCTCATCACTTCAGATCTCTTCTTATTCAACAACGTTATCTCTTTTTTATTTTCCAATTCACTTACAGATATATACCGTATTGTCTGCATTTTAATATTCAAATATGCATCGTTAATATTCAAAAAACATACTGATGAATTCACAGGTTTTCTTTAGGCATGTGTGTGTGAGAGAGACACACACACACAAATAAAAAAACTGAAGAACCTTAGATATAATATAAAAATAATAATAAATCAAACTTATATAGTGCTTTTCTAACACTCAAAGTCGCTTTACAATAAACGGGGTGAAACAAGACAACAGATAAACACAACACAGACATACAGGGGTGGATGGGAAGGGGGCGCTACGAGAGGGAGAAGCGGCAGCCACACATGACGCCAGCAGTACTCTGCCACTTAAACACACACAAAAGGGCAAGAAAAACAAAAAACAACAGCACTGTGGACATTGATTTTCTGTAGGGGTTTACTCCCATAGCCTAGTCCTCCCCCGAGGTATCCACTAGGCGGTGGCACTATTTAACCCATAGCTGGGGAGGGGGGGTCGTGGGCATCAGAGAATATCCACACACCGATGGGCTTGCGTACCACACGTCTAGGGGCCGGATCTCTTCCGAGTCCCTTGTAGTTCAGCCAGGATCCAAGGTGTATCCAGTTACCGTGTGTCGCCAAGAGGAGGCGCTACATAGGGCTTGCTGTTGGAGAGGCTATGTACTGGCAGGGAGAGACTTAGTGCTCGGCTCTCCTGTTAGCATTTCTGCTAGCCAGCGGTGAAGGTTGAGAGTGAGACGTGACAGGCACAGAACACTACACCAACACACTAGACGTTTCACAACAACCCCACTTCTTACACAAGAATGTCAGACACACAATATAATATAATATAATATAACAATCCTCCTGGTGTAATTAACCATTCTATCAGTCAGCCATCCAGTGACTGCACTGGTCACACGACCTTGGCATGAAAGTTGGCGGGGTAAAAATCGCCTCCTCAAACCAAATCTAACCCAGGCAACCTAATGAATTACAAACTTCATCAAATTATATGGGAACACTGTTGTACCATAATATTTTCCATCCAACAGAAACATGGCCACATCAGTATCATGTTTTGCTCCTTCTGAGGTTGTTTCCAACACGTACTTGTTTGCAGTGTACCGGCGTTCGTCCTGCCTGCTCGAAAAATGTCAGCAGCGGTACACGGAGACTGGACGATGTCTGCAACCATGGTAACGTATGACACGCCCATTAATACGCCATTAACACGGGCACGTGGAACAATTCAATAAAAATATTTCTAATATACTTTTTTGATATAAAAACATTTTAGTACAAAAATTGGCCTATTGTGAACCAAGCGAACAATTTGACTTTTAATACTGAACAGCAAGAGAGCGCAAACAAGTGACGTGTCTATCATGCCCCTCCTCCCCCTCTCTGATTTGCCCACGAGCGCAGCATCATCACAGCGATGGTGAAAACATAGCATAGCTAGCTTTCTTTTTTTTTGTGTGCTTTATGTCAAGAACAACTGATGATTGCAGAAGCAGTATTATGTCATATTCACCTCTGTGTGCATTCTCTGCTAGTCTGACAGCAGCACTCAGGCCCAACAGGAAGGACACAAACACCTGAGGGGAGCTTTAAAAACCTGCGGCTACCCCAGTTGGACCTTTGTGAAAACTGCAACACCTTCCAAAAAGACCAACCGGGTGAGCGACGAGGAGAAAAGGAACAGAAGGAATAGCACAGTCATCCCGTATGTTTCTGGAGTCTCCGAGAAACTCAGGAGAATTTTCAACAAACACCGCATCCCGGTATACTTCAAATCCAGCAACACACTCCGACAAAGACTGGTTCATCCCAAAGACTGTGTACTTCACACCCAAAAAAGCAATCTGGTGTATGCTGTACAATGCAATGAGGATTGCACTGACCAATACATAGGGGAAACCAAACAACCACTACACAAACGGATGGCCCAACACAGAAGGCCAAACTCCTCAGGACAAGACTCAGCAGTCTATCTACACCTAGAGGAGAAGACACACTCCTTCGAGGACAGCAACGTACACATTTTGGACAGAGAAGATAGATGGGTTGAAAGAGGGGTGAAGGAAGCCATCTATGCGAAACTGGAAAAACCATCCCTCAACAGAGGAGGAGGTCTGCAACACCACCTATCTCCCACTTACAATGCCGTCCTTTCATCTCTACCCAGGAGACTCAGGAAGCCTAGCCTCCAAGAACAACAGTCGGTCACTAACGGCTCCAACGACTCTCATGACCACTGAATAATGAAGTCGAAACTAACACCCCCAACCACCGTCGCTGCTTAACATCGGATCGCAGAGCCATGCACATCAATAGCTCTGATAACGACTCCAAAGAGAATAAATATCTGAGTTTCATCACCAGCCAGTCAGACTAGCTTGGTCTAGTCAGAAAGGCACGAACTGATGAAGCCTCTTGGATGAGAGGCGAAACGTCTTCACGGATATATACCAAGTCTAGTTGCACTCGATTCAATTCCTTTGGATGTAATCTGGATGTGATCCTGAAGTGGCCCATGTGGTAAATGGTGAATATGGCCCAAATATCACAAAACAAATATGGGCCACCTTTGGTAAATATGTGGCACATGCGGCATTGCTATGGCTTGGTTCTGGCCCAGATCTCGTAAACAAGAGCGGACCGCCCAAGTGCCATCATCATTCCACGCAGTATGTGGGCCGGGTCCAGGCCACAGCAATTTTGCTATCTGGGAAATGTGTGTGTGTCTGTTTTTGTGTGTGTGTGTGTGTGGAGTGCAGATCTTTTGGCATGCAGAATCAAGATGGAGAGACAAGCAGCAGTAAATAAATAAACAGATCAATGCTTACTATGAAAATGAACTGGCACTCAGGTCTGTGATATTATTTTTTAACTTTGTTAAGTGGTACGGGACATCCAAAAGGTTGCTGACCCTTTATTAGCGGAGTAAAGACACATATCAGAGACCATTCTGAGAAACCCAGCCAAATTTTAGAAGCGTTACTAAGTTCTGGTTTCTACTGGAAGCAATATTGAAGTTTACAAACCAGAGCCAGCTACCACCAGAGTTGTGGTAAAGTAGAGTTAAAATCAAACTCGCCGTGAAGAAAAGCCCTCCATACTTCATTGGTCACACTGCTGACAAAGCTGTTGTAGTTACCGCCCTCGTTAGACATTTATTTGACTGCAAGCAGGCATTGGCTTTGTTTTCTTGATGTACCCTTGGGTGTTGATTAAAAATGTTACTCATGTGGGAGTGAATGTCCTGAGCATCTGTTGCCTTCCCAGAAGTCTTAGAGAATTGACATTTACTATCAGAGGTCTTTATGTAACTGTGTTACATAGCCTACGATCAAGGACACAGAGAGTAACAGGCTACTTTAGGAACAAGGAACAAATTTGTTATTCTAACAAATTGTTCTGCCACTTTGTTCTGGGCAGTATGGTGGTACAGTGGTTAGCGCTGTCGCCTCACAGCAAGAAGGTCCTGGGTTAAAATCCCAGGGTTGTCCAACCTTGGGGGTCATCCCAGGTTGTCCTCTGTGTGGAGTTTGCATGTTCTCCTTGTGTCTGCGTGGGTTTCTTCCGGGTGCTCCGGTTTCCTCCCACCATCAAAAAGACATGCATGTTAGGGTTAGTACTCCTGTCTGTGCCCCTGAGCAAGGCACTGGAAAGAAGAACTGGAGTTGTTCCCTGGGTGCTGCAGTTGCCCACTGCTCCTATAACATAGGCTGAGTTAAATGTAAAGGATGTATTTTGTTGTTGTATGCATGCTCACAATGGGGCGGCGCAGTGGTTGGCACAGTTGCCTCACAGCAAGAAGGTCCTGGGCTCAAGCCCCGGGGTAGTCCAACCTTGGGGGTCGTCCCGGGTTGTCCCCTGTGTGGTGTTTGCATGTTCTCCCTTTGTCTGCATGGGTTTCCTCTGGGTGCACCGGTTTCCCCCCACAGCCCAAAGACATGTAGGTCAGGTGAATCGGCCGTACTAAACTGTCCCTAGGTATGAATGATGAATGTGTGTGTGTGTGTGTGTGTGTGTGTGTGTGTGTGTGTGTGTGTGTGTGTGTGTGTATGCCGGCCCTGTGTGATGGTCTGGCGGCCTGTCCAGGGTGTCTCCCCGCCTGCCGCCCAATGACTGCTGGGATAGGCTCCAGCATCCCCGCAACCCTGAGAGCAGGATAAGCGGTTCGGATAATGGATGGATGGATGGATGGATGGATGGATGGATGGATGGATGGATGGATGGATGCTTACAATGACAAAGTATCTTTTTTTCTTAAAAGTCTGCCTTTTTAGGGCAAGAATGACCTGACCTTTTCCCATGAGCTGCAAATTCATTGTACTGTATGCACGAGGGACATATGGCCAACATATGATCATCTGATTACAGTGCTGACTCCTGTATCTGGTTTCTGCTCAGAAACGATGTCACAGCTCTACACATGTGTCTTGGTCGTGACGCATGACTGATGACTCGCACTGGCATGAACATGAACCGTGACTCACTCGATGTAATGCCTCATGAGTGTGCATGTTTTGCAAAAAAAAAATTAAAAAAAATCAGCAATTGCCGCGTAGAGTATATGTGTTACAAAGACACATCTGGTGCAGTTTAGAAAACAGCCGTGCCTGGTTTGGTGCTTTACATCATGTGTCTCGAAGATGGTTTCAATAGCTCACCCCCATGTCGGACGTGTTACCTTCTGCCCACTTGTCCCGTGTATAAGCCTCGTTACCTTAACCCATTTCAGATGTGGGTGATGGGAGATGGAATGCATGCAGTACATAGCATGATTTATCATGATTGAGCATATGGAAAAGTATTTCGGAGAGTGGTAATATGAGAAATGAACATCTAAATAGATGAAAATCTCAGCTTGGCCTCTGCAGAGCTGTGTGATTTTGCTTTATTCCAAGGCCTCTCTGGCACTATCAAACCTGTTGTATCTATTACCTCGTCAGTATTGAATTAAATTGGATGTTTTGTCTTTACATACAATTTATTCTCACTTCTCTTTCTTTCTCCTCCCTCTCTTTTCCTTGGGGATCAGCACATATATGTACACTTGTGTCTGTGTGAGCGTGTCAGTCATGTACATGTAGTTGAGTGCATGTCCAAATGCATATGTGCTTTTTTGTTCGTTTGTATATGTGTAAGTATGTGTGGGTGAATGAGCACGAGTGTGTTAAAGTGAATGGGAAGTAGGGTAACAGGGGGTATAGGGCTAAAGTTCAGAGGCTTGGAGGCCAGAGGGGCAGAAAACGGGACATGCCGGTGTCTCATCTGAAGAAGATGGAGGAGGGTATTGCGAAATAGGTTGCACACATAGACAGAGACAGGGACATGGACATGGGCTGGAGAGGATGTATGTGCATAAATGGGCTGCCCTCATGGGTTCACACATGTGGTCAGACACACACAAATAGACGTGACGGAGGACGCATGTTCTACATAGACAGGGAACGCATGCACACTTGCACACACGTACGGAGGGCGTAGTGCATCCAGACTGGACTTGTCCCCAGATCTGCAGTGCAGCTGTCTCCCTGTTTCTCCTCACCAATCCCACCAGGATCAACTGTCGGACAGGTGGCGTGTCAGTTACACAACAGCCAGAGTCACTTCACAACGGTGAGAGGGCTCCTTACGCAAATAAAATATCCGTTAGGCTCAAAGATGGCAATGGCGCTCATAGTGTACATAAGCACCGAAGGGGTTGTATGAGAATCACAAAGATGTAGACGGTATTCACACACCAAAAATTTACAAGGAAGAATCAACCGATTCTGATTAAATTGAATTCCTGGAAGCCCCTACCTTCTGCACCATCTCATGTTCAGTTTTCATTCCAATAGATCGAATATTATTTGCGACGCTGAGTTCATTACAGATACATCGGGTCGTTTTAGACCAGAGGACCATGAGCTTGACCTGTTAAACCGTGAGACGAAGGTTCCCGTATCGAGAGGCGATTGTTTTTACTCTTTGAACTGGATTGAAATAGATCGTAGAAATTCTAGCTGGGCCGGGAGTGAGGAACATGATCGACTAGAAGACCAGCGGGTAAAGTACAGCAGGGACCTGGAAGTAATTGCCGACCATTGTTATAATTCCCATGTCTTTGCTCGTATTTCTGGGAACTGGTTGTAGCTCCCTGCGCTATACATTTAAAAGCTCCAACCTGGCACACGTGTATTTTAGGAATCTCCCCCCACCTGGATGTGGTCTATATAGTATCCGGTTAAAGTGGATGGTGTGTGTGTGTGTGTGTGTGTGTGTGTGTGTGTGTGTGTGTGTGTGTGTGTGTGTGTGTGTGTGTTTTCTTCTCATTTATTCATGGCTGCAACAGATTTCTCCTCAGCGGGGGGAGGGGAGTGAATTCAAGCCCTCACCTCAGCATCTGACCGCCCACCACAGTTTGTTAGCTTGCCGTATCTGTCTTTTTTTTTTTTTTACTTACCGTCTGGCCACATAATGGACCAACCGCTTACTTCGCCGGTCTGTCGTGTCTGTCTCCCCGGGGTTGATTCTCCCTGTATGTCTGAAGATCAGCAAAGAGGGAGAGGAGTCGATGAATCATAAATTATGCAGCAGCCAAACCCACGCAGCAACAGTGCCCCCAAAACAGCCCCACGAGAGACAAGCTGCTGACAGGGGCACTGTCCGAGGATGAACGGTTCCCATGGCAACGGGTTAACTCACACCGCGGAAAGATGACTGTAAGCCTTGAAGTCGGCCAAACCCTGTTGCTCCACACCCTCACTGGATGACAAAATGATGGGATGTGTGTGCTCGGATTGAGATCAGCGTTCTTCTTTTGGGTGACGTCTGAGCTTGTACCTCTAATCCAGCTGTGCAGCAATGGGGCCTCAGAATTACAGTTAATATTCAACAAGTTACAGCTGGTAGTCCTTCAACTAAACCCCCCCACCCCACCACCACCTTCCTCTCCCGCCCACATTATGTAGATCAGTTTGGCTTTTCCATGGAATAACACAACAACACTTGACAATACGGGTACACAAAAAAAGCGTTTACTTACACTTAAGTTAATGATAATTTAAAGTATATACTAATATTTAACATACCATGAATTATCAAAGCACTTATCTGTGCAACCAACTGAATCACATCTGAATAATTATGAATGCTCATTATGATAAAGTGATTCCTTATTAATGAATGGTGCTAATCACTTCATGAGTTAATGTATTAATGACCATTTAAAGGCATGGGTTTGAGAAGGCTGCTACCCAACACCCACCAGCCACTCCAAAGTACAGTAAGTAGATGATTGGGCATTTGCCACTGTGTGAGATGGAGCCGCCCGGAGCCACACACTTAACCCCAGTTTGTACAGTAATACCGGGGCTAACTGCATACCAGCCCCGGGTGACCAGCTGCAGGGGGCTTGTCACTCAAACCCGTGCCCTTAACATGGTACCTAATGCATTAACTCGTAGCATTAGAATTAACTTAATGGGGAAACAGTATGCTACTCAAACCCATGTCCTTAAATGGTAGTTAACAAATTAACGCCGGTTATTTGGGAATCACTACACTATGGAGTAGTGCAGGGGGGGGGGGGGAGCGGGGCCTTGGTTCCCAGAAGAAAATCCCACTCATTTCCCCATAGACGATGTCACGTGACTGGGCGTTCGGGCATAAGAGTGGGATTGTCGTGAAACGCTCCCGGTTTAATCATCAATATATAAGCAGTTTTCAACCCCGTTGAAGAAAAAAGTTGATTTCTTTGAAAAAAAAAGTCAAAGGTACAACATTGCGCGTAACCGGTAAGTCAACCATGTGTTCCAGCATGCATTGCGTTGAAGAAACATCCAATCACAGAGGTTAAAATTCCGTCGCCCGCACTGATGAAGGTTTTATCCAAAGCTAAACTGTAATTCCGCAGTAACTTTTATCAATTCAACAACAAGAACTACGGTGTATTGTTTTATTCCGCGCTGCTGCACTCAGTCTTACATGATTGACTTGTGGGGAGGAGGTGTTGGATTTTCCATGGCAACGGCCTTTGAGGCTTAGCCATGAGTTTCCTGGGGGGGTCGTCACTGGGGAAACGATTATGGGCGCTACTTCCGGCGATCGGCGGAAGCATATTCATAGGTTTTCGATATACCGAACAGACAAAGAACAAAACCAAATTGAAACCTTTATAACCAGTGGCTAATCATACGAGAGCACTCCCGTGTTCCTGTGTTGAGTATCATTGTGGTAATCGCTAAAAATAAAAATTTCAATGAGTGGATTGGAATGGGAAAATTTCTTCTGGGAACTAGTGGCTCCGCCCACTTTTCTACTCCATGGTGAGCGTTGTTCTTATATGCTTCAGATGATTGCTCAGGTTCATTAATTCTTGGCAGGTTAAATATTAGTACATGCTTTAATTCATCATTAATCAAGTGAGTATTAGTAAATTCTTATATGTGTACCAGCACTGTAAAATGTTCCCAGTAACACTTGGAATGAATGGTAGAATGACATAGTGGATGTACTCTCTTGTGGAGGTCTAGTTTTGCATTGAGTGGTTCTAATAACAGCCTTTATCCTTCCTCTTACTGTGATAAAAACTGGTTCACGAACATGATGGGGGAAATGGGGGAGAAAAACAAAGACATGAGGTTGCAAATCAGCGGTGATGTCATCATTAGTGCTGCAGGCCTCACACACACACACAAACACACACACACACTCACTCACACACACAAGCACCTTCACATCCACAAAACCTCAACTCTCATATCAACTGCAACTCACAACCTCAAGGTAATAATAGGCTAACATATCCAAAGATGGGTAAATGAGTAGGTGGGTAGGTGCTCATTTGTCTGCACATGCTAACCTCTTTATTCTAAAATGGAAAAGCTGCAAAAGTTTGTACAGTAATGTCAGAGAGGCCTTTGAGAAAAAAAAGTTATCTGTAATGATCCAGACAAGTTTATATTTTCCATCACTGTGCTTATATTTAGTTATTTAAGTCTGTACGATTACGATGCCAGATTTGGCTTGATTTCGCCTAGCCTGATTGAATAAGACCAAACCCTGGCTCCACTGCCCAGGTTGTTATATGTCCATTTAATAAATGTTAGATGTCCATTTAATAAATGTTAGTCAGAGTTACTGTTGGAATTTATAGTTCAACATTTATAAAGAACACAGATGACTCTTCCCTTCAAAACAGTTTCACACACTGCGTTCTTAAAATGACTCATAACTGAAATAATAAAACCCAACACGCTTTAATTTTTTAATGTCAGCCATCATATTGCAATATTTATTTTCCACTGTTGGATTTGTCATTTGCAAGTGAAAGTCATTATTTTTCCATTACATGAGAAACGGTTTGACTTTATGCCGAGAATGCGGATACAGCTCTCTCTTTGGTTATACAAGGACCGGATGGCTTGTAGCAACTGCCCCGGTATTCCATACTCCCACAGTACCCCCCACAGAGTGCCCCAGAGTACATGGTCATAAGCCTTCTCCAAGTCCACAAAACACATGTAGACCGGCTGGTCAAACTCCCATACCCCCCTCAGCACTTCTGCAAGGGTAAAGAGTTGGTCTGTTGTTCCACGGCCAGGACGGAATCCGCATTGTTCCCCCTGGATCCGAGGTTCGACAGTCGATTTCCGATTCTGTTTGTGATATTTATGGACAGGATCTCAAGGCGCAGCCAAGCTGAGAAGTGTGTCCATTTTGGGAGCCTCAGAATTGCATCTCTGCTCTTCGCAGATGATGTGGTTTTGTTGGCTTCATCAGAATGCGACCTCCAGCGTGCACTGGGGCGGTTTGCAGCTGAGTGTGAAATGGCTGGGATGAGAGTCAGCACCTCCAAGTCTGAGGCCATGGTTCTGTATCAGAAAATGGTGGATTGCTCTCTCCGGGTTGGGGATGAGTTGTTGCCTCAAGTGAGGAGTTGAAGTACCTCGGGGTCTTATTCACGAGTGAGGGTAGGATGGAGTGGGAGATTGACAGGCGGATTGGTGCAGCATCAGCAGTAATGCAGACGTTGTACCAGACCGTTGTGGTGAAGAGGGAGCTGAGCCGGAAGGCAAAGCTCTCGATTTACCAGTCAATCTTCGTTCCAACCCTCACCTATGGTCATGAGCTTTGGGTAGCGACCGAAAGGGTGAGATCGCGGATACAAGTGGATGAAATGAGTTTCCTCCGTAGGGTGTCTGGGCTCAGCCTTAGAGATAGGGTGAGGTGCTCGGACATCCGGAGGGAGTTCGGATTAGAGTCGCTGCTCCTTCGCGTCGAAAGGAGCCAGTTGAGGTGGTTCGGGCATCTGATTAGGATGCCTCCTGGGCACCTTTCTTTGGAGGTTTACCGGGCATGGCCAACTGGGGTAGACCCAGAACTCGCTGGAGGGACTACATGTCCATTCTGGCCAGGGAACGCCTTGGGATCCCCCAGGAGGAGCTTGAGGACGTTGCTGGGGAGAGGGACATCTGGAGTACCTACTTAGCTTGCTGCCACCATGACCCGACCTCAGAGAAGCGGCTGAAGATGAATGAATGAATAAATGAGAAACGGTATGATTGTAAACATGGGACTGCATGTGATCCAAACAGTCATAAAAAAGTTTGACTGGAGTATTAACTCATCAAAATGAATCTAGCAGATCACTGGGTTAACAGAGAGAGAGAAAGTTTTACGGATAACGGCACTGAAATATGTGGAGGTCTTTTTTTTTTTCAACGGAGCGGTGATAAAGTTCAAGATGATGAGCGTACTCGTTCGAGAGAGGCAGTCTCTCAACTGCTTTTATGTTTTGTTATCAAACATTAATTTGAGCTTAGATTATTTCTACCAGGATCCCTCGGGACCCCTCTCGGTGGAAACGTGTTTGTTTCGGGGGCACAATGAGCCATAGCAAGTAGCCTGTTTGTGTACCCTGGCACATTCGAGCAAATCCAATGTGTTGGAGGGCCCTCAGATCAAAGCCTTGGCATTATTCCACACCTTCGAGCCTGGTCTGTAAAACCTCAGCGGGCTGGAATGGAAATGACATACGCTGTTCAAGGCCTCATGCCTCAATTGTGAGATGATCAGAATAGCTGGACTGTGACGTGGGTCTGTTTTGCTTTCTCTGTGTAATTGAAAGACTGCATCCCACACAGGTCTGTTATTCATTTTACAATTAGATGCATTTGGCTGCAATGATGTTCACAGTGGAGCGCATTGGCTTGCATAACTGTTTGGATACGCACGGCATATGTTCGTGACAAGTTTATGAGACCTAACACACAAATAAGGCAACAAAAAAAAATCAGGCTCAACTGTAATCCTGTAAGCCATCTATGTATGTTATGTGGCCAAAGTGCTGATTTTTTTTTAAAAACACACCCATCTTGATGCTAAACATGATTTTTTACAATGTGAATGGGCTTTGTACACATTGAATGGACTGTTTGTGAAAGCCTCTTGGACTTCAGTGAGGAAATGTCAAGCTGTGGCGGCCATTCAGAAAGGGAAATCTTGGCATCCAAGTAATTCTCACTGTCCTGTACGTTGTGTAAGAGCTCTCAGCAGCAATTTCACACTTGATGGTCATTTTTACATAAGTATTTGAGAGTTGTGGGTTGCCCCACCCAGCTGATTTGATGAATCGCTCAAGTGTGTGAGCTCAAAGGTATTCAAAAATAACCTCCAGGCTACACACACCTCACGTGTAATTAACTGCTGTACATTCACAACAAACATTACACTTTTTTTTTTGGCTCGCCAACCATTGTGTCCTATGCATGCCTTTCATTACTCTGTCGTACTTTCATAGGCTCATAGGCCCATAGGGTCATAGGCCCATAGGCTCACAGACCCATAGGCCCATAGGCTCATGGGCCCATAGACCCATAGGCCCATAGGCTCAAAGGCCCATCGTCTCATAGGGCCATAGCCTCATAGGCCCATAGGGTCATAGGTTGTATCGCACTGCTTTAGGCTTACCTAATCCTCACCGAGCTGTACAGTATCAGCTATAGGTGCCTAGGACAAGGACTCGGTGTGAGATCTAACCAATTTCGTGGTGTCACGCGAGCTTAAAGATTGAGGCCTGTCCTTCACTTTTCAGAAACAGAGCTCAGGTGGTGATCATTGACGTTGCAAACTTGACAGCGCTCCTTTGGGGATTACTGATGGGATGAAGGGAAAAGACTCACTGTGCAGACACCGGACAATTCTCCTCTGTTAAAAAGATAATTCCCCACCAGATTTGCTTTTGAAAACCACTACTTAATTGTGATGTTTAGTCAGTACATCATTCATGGATGGAAACAAGTACAAGTTCTCTTGGTCCCATTATCTTAAATGGGACTTGTAAATAGTACAAGCACTTAACTACCCGCTACATGAGAAACCCAGTGCTTCATATTTTATCATTGGGCAATTTGTATATCCTTTGTATTGAAGTATTTATCTTGATGTGTTTTGTATACTACGTATGTTTGTGACAGCAATTTGGGTACTGTATATTTCTATTCTCCTTTGTATTGAAGTTTTTATCCTGATATGTTTTATATATATGTACGTATGTGTGTGTGTATATGTATATATATATATGTATATGTGTATATGTGTATATGTATATGTATATGTATATATATATATGTATATGTGTATATATGTATATACATATGTATGTATGTATGTATGTATGTATGTATGTATGTATGTATGTATGTATGTGTGTGTGTGTGTGTGTGTGTGTATATATATATATATATATATATATGTCTGCGGGAGCCACTTTGGCATTGTCCAAGATAAATTTCCTTTCTTGGGACTAGGGCTGTCACAATATTAGATTTCCACTACACCAGTATCGTGGTCAACATAATTCAATATAATGACATTATTGCTATATCTATAGAAAATTAGAAAAAAATAATAATGCTGTCAGTCAAATTCATCTTTAACTTTGTTTATTGTGCGTTTTGTCTCTTTTTTGGCAAATGAACTGTACTCAAAATTCGAGTGTAAGGAGGCGGAGAGAGCGTCTGTAACCATAACTGTACAAAAGCGTACAAAAAGAACAATTATACTTAATGGACAGTGAAAAGGCAACCAGATGAATTGATAAACAAAAGATCCACAAGGCCTAACATATGCTATCAATACAATACAACAGAAACAAAATCACTTGCGGGAAGCAGGGGACAGAGTTTGTGTGTGAGGCCACAAGCTGATAACTAACCACTCTGATATACTGGGATTTAATGTCCACTGACCATGTCCTGACATCATTTTTTCCTCTTTACATTCTTCAGGACATGATTTTGCATGGCAGTAGTAGCTAGCTAGCTGGTTACTACGTCACGGCATCACATCAGCCATTTATGTCTGGGTTGGGGGGGCATTGGGGGAGGGACACAAAGTGAGAATGGAAAGAAACGGGAATGATTTAAGAGGCGTTGGATTATTTACACGATATTATTATTTTATTTTTTTTGTGGATCCCCCCCCCTTTTCTCCCCAGTTGTGCTTGGCCAATTACCGCACTCTTCTGAGCCATCCTGATTGCTGCTCCACCCCCTCTGCCGATCCAGGGAGGGCTGGAGACTACCACATGCCTCCTCCAATACATGTGGAGTCGCCAGCCGCTTCTTTTCACCTGACAGTGAGGAGTTTCACCAGGGGCACGTAGTGTGTGGGAGGATCATGCTGTTCCCCCCAGTTCCCCCCCGAACAGGCATCCTGACCGACCAGAGGAGGTGCTAGTGCAGTGACCAGGACACACCACATCCGGTTTCCCACCCGCAGACACGGGCCAATTGTGTCTGTAGGGATGCCCGACCAAGCCGGAGTTAACACGGGGATTCAAACCAGCGACCCCTGTGTTGGTAGGCAACGGAATAGACCGCCACGCCACTCGGACACCCCTTACACGATATTATCATATGTGTATTGTTACATGATATCATTTTTTATCATCAATACCAGTATATCGCGACACCCCTACTTGGGACTCTGTCTGTCTGTCCTATCTATCTATCTATCTATCTATCTATCTATCTATCTATCTATCTATCTATCTATCTATCTATCTATCTATCTATCTATCTATCTATCTATCTATCTATCTATCTATCTATCTATCTATCTATCTATCTATCTATCTATCTATCTATCTATCTATCTATCTATCTATCTATCTATCTATCTATCTATCTATCTATCTATCTATCTATCTATCTATCTACCTATCTACCGATCTGTCTATCTAATCTATCGCCCACAGTACAGATAACTAACAAGCACAACTCAGTGAAGTTCATGTTGTGTGTGTGTGTGTGGGGACAGGCGAGGCAAATGAGCTCCCTGTTCTCCTAGCCTTTGTCTCCTGGTTTTTTAAAAGCCTCCTTTGTACCAGCCTCGGAACGCATGTCACAATATTTAAACAGCTGCAGATGATAGTCGTGTTTGCTCTTCTCTGCCGAGGGCAGGGATCTGGTTTGATAAGACAGAGTGTGAGAGTTTTCAGAGGTGGGCGATGGGAGAGATTTTTGCTTTTTTTTTGCGTGACTGTGTGAATCTTTGCATGTGCATGTGTATATATTTGTAAGGGTGAGAGAGAGAGAAAGAGAGAGCGAGAGAGAGAGAGAGAGAATGTGTATAGGGATCTACGTATTTCTACTTTCCCTTCACTAGCATTTTCTCGAGCAATCAAAATTGTCATCCTTATATAATACACATTGCATTACACAACTGCACTTAAAAAAAAAACTGCAACCTAAACTTCTATCTCATGATGTGGTCACACAAATGTCAACCTAAATGACTTAACTAGTGTATTCACAGCACACATCTGGACATACATGAAGCATGTGCTAAAACAGAAAGCAGCAGTGGATACCCTTTGTAAGAAACATTAAAGATCATGACCTGGGTTCAGATTTCATCTCAGTGAAAAGCATACCCACAAGTCTTATTAAATGATGTCATATTTCTGTAACGTTACTCTCATCAGGACAAGAGACAAACGGCTGAAAAAAGTTGTTTTATATGGTTATTGCTGTTTTTTGGATTTCCCCCCTCCCCCCCTATTTCTTCCCAATTTACTTTGGCCAATTACCCCACTCTTCCGAGCTGTCCCGGTCACTGCTTCGCCCCCTCTGCCGATCCGGGGAGGGCTGCAGACTACCACATGCCTCCTCCGATACATCGCCAGCCGCTTCTTTTCACCTGACAGTGAGGAGTTTCGCCAGGGGAATGTAGCGCGTGGGAGGATCACGCTATTCCCTCCAGGTCCCCTCCCCGCCGAACAGGCGCCCCGACCGACTGACCGACCAGAGGAGGCGGTAATGCAGTGACCAGGACACATACCCACATCCGCCTTCCAACCCGCAGACCCAGCCAAATGTATCTGTAGGGACGCCCGACCAAGCCGGAGGTAACACGGGGATTCGAACTGGCGATCCCCATGGTGGTAGGCAACAGAATAGACCGCCACGCCAGGCGGGCGCCCCGGTTATTGCTGTTTTGATGTCCAGGAAACCTGGTCGAAGTGTTTTAACTCCTGTCCAGTTAGAGAGAGATCGATTTGCTGCTACTAGACACCAGTAATGGATTGTGTTGGAAACACTTGGGAAGTCAACTGACATCTCCACCCGGACTGCCGCTTCACTTTAACTCCATTACCTGTAACCTATCAATATCCATGCTGGCTGTTAAGGGTGCACTTCGCCAGATGTTTTGGATGACTTTCTATGTGGAAGTTACACCTATACCTTAGATTTGTCGTCATCTCTGGGAACAAGTCCACCTCAAATTGTACTTGGGCCTGCGACACCAGTATGCCCTGTATTACATAATATGGGACATCCAAACCTCCAGGTAGAGGTGGTGGTGGTGGTGGCAGTCATTAATAGAAGAGGTGCACACCGTTGCCTAAGTATATTGCATTTCATCCTTTCCACTTGCATTTTTAACTTTCAACCAGCCCTCTCCAGCCCCCCGCATGTCCTGGAGACGTGTCCTGTTGTGATGTTGACACTCAGGAATTGACTCGTAGCCTGAGGCCGAGCAGCGGGAGGCCCAAACGGAGGGCGCTGAAGGAGAAAATAATGAGATCAGTGAGTACAGGGACAGACATTGGCCCAGGTCTGGTGTACATCAGGCATCTTAAACCATAAAACTAACACAGACACAGTTTTATTACTTGGTCATGCCTGTTAAGATGGTCGTGGACAACTGATGACTGCTTGCAGATTAGGACTCTAAAATTTAATATTGTCTATTTGTAATTTGTAAGGCATTCATAATAGTTGACACGTCCTAAATGCTAAAAGAGCAAGAACACAAAAATGCTGGTTGCCGTGGTAGCATCCAAAGACCAGATTCCTCTCCAAAAAAGTATGTTTGCATGAGTTCATGTGTGTGCGTGTGCGTGTGTGTGTGTGTCCGTGTGTGTGTCTGTGTGTGTCTGCCTGTCTGTGGGTGTGAATTATGTTTGGCCTGCAGTACTAATGATGACATCACTGATTTGCAACCTCACGTCTTTGTTTTTCTCCCCCATTTTCCCCATCATCTTCCTGCACCACGGTTTTTATCACAGTGAGAGGAAGGATAAAGGCTGTTATTAGAACCACTCAGGACAAAAACTAGACCTCCACAAGAGAGTACATCCACTATGTCACCCACGTGTGTGTGTGTGGGGGGGGTGGTGGTCTTGTACTTCTATCTTTGTGAGGACCAATTTGAGTTTTTAACCATCAGAGTGAGGACATTTTTGCCGGTCCTCACTTCTTTAAGGGCCTATTTCAGGGTTAGGACTTGGAGGGTTAGGGTTAGAATGAGGATTAGGTTAAGGTTAGGGTAAGGGGTAAGGGTTAAGGTTAGGCATGTAGTAATGATGGTTAAGGTTAAGGTTAAGGGAATGAATGTAGTCAATGAGCGGTCCCCACAAAGAGAAGTAGAAGAATGTGTGTGTGTGTGTGTGTGTGCGTGTGTGTGTGTGTGTGTGTGTGTGTGTGTGTGTGTGTGTGTGCGTGCGTGCGTGCGTGCATGTGTGTCTGGCGTCTCAATGACACCTGATGTCAAGACAAAGGGGGCTTCGGTTTCTGTCCTTGGGCTGCGTTTGGACCTACATAGTTTCTGAACACTGAGTGTGACAGGCATGGCCAACGTGTATAACGTTTAAACATTGACCGAAACCATGACCTCAGTCTGCTGCAGAATTACTAAGTCAACATTAGGCTATAAGAGTTAAAACTGACATGCAGAGTGGGGAGGCGGGAGGTGAAAAGGCCTTGATGTGAAATATTCTGCACAGTTTGGATCCTGTCTTCTGATTGGACGTCGGGTCGGGTTAAGGTCAAACATTTATCACTTCTGATGCCAAATTACTGCATCGGCTCAGATTATGCTGCATGGAATTTAATAGCTGCATATTTGTGGTTACAAATGCACCATCACAGATCTAACTATAACCGCTGCTGACCACTGCACTTTCTCTCTCTTTCACTGCAATAAAATACTTTGGCCAGGATTATGTTTACCATCTGCTGAGCATAGGAACCACTTGGCGGCTGGGAACAACTTGCTCAGTGGGAACACTTCATTTTCATAATTGTTCTGGAGATAGGGGACGGGAGTAGATAGGGGTATGTAACAGGCAAATACGGAAGAGAGAAAGATTTAAGAGAGAGGAGGAGAGAGAGAGGACAGATTGGCAGTGATGGGGAACGCAATTAAAATTCTGGTTTCAAGGACGTGTTGTTCGGAGTCAGTAGTTCATACGAGAAGGCGACGGCTAACGTAACCGGCGTGATCTCTGCCAAGCCTGGCACATTACTTCACTTGACAGAGCAATCTGCTGGAAATATTTCTCACCTAGGAATTATGGATGTTGCTCTGGACGAAAACCAAGGCACATTGATCCTGAGGTTACGCAGTCGTGTCGCTGTTACATAACCGTTCATACACGCCACCGCGGGCAGGCCTCAACAACCCATTATCATAATTAGTAAAACTTTACTGATGAAGTTGCTGAGTTTATGGGACAGGTTGGCCGGGGTTCTTGTCGGACAGCATTGCAGTACTCACTGAAGTCTTTTGTCGGGGTGTTTTTGCTGTAAATAGCTTGCAAGCCCCGGGTGAGTGAAGCGAACCATCAAGTAAACGGTCATGCTGAGGACGGTCTAACCTTGTGCTGCATGGTGCGGCATATTAAACCATGTAATGCCATGGATTTAGATGTCATTTCCCACCGCTGTCTGGCATGCTCTTACTCTATCAAGGTAATCAGCTTTGGTATGAACAACTTGAATGCTGACGGTATGAACGTAAGATCGACTCATATTATTAATACTTTTCATGGGAGAAGCGAGGTGTGTTTGGGAAGGAGCCTTGTGCAAAGTTTCCCTTGGCTGTTTATGGGCCTATAACTGATAGGGCTTTTGGCACGTTCGCTCTACCAAACATAAGATAATCCAGTGCTGTCACATAACCCCGAACCTCTGGTGCAGCAGGGCTTTTGGCACCGTTGGACAAGACCAAATGCATGTATAATCTGGTGCATTATAAGTATGTGTATGTGGATGTGTGCTGCCATCTGCCACCACGCTGTGCTCCTCTTTCACCTCGAGGCGGGACGTCATTGGCCATATCTCGGGCAACAGGGCTCTGGATCCTCACAATCAGGGATCAGCACCACTTTATTTGTCATCTCACTTCATGCACTTGCGTACATGAAATGAAACGAAATGCCGTTTCCCCCCCAGCCCACAGCAGTACAACACAAAGACAAAAACACATCCAAAAACTACAAGAACACACATACCCAAACTAACACATATATCCAAACTGAACAAAAAATCACTGTCCAAGGGAACGAACGCCAGCCAGGATGACTGTTGGAACCGCCGGTCTGCATGGGCTAGCAGTTAGCTTAGCCCGCCCCGCTTCCGCGTCCTGTCAGACCACCCTCGGCGTTTTCTCCTCGGGCGCAGCTCCAAGCAGGGGCCGTGGTCCCCGGGCCCACCGGACGAAGTAGATCAAGCTCTCCCAGTCGATCCAGCACCAGCTCTCCCAGCCAGACACCCTCAACACACCTCCCCGCACTCCTCACGACGACATCAAAAACACCACAGTCAGCGCCAGGTGAGACCGCCGCCAGACCACCCTCAGTGTTATCGGAACTGCCGGTTTGCATGGGCTAGCAGTTAGCTTAGCCTGCCCCGCTCTCCCAGCCGATCCAGCGCCAGCCCTCCCAGCCGTCAGACGAAGACAAAGGCACTGCGTGGACAGTACTGTGTGAGGCCTCCGTAAATGCGGCCATCTTCCGACACCGGCTCTGGGTGAGGCCGCTACAAACGCAAATTCGCGTGGCCATCTTTCCACACCGGAAACAGAACAATGTTGACGAAAGGGGAAAGATGTGGTTGCCATGGTGACTGCCATGTTTAAAACTCTGTGTGTGTGTGTGTGTGTGTGTGTTTTGGTTGGAGGGGATTGCAGTAATATCAAACTGACTGCCGGCTAGAGATTGGTTAATTAGGACAGGTACTTTGAACGGTGTTTACATTAAACGGTTTCACCACACACCGGGGAGACAAAATCAGCTACACAGGCCAAACTTCTATACTGTGGCGTTTTGAATCGCCACTTTTGAAGAGCCTCATTTGATTCACTGTGATTGAAAAAAGGTATGCTTGTCGGGATATTACACAAAGCAAGCGTGTGTGTGTGTGTGTGTGTGTGTGTATGTGTGTGTGGTATTTGTTCTCCATGCCCAGTCTGTTTGTCAAGATAGAGTGCCCTCATAAATGCTGCAAAGACCACTAAACGCTGCATTTGCTGCGCTAGTGAGAGAGCAGGAGAGAGAGAGAGACAGAGAGACTTTTTATTCCATTAGTGTCTGTCCAGCTTGCTGATTGATAAACTCAGCTAAAGACTGATGACTCCGCCTGATTAAAATCTGCTGGCACTGATATAGTCAAAAATGTCTGTAAGAACAATATAGAGCCACCATCAGAGAAAAATTAAATAGAAAATGACAAAAAATAAAAAATGTTCTCCCCAATTGTATCCAGCCAATTACCCCACTCTTCCAAGCCATCCTGGTCCCTGCTCCACCCCCCTCTGTCGATCTGGGGAGGGCTGCAGACTACCACATGCCTCCTCCGATACATGTGGAGTCGCCAGCTGCTTCTTTTCACCTGACAGTGAGGAGTTCCATCAGGGGGACGTAGCGCGTGGGAGGATCACGCTGTTCCCTCCAGTCCTCCCCCCCCCCGAACAGGCGCCCCATCCGACCAGAGGAGGCGCTAGTGCAGCGACCAGGACACATACTCATATCTGGCTTCCCACCTGCAGACACGGCCAATTGTGTCTGTAGGGACGCCTGACCAAGCCGGAGGTAACACGGGGATTCGAACTGGCGATCCCCGTGTTGGTAGGCAATGGAATAGACCACTACGCTACCTGGATGCCCCTAAAATAACAATTTAATAACTACAAAATGTTCTCTATTCACCTTCACTTTCTCTCTAATGCCGTACACTACAGTGAATTATACAAATGGGATTCTTTCTTTTTCTTTCTTTTTTTTTTTTTTACAAATGGACGCCTTCAACGCCCAGGACTGGAGCAGCTGAGAGCTAATCCAAAATAAAAATCTAGTTACCTTTAACCCCTAAACGGCTTGAGTCGATACAGGCACAGCCATACTTAGGCCGGCGGGTGTCCGTGTGACGTCGGGTCAGGGACGGGGTGTCGGAGCCTTGACACTCTGCCCTCGCCATTTTGAGGAGAGGGTGGATTTATGGTTGACGTGCTCGCAGTTCACGGACACAGTGAAGTGTTCTGCCCTGTGAGAAGAGAGTCCAGCCTGCCTGGCTGCACCCTGACCGCTGGGCCAGGCTCAGCCTCTCACACAGCCTCGTTCTGAGGTTCTCCTAAACACATACAGTTATATTTAGACTGGCTCAGACTGACCACAGACACAGCAAGACAGACCTCCAGAGATCTGACATTATTGTCTGGCATCTCACTTTCTCTCTCTTTCTCTCTCTCTTTCTCTTTCTCTTGCTCCCCCTCTGTGTCTCTCTCTGTCTCTTGTCTGTCCCTGTCTCTCTCTGTGTCTGTCTCTGTGTGTGTGTGTCTCTCTCTTGCTCTCTCTCTCTCCGTCTCTCTGTGTATGTCTCTCTCGGTCTCTTTTTGTCTGTGAAGCATTTCCCACCCCTCTCTATCCATGCCTTTTGTTCCTTTTCTATGATCCCTCTGTTGGTCCCCCTCTTCCTCCCGTCTCTCCCTCAACCCCCAGCTCCACGTCTGCCTGGCCCTGCTCAGGGGCAGCCTGGATCAGACTGGACTTGATTTACGGTGTGTTTTCACAGAGTTAGTCCCCGTACTTCTGGAGGAAATTAAATGTTCAGGTTACAGTGCCGGCTGGATTGGTGTTTCTTAAAATACTGATTCAGTTCCGGGAAGACCCATTTTCGACGTCGGTAATTGGACTTGAGGCGCTCTGTTTGCGCATTACGCTCACGATGTTTGTCTGCTATACCTGTGAGCGCCGTCTCAACGGTTACATAAACGCTCTCGGCGCACCGGGCGCTTTAGAAATCCTACAGAGCCGGTCAGTGTCTGAGATATGGTCGGCTTAGCAGAAATTCAGATGTCACTTTTGTTCTCATACGCCAGCCGCAGGGGCCAGAACGGAGGAGAAGCCAGTTGCAGTTGGGTTAACTGAGTCTGTCCGACCATTTCCCTCCCTACAGTGATGACATTTCTATACACAAAGAGCTGCGGGATGCCAGCCGAACCTGTTAGCCCACAATGTGGCACTGTGTGTGTGTGTGTGTGTGTGTGTGTGTGTGTGTGTGTGTGTGTGTGTGTGTGTGTGTGTGTGTGTGTGTGTGCGCATGTGTGCAATTGTGTTATGGAAAACTGTCTCGTTACTCATTACATTACTTCTTACAGTAGGAGACAGTCACCTTGCATCATGCATTAATCCCCTTTTGGCTCGCCTG
Organism: Lampris incognitus; assembly: GCF_029633865.1. Classification (NCBI taxonomy): domain Eukaryota; kingdom Metazoa; phylum Chordata; class Actinopteri; order Lampriformes; family Lampridae; genus Lampris; species Lampris incognitus. The sequence goes on along the minus strand of NC_079216.1, from coordinate 54,699,582 downwards.
CACCTGCCACTTAGGCTAATGACAAGACATTAAGAGTTAAGAGACCGGGTTCGTTCTTATAGCTGCTGCTATCGTCCCTGTTTACTTGTGTCTTGGTTACTTGAAGTTAAAGTGAACAACTACGAAGCAAACAGGGTTCAAATATTTGTGTGTGTGTGTGTGTGTGTGTGTGTGTGTGTGTGTGTGTGTGTGTATAGAGTTCACATTTCTCCCTTTTTGGTAGCCAAGGCATGCAAGAGTAGTCATTCCCTCTGAGAGTCACTTGCTGTAGCGGTGACCTTGCTCTGCAGTCGTGTTCTCGTTCTCTCTTGCGTTTTCTACTCTGCACTCCCAGAGGCCCAGCGCTGTTCAGCGCTGTAAACCCGCTGGCCTGTGACGAGATACTGATTGCGGGCGGTGACCATGATGAGATGAGCTATCATGATGACTGGTCGCATCATTTGCCCAGCCGTTATGTGTTAAGGAGAAGGGGCGGGGGCATCCATCCATTATCCGAACCGCTTATCCTGCTCTCAGAGTCGCGGGGATGCTGGAGCCTACCCCAGCAGTCAATGGGTGGCAGGCGGGGGAGACCCCCTGGACAGGCTGCCGACACACACACACACACACACACATACACACACACACACCTAGGGACGATTTAGTACGGCCGATTCACCTGACCTGCACGTGTTTAGAATGTAGGAGGAAACCGGAGCACCCGGAGGAAACCTAAGCAGACTCGGGGAGAACATGCAAACTCCACACAGAGGACGACCCGGGATGACCCCCAAGGTTGGACAACCCGGGGTCTCGAACCCAGGACCTTCTTGCTGTGAGGCGACCATGCTAACCACTGCGCAGCCGTGCCGCCAGGGGCCGGGCAGGGATGCATAAATAAGACTTGATGGATGTGGAAATCGGACACACACACACACACACACACACACACACACACACACACACAAATGGATTCATGACACATGAATAGGTCCAAATTTGCCTGTATTCTGTAATACACACCCATTTGTACGTGTGCACCAAATCAATAGAGTATTTATTCATGTCCATCTCTCATGTAAAACAATATGGCCAAGGGGACGAGACTGGCATGCTGTAAATCTTGCCATTTAGACAAACGTGAAATGGGATGATAGCATGTTTGATACAGAAATGAGATACATTGCTTTCAAAACTCATATCCCATTTGGCCGCACTCTTTATAGCAACTGGATATGTAGGCTGATGTGATGGATGGTAAAAGATGTGATGGCTGTATTTGCTTGACATATAAACGTCCTACGCTTGGTTTTTTTTTTTTTTGGAATTTCCCCCCTTTTTCTCCCTAGTTGTATCCAGCCAATTACCCCACTCCTCTGAGCTGTCCCCCTTTACCGATCCGGGGAGGGCTGCAGACTACCACATGCCTCCTCCGATACATGTGGAGTCACCAGCCGCTTCTTTTCACCTGACAGTGAGGAGTTTCACCAGGGGGACGTAGCGCGAGGAAGGATCAAGCTCTTCCCCCCAGTTCCCCCTCCCCCCTGAACAGGTGCCCCGACTGACCAGAGGCGCTGGTGCAGCGACCAGGACACAGACCCACATCTGGTTTCCCACTCGCACACACGGCCAATTGTGTCTGTAGGGACGCCCGACCAAGCCGAAGGTAACACAGGGATTTGAACTGGCGATCCCCATGTTGGAAGGCAATGGAATAGACCGCTACCCTACCTGGACACCCCCCCCTTACATCCATCCATTATCCGAACCGCTTATCCTGCTCTTAGGGTCGTGGGGATGCTGGAGCCTATCCCAGCAGTCATTGGGCGGCAGGCGGGTAGACACCCTAGACAGGCCGCCAGGCCATCACAGGGCTCTCACATATACACACACACACACACACACACACACACACACACACACACACACACACACACACACACACATTCACACACACACACATTCATTCATTCATTCATACCTAGGGACAGTTTAGTACGGCCGATTCACCTGACCTACATGTCTTTGGACTGTGGGAGGAAACCGGAGCACCCGGAGGAAACCCACGCAGACATGGGGAGAACATGCAAACTCCACACAGAGCATGACCCGGGACGACCCCCAAGGTTGGACAACCCCGGGGCTTGAACCCAGGACCTTCTTGCTGTGAGGCGACCATGCTAACCACTGCGCCACTGTGCCACCCCCCCTTACATAGTCTATTTAAAATTCACATACATGAGCTTTGGCCTCGGGGGAAAAAGGATCAAATATGCAGCATGTACAGTGGTCGTTAAACTGGTTCAGCACGCCCTTATTTGCTGATTGGAAAACATATTTAAGGACATCAGATGTGTATTTTTCCGAGAGCAAGGGTGAGGTGTATCTACACAAATCTGCTGCTGTTTTACCCGAGTAGGGCCCAGGCTGTACAGTTTGAAGCGTACGGCTAGTTAAAATAAGATGCATTGCTCAAGGTCTTGGGAAAACAAGGATTTAGCGCAAATGGGTGGTTTCAAAAAATAATGCGCTGAAAAGTGACACCGAGACTGAGGCATACGCTGACTGATGTTACAGAAGGATGACTCCTCCATGCTGCCAGGTTCTGCCGGGGTCCGAGAAATGGATGGCGGTTGTGTCAGGAGTTTACGTGTTATTAACCCTCATCACATTCCAACTGTGTTACGGCATGAGAGGAAAAGAAAAATGCCGCATTATGCAGAGCCCCGACTGTGTCTGGAGCACAACATCTGAGCCACATCTGATTAATTCAGACAGACGGGACCCAGGCAGATCACCAACCCCGGCATTCTGGCCAGCAGATAACAAAACTGTCATTGTTTGATGGCCACGGAGGAGACGAGCTTCAGACCTTAATGCTGTTATCTTTGATTGGTTTGGAAAATGGAAAATGTAATCAAATCCTTTGTGCTGGTGTGCTTCATGGAGTGTTTGTGGAGTCCATTCTTATGAAAACAGTCGAAAATCTGGGATTGGGATTGGTTGAAAGAACCAAAAACAAAAAGGTCCAAATAACCTCGACCATCATCATACACGTCATATACACACGCCATCGGCAACCACAGCAAACTAAACAGAGACCTGGTTTTCCCTCAGTTGGGCTGGGAAACACCCAAGTCCTCTTTTCACATTTGTTTGTCGTCTCCATGAGCAGGGAACTTTTTTTTTTTAGCTCAGTCGCTGACTGGCCGGCATGATTCTCTTGGTCATTGCTGCTGCTCTGGTTCCAAGCCGCTCCCTCAGTGTCCAAGTCTTTAAAAGGCCTTTTTCTTTCTTCCCAATTGTACCCCGGCCAATTACCCCACTCTTCCGAGCCGTCACGGCCGCAGCTCCACCCCGTCTGCTGATCCGGGGAGGGCTGCAGACTACCACATGCCTCCTCCCATACATGTGGAGTCACCGGCCACTTCTTTTCCCCTGACAGTGAGGAGTTTCGCCAGGGGGACGTAGCACGTGGGAGGATCGGGCTGTTCCCCCCAGTCCCCCCAAACAGGCGCCCCAACTGATCAGAGGAGGCGCTAGTGCAGCGACCACGACACATACCCACATCCGGCTTCACACCCGCTGACACGGCCAATTGTGTCCGTAGGGACACCTGACCAATCCTGAGGCAACACGGGGATTCGAACCGCCGATCCCCATGTTGCTAGGCAACGGAATAGACCGCCACACCACCCGGACGCCCAGCAGGCCTTTAACATACATGTAAAACCATGGCTGTCATCACGGTACAGTTAACCTCACTTATGCCGTTCGGCAGCATGCCCAGATACCCTCCGCTGGCTTCTTGCTCGTTTCACGGTAGTTCTCTGAAATGTTGTTGATAAAAACCTGAGTGTGAGGTGATAGCCTAATCTCCCTGGACAGGAAACGTATGCTGGAGCACTTACTCGTTATCAGCAAGGGTAAGAACAATGTAAGTAAGCTATGTTGTTCATGTGTGCTACCGATGTAGTCAAAACTCTGTGTGTGTGTGTGTGTGTGTGTGTGTGTGTGTGTGTGTGTGTGTGTGTGTGTGTGTGTGTGCGTGTGTGTTCTGGGGTGCCTATACATATGAATATACCCTCCACGTGAGTCCACATAAACATGCATCAGCTGTCTTCATTCAGTCATGGTGACACATCGTTTCTTGCTCATGAGTTTTATCTGAGCGTGGTTTAAATGTTTGCCTTTGCCGTGCAGAATATGAAAACGTAGGTAAGAATGAACAGCACTAGCAGCAGCAGCAGCAGCAACACATCTGTCCGGTTTCTCCCAACTAGATAAATATCCTGGGCTGGGAGAGGAGGAAAGGCTGTGCTGTGGTAGGCCAGCAGGTCAAGCTGCCACATGTGGCAGCTCTGCTATGTCTTGTACAGAAATAACCGCTTTGTTATTCCTGTATCCTGGCCACTGGAAACTTGGAGCGCCGCAGCACATTTTAGTGTTTTGCCAGCAGCGGCATACGTAACAAACCAAGCAACAAGCTCGCCACCTTCTCCGTCAGTCAGGCAGGCCGCCAGGCAGTCAGTCAGTCAGCAAATAAGCTAGTTTAAAAGTGAATTGTTTTTCATATCTCAGTGTACATGTTGTAGAGATAACACTCCACTGGCAGTCATCATATTTTTTTTTGATCCCCCCCCCTTTTCCTCCCCAATTGCACTTGGCCAGTTACTCCACTCTGCTGAGCCGTCCTGGTCGCTGCTCCAACCCCTCTGCTGATCCGGGGAGGGCTGCAGACTGCCACGTCTCCTCCGATACATGTGGAATCGCCAGCCGCTTCTTTTCACCTGACAGTGAGGAGTTTCACCAGGGGGATGTAGCGCGTGAGAGGATCACGCTATTCTTCCCATTCCCCCCGACCGACCAGAGGAGGCGCTAGTGCAGTCATGAGGACACTTACCCACAGCCAGCTTCCCACCCGCAGACACGGCCAATTGTATCTGTAGGGATGTCCAACCAAGCCGGCGGTAACGTGGGGATTCAAACCGGTGATCCCCGTGTAGGTAGGCAACGGAGTAGACCGCCACGCCACCTGGATGACCTGGAAGTCATTATATTGAGCAGTCCTCTGAAATGCCACCAGTGACATCAATGGCGGACAATCCATCAATGTCAAAACTACACTTCCTGGTTCACCACTGCCTGCGGCGGGCTGCATCAGAGGGAGCTGGGTTGTAAAGGTTACGCGGATAATAATAATGCTACATAGTATAGCTGTTGTTGCAAAGGCCACTGAATGCCCTATTAAGACGGCAAGTCCGTCAGTGATGTCACTGGTGGACATTTTTCTGCTGAATTTTGTCGGGTGTTTCACAGACACACACAGAATACCCCTACAACATACTGCATGTCTGATGCTGCAAATCATGATTGTTTCCCTTTAACTCTCTTTCGTTATGTTTTGGGGTGCTGCTGGCTCTATTGTTTTGTTTTATTTTGTTTTTGTTTTTTTTAATACAGGAAGAACCCAAATGAATGGGAAACAGAGGAAGCATACCTGTCTTAAATCTCTTGCAATTAAGCCTTTTTTTTCTTCTTCATTTAATCAGTAAAACAGAACCAAAGCCTTGTTGAGTGGCTTGTATTTTCACTTTGGCTTAAGTGGCTTAACTCGCCCACACCTTAAAAAGACTGCCATTGTGTCTGTGTCTGTGTCTGTGTTTGCAGGCAGCCTGAGCGAGGATCCCTCCCTTTGTCAGACATTGGGTGCGTGACATCATCTCTGGGAGGCTTCCTACCCTCCACCCCCCCACCTCCCTCCTCTTTCCCACTTCCCTGTACGTGTGACCAATCAAGACTCATGGAGGCGCAGTCATGTGACTACACCCCAGGCATGGTTGCCATGGCAATGTGCACTGGTCCAGGCAGCATCTTGCCTTGGTGAGAAGGAGAAAGAAGCAGTGAGGAAGGTGAGAAAAAAGAGAGCGGAAAAAGGAGAGAGAAGAACGAGACCAAATCACAGATAAAGGAGCACAACGATTCATCAATTGCCGCCTTCCTTCCCGCTGGGACAGTGAGTACCTCACCTTTTTCTCTCGTCTCTTTTTGTCATCGTCACAGGTGAACGAATGAATATTTGATGCCAGCCGTTGCGGTTGGTCTTTGACAATGTGACAGGGCAAATCTGTTCTGAGGTTTCAGAGGTTACATCACACAGAGTTATTTTGTAATGCCTGGTATGTGTGCAGCCTGCCTTATCTCCGGCAGACAATCGCTTGTCTGCACACATCTTTCAGTTGCCACTGATCTACACTGAATGGGTGCTTGACAAACTTGACTAGCGAATGGAAACAAAGATGTGCAATTTAGTTCGGGGCAGTTTCATAATGTCACCCCCAGCATGGATGAGGGTGGGACTCACCGATGGGTTGTGAATGACAGCTGGGCAATTGGTCGGCTGTTTTGCTCCTGGCTCCTAATCACTCGGCATCCTTTTTTCAGTCTTCCACCAACTCTCGTCTCTCTCCCTCTCTCTCGCTCTCTCTCATTCTCCCTCAGTTGGAGTCAGTTGACATCCCATGTCCCTCTGTGATTTGTTTAATTAGCAAATCCCTGCAAATTCAACTGGGTCAGCCTGCTCTGATTAGAGGCCCCAAATGAAGAATGTTCTTGTGATTATGGAAACTTGAAAGCCTTCCCCGAACACAGGTCCTCTCACATTCGCCCTCGTGTTGGTCTGACCTGGTGGAGCTCGGGGTCCCGAATCGGTACCGTCATAACGCATCGCAAAGATTTTCAAATTCAACCCTGATAAAAGAATTTTCTATTTATTCACTCAGCGTTGATTACATAAACGTATTTAATTCGGGTCTATATACGAGCTCTGCCCCGTCGCAGTTTTACTAGTTTGTACAGCTATTTTCCCAATTCTGCATTTTTGCTAAGACAACAAAAAGGACCAAATTCACTGAAACGCAATTCTTTTTTCAGTTTACCTTGGAATTCGCTGGTTAAATATAGGCCCATTATGAACCCACAGTCATGCAGCAACACAGCACCCTAATTCACGATGCTGTAAAGGAGGTACTTAGAGATCTTTTCTTCTTTCTTTTTTTTCAACTAAAAGGGGGGGGGGACGTAAAGCCACTGTTTTGGCCATGTGGAAATTAGTCTGTGGTCTCGAACTCATATCTTGCCCCAGTCTTTAATCAGATAACCGTAATAATGATGTTAAATAGAGGAAATTGTCTTTTGGAGGTATAATAATGATTCTTTGGCGCTATACAGCACTGTGTGTAATTAAAGAAAATGACATTTGGCTGTCAAACCCGTGGGCTGTTCATGATAAACTGGCCAGTGGCTCACGTCATCACGTCTGACAGTTTAAATGTCGGCTCACCTGTCTCACAGGGATATTTCATGCTTTTTCAGCATTTTAACAATGTGGATTCTGTTGAATGAAGCAAAGTTGGTTATAAAACAGACCGAGCGTCTTCAGTTATTTGGACACAGTTTCATACATAGATGTGATGTAGTTGTTGGGTTATATGATCTCTCTGCAAGGTTGAATCCCACTTTAAGGTCATGCATGAATATGCATAGCACATTGTGTGTGTGTGTGTGTGTGTGTGTGTGTGTGTGTGTGTGTGTGTGTGTGTGTGTGTGTGTGTGTACTCTTGAAAACGGCCACACACCCTATTTATCAAATGAAAGGCGGTGACGGTGAAGTTGTGGCATTGCTAGAATCTCGAAAGGGAGAGACTGACTTTGTCATGTGTGGAGAGCTGATAGTGGCCGAGGGGCTTCCTCTGTAAGCGTACCCAGTCAAAGACTCTTGTTCTGGAGGCTCCGCACACCTGTAAACGCTCACTCGAGACCAGATAAAAGCCCGTTTCTGCACAACATTTCAGAGCCGTATCTAAAGCAGACACATTTGAAGTTGTTGCTGCGTTTCACGAACCCGCCGTCCACTTGGGAGTGAGAGAATATTTACAACATCTGTGACTTTGCCGGTTGAGTTGCTTTTCATAGGTAGGTTTTCCTTGCTTTGGATGTTGTTGGGGTAGGGTGTTGGTTTATTATCTGCTTCAGATTCCGCTCCCGCTTTTCACGTGATGTCTTGCCGGAGGAAAATGATTGTATGACACCTGCAATTTTCCAGCGTTGTAATCTCGAGATTTCCACAGAGTGAAACACCAGGCCCTCTGAAACCACCACATGGGTAGCCATTGTTAGAAAAGACATGGATTGGAGTAATGGGACTGAACGGGAATGCTAAACTATCCATGGCATGTCTTGCAGCGGATGTCATATGGATCATTCAGTAAGGGTATTCTGGGATCCACTGGGTCCCTGTGTGTGATTCCTGCTCTGCTGAAGTCTATGGTGGGCTGCTCAAAATCTAGCTATTTCTTAAGAAATAAAATGGCTGTACTCCCACTATACATGTTATGTTTGTATTGCCTGTTGTTTTGATCCAGTTTGCTTATTACTGATAGACAAATTAATTAAAATGAAACTGATTAAAAATGAGGTGTTAGAAAAAAAGTATATTTTCAACTTCTAACTATAAATACTGCTCATATACTAGAAATACTGCTCATACTGCTCAATGATGCTCTGGGAGCATCATTTACATCATTTCATGCCACAGGGAGTTGAAAATATGAAACAAATACACTTAAAAAAATCTGACAAAATATATATGAATATGTAAAAGTGAATCACAGAAAGTTGAATCAGTTCACCTGGACACAACGTTTATTGAGAGAAACGTTTCATTACTCATCTAAGTGACCTCTTCAGTCTAAACTGACTGCAGGTACCCCCACCCTTATAAGCAATACAGTGGCATAACGACCGAAACCAACGATCGGTTTCATATGCAAATATGGGCATGTCCAGTAACTAGAGTTTCAATGGCCATGTGTACTATTCACAGAGGATTTGGGAGTGGTTGTCTGAACAGCGTTCTGATGACTCCTAGTTTGTGCTCCAGTGGATGATGAGGGCCAGACCTTAAGTACTGATCAGTATGTGTTGGTTTACGGTAAACATCAACAATCAAATGTCCTCCATCACCAATTGCAGTTTCACAGTCAAGAAGGCTGACCTGTCATTTTTCACATCCTCCCTGGTGAACTTGATGTGGTTGTCCACAGAGTTAATGTGGTCAGTGAAATGTGGCACATCCTGACATTTAATTTTAACCGAGGTGTGTCGTCCACAGATCTGAACCAATGGCTAGGTGATGCCCCAGGATAGGACATCAGAGCCCTCGTTGTGTCCAGATGAACTGATTCAGCTTTCTTTGATTTTCTTACCTGGATTATTGAGCACGGTGGCACAGTGGTTAGCGCAGTCGCCTCATAGCAAGAAGGTCCTGGGGTAGTCCAACCTTGGGGGTTGTCCTGGGTGGTCCTCTGTGTGGAGTTTGCATGTTCTCCCCATGTCTGCGTGGTTTTCCTCCGGGGGCTCAGGTTTCCTCCCACGGTCCAAAGACATGTAGGTCAGGTGAATTGGCCGTACTAAATTGTCCCTAGGTATGAATGCGATGCGTGTGTGTGTCTTTGTCGGCCCTGTGTGATGGCCTGGCGGCCTGTCCAGGGTGTCTCCCCGCCTGCCGCCCAATGACTGCTGGGATAGGCTCCAGCATCCCCGCAACTCTGAGAGCAGGATAAGCAGTTCGGATAGTGGATGGATGGATGGATTATTGAGCATGCATAAGACGTGTAAAAGTGAACGTTCACCTGCTCATTTCTGATCAGATATTCTCTCTACGCTTGTCACTTCCATCCAGCCATCCATTATCCGAACCGCTTATCCTGCTAACAAATTTAGAAACTACCAAAATTGAACACATGGTCACTGAGTCAGAAAATAGTCTCTGAGAAAAAAGAAAGGGTCAACATGATGGAATCTTTCCTTAGAATAATTATAGGTACACTTTCTTTTGCTGAAAAGGGATTTTTTTCCACAATTCGTTGACCGAATTCAGTAGAGTGAGGGCCGCAGACTGAGACCCAGTGGCATTTAGAATGCTTGTGCTGATGAGATTTTGGAATTTACAACGCTTCTCTGGTAGACTGTTAGCATGCAACTGCAAAGTGTGGATTATAAACATACACCAGGATTATAAACATACACAGTACGCTCTCTTTCTCTCTCTCGCTCTCTCTCTCGCTCTCTCTTCCGCTCTCTCTCTCTTCCAGCGTCACTTTTTGGAATTAAATCTAATGGCTTGTTCAAAGACACACATTTTTTCCCTCCATTCCTGCGGCGTGTTCGCATGCGTGTTCCCACTAGCTCCCACGATAGCGTCACGTTCCTGAAACACCAATCGGATTAAACCGAGTTAAAACATGCCGGCTCAGTCCAAGAGAGGAGCGAGAGGGGGGCTCAATGTTGAATGTTCAGCATGAGCCAACCGTAGCTGAAATATGACATATGTTATTGACATCTAAATATATTAGACTATTATATTATTTATTCGGTGGTGGTTTGTGGTGCGGTTAATGACAATGTGAGGACGACGTGACTTGTCATGATGTGAAACATGGTCGAGTTGCACGCTCCTACGGAGACGTTATGGTCTCGTCCTCAATTTCAACTTGCGCCTTCTCGCCGTCTTGTTGGCCAGCCCCGAGCGAGCGTCGCCTTGAAAGTAGGCCAGAGAATATGGAGATTTTATCGTAAAAGCCTCGTCTACAGACGGACATGGATTCGTTCTTGAATCAGACGTATGGATTATAGACACATGATTCAAAGGTAAAAAATGTTTAAAAAAAAATCTTATTTCTCCCGATCGCTCCCGATCTGCACCTTTGCACGTTTGTCACGCGTTGGTGATTCCCACCGGGCGAAGAGGCGCACGTATAACCTGACGTCAAGTCCGATCCAGTTATCCGCAGATTAGCGCGTGTAATGCTCAGTAGGTGCATGAGGGGTCATCTGTCAACCACTCTTTTTGAGTCGGTTTAGCAGCGTTTTAACAGGTCGGGAGGGGGAAGCCTGTGGAATGCCGTGCATGGCAGTGTTTATTTACGCCTATCCTATTTTTTTTGGTCAGACACACAAGGCTTACGTCCTCGTAGATACGCAGCCGTTTGGGTTCCGGAGAGCGCTGGCGGTTTTGCAAAAGCAGAATATTTCAATTTAACTGGGGGGGGGGGGCCCGGGGGGGGCCCCCAAAAAAGTTGCGTAATATTAATGGGTCGGGTGCACCATAACAATGTTTTCCTCGCATGCTACTCCGGCCTCTACGGTTTCCAGATGTGCCTCTTTCCCTCATGTTGACAGTCAAGCTGTCAATTTGATGGATTTGAGGGCCTGGTAGTTTTCAGTAATACTAAATCATAACGTTTGAATTGGTGCGGAGGGGCTCGGAGAGAGTTATTGTGTTTGGTAACGTCCCCGTGAGTCTGCCAAAAGTAAGAGGCGAGGCGGGGCGGGGTGGTGGTGGGGGGGTAACCAGTAGGGACTTAATTCAGAATCAATGGGGGCATCTTTTGACGTTGTCATTTTTATCTACGTGCAACAGTTCAACTAACATTGTGTATTATTGCAGTAGCAACCCTGAAAAGTGACGAAACTTCTCATATCTCGAGCTAGATGCTGTGTCTAAAGTGGGGGGCATGCCCCAGTTTTAATACATGATGCTGACAGTTTCAAAGCTTAATGAGTTTGTTGATGCAAGATGCATCATTCTGTATTTTGAGGTTGTGTTTTTGTGTGTCTGATTAGTGGAGATGTGGCTGTGGTTGTGTAATTACGCGTTTTTCATGTTTAAAGCCAATGACCCCCAAACTTTTTCCACTTTTCTGTGTGGAGTTTGCATGTTCTCCCCGTGTCTGCGGGGGGTTTCCCCCACCATAAAAAAGACATGCATGTCAGGGTTAATACTCCTGTCTGTGTCCCTGACCGAGGCATGGAGAGAAGAACTGGAGTTGGTCCCCGGGCGATGCACAGCCGCTGCCCACTGCTCCTTGCTACACAGCTAGGATGGGTTAAATGCAGAGTGTAATTTCCCCACGGGGATCAATAGAGTATATATATATATATATATATATATATATATATAAATCCACCCTACCTCCAATTGAAGTATGTGGACGTTCAAGGCAAATGTAATAGAGTTGGTTGGCTAAGATGCTGCAGTTTTATGACGAATTTTTGAGGGTCTGGAAAGCATTCACTAGTTTATCCATCTGCTGCACTAATGCATACCGCTACCCTGGAACAATGAGGTTTGTCCCACACTTTTTACGTGACTCAGAATTTGTTGGCTATTGCAGCATCTTGAAGGTATTTTGTTATTCATTTGCCCTTGTCAAAATAGTCCTCTTTGCCTCAGTTGGATATGCAGGTATGGGTGCCTCTTTATTTTTGGCCCCAGTGTTTACTTGTCGACTGACTGCACACTAATGGTAAACAACAGTACCATAATTCCCGCTGACCCTCATTGGTTGATGTACACATAGCAACAAAAGTCAGCATGCAGTTGAATGGAGCGGTAAGGTCCTAATCCGACAGGCACTTAACCCTGAACAAAGACATTCGCTGTGTTTTTTAGGAGTGATCTAGGGCATGTGTTTTATTGATTGGCAGTACTGATCACTGTGGTTTGTCGGATTTTGGCTGGCTTCTTTTTCAGCTGCAGGTCCTTATGTTATCATGATGCACTCTTTCCCTCCCAAGAGAGCAGGATAAAGGTGGAGGAGGAGAAGGAAGTGTGCTGGCTGGTTGAATCAGCGTAAACACACAATCGGAAGACTCCAGTCTGGCGATCTGGAAAGCAGCTACGTCAGAGTAGCCTGTTGTAACCCCTGGTCTAAAGCGTTCCCTCTACATGGATTAGTAATCAGCATAGGAACAAGAAAACTGGTGCTTAAATTCAATGTTTTTGTACAACTATTGAGTTATTAATCAGACTCAACATGGATTTGTTAAATGTGAACACATTTGGCACCTTATATGGATTGTCACTGCTCCATATGAAATCATTAATGCAGACTTATGCAGGAGTGCGTCCTGTAAAACCACCAACCTCACTTTGTGTTTTGATATGTGGAGCCGGCTGAGTCAGACTAACCCCTCATTAGGGCTGGACTATACATACTATATATGATTCATTATACACATGCACCATAGTCAGTCACATTGTAAAGGATGCATTGTAAGGCAAACTGGGACCTTAGGTTTTGTTAGGCCATTACTGTTATTGCTTGATAGAAAACAAAATCTAGCAAAGTCCGCTTTTTGTGACAACTCTTGAAAAATATTCTACCATATCTTTTTGGCCAGCTGCCTCATTAGCCCCTGTAAAATAACTCAAATCATTGCCACAGTGATAAATTGTTTGAAAAGAGAATGGAGCGTTGAAAGTCAAAAGTTGCACATATCCAGTCGAAGTGTGTAACTCGTTTTTAATGTTTTCATGTGGCAATACATATTTAAAAAAAATATTGCTGCCCCCCCATCCCTCCAATTTCGTTCAGCCCTACCCCTTGTTATGTTGTCTTTCAAAGGGAAGGAGAGTTTGTGTTTTGCCCTGACCCCCATAGTCCCACAGTGTGCCTTGTAATTGGCAATGAAGATGGCAGGGAGGAAGGAAGGAAGTCCTCTGAAGTGAGCCCCTACTGTGTCACAAACAGCTGGATATACCCTGACTGTCAGGTTTTTCCCAGAGTGCTTTTGCCCTGGCTGTGTTGACTCATCAGAAGCAACAGTCAAACCAGCCTAAATGGATAATAGGCTTCACGATGGAAGACCAGATCTAGTGTGTTACCTTAAAAGGAGAGACTCTGTAATTGAATTCTTACGGCATGCTGTTAACTGTTTGAGGTTTATGTTCTGCAACGGTCCGTTATTGTAAGGAATTTAATTTATTGAGCCAACTGCCATGCAACCAGCTCAAACGTTTCCTTGTCTGAATGAGGTCATAATGGTTGGTTTTGCTCCAGAGTGCCGAGTCAGCACTCTCCTCTTACTTGAGGGAAAGTAGGACTGAAAATCTAGTGAGATTCACCTCTGATTTTAATAGTGAAAGTTAAAATAAGGTAGTTGGATTTCTCTACACTCGGCAGTTGCATCAAAGTTCAGGTTGTTATGAGAATTTTATCTGCTCATTGCTGATTTGTGCAAGTCATTTTAGATAAAAGTGTCAGCCAGATGATTTAATGTAAATGTATTTTGGACACAATATAACTATAAACCCAAGAACAGTTACGGCTATAAGCTCAGGGAGTATTCCTTAGATGTCACTTGCAGCACTGTTTGAGTTTCTGTGAGGACATGGATCCAGAAAGAACTAAAGGACCAGATGAGTTGCACATTCCCCTGTATCATTGCCAGTCACATCTGATAAAGATTTAATTTCGGAAAGGTCAGTTGATAGCTAGGTGTTGTGAAGAGAAATCAACAAATACACTGGCCAAAGTGTTACCATTCTGATGCACATTACTGAATGGCTGCAATCCGTTTGTTGTGCTGCTCTCCCACTGCTATCAGTTATTAAGGAGATCTGCTCGGCTGTCATTTGTACCTTGCTGTTCAGAAATGAGGTCAGTGGAAGAACAACATTCAACGGGCCTGCCAAATGAGACTGTATACATTTAGCCAGTCAACTGACCCTTGAACACTAACGTGGAGCAACAAAATCTCGTTTTCTGCAACTGTGAACTGAGATACTCTGGGGCTCGATATAGGGCACAAAGCGTAGAGTCCCTAGGAAGGTTTGTGGGTGAAGGAATCGATTCCAAGCAAAATCACGACCCTGTGCCCGGCGACTTTTAATATTGCAGCATTTCCTATGAATGGCAGTCCTGAAGCTCAATGAACAGATGCTGTGAAAAGACTTGCTGTAATGGTTTCTACATCTCTAAATGTTGTTTGAACGTTTTACTTGGATGTTGTAAGCTTTTGTAACACCTGCGGATTAAAACAAATGCTTTTAGTTGTACATTTTCTTTGGATTATGGCAGTTTTCAATTTTTACTGTAGATAGTATTGAGCCTTAAAAATTGTAATGTTGAATATTCAGAATATTTTAATATTTAAAAAACCGCAATATGTATAGAATCGGTGCCAATCATTGTAATGATATCCAGGTAGCGTAGCGGTCTATTCTGTTGCCTACCAACACGGGGATCACTGGTTTGAATCCCTGTGTTACCTCCGGCTTGGTCGGGAGTCCCTACAGATATAATTGGCCGTGTCTGCAGGTGGGAAGCTGGATGTGGGTATGTGTCCTGGCTGCTGCACTAGCGCCTCCTCTGGTCGGTCGGGGCACCTGTTGGGGGGGAGGGGGAACTGGGGGGACTAGCACGATCCTCCCACGTGCTATGTCGCCCTGGCAAAACGCCTCACTGTCAGGTGAAAAGAAGCGGCTGGCGACTCCACATGTATTGGAGGAGGCATGTAGTTGTCTGCAGCCCTCCCTTGATCGGCAGAGGGGGTGGAGCATCGACCGGGCCGGCTCGGAGGAGTGGTGTAATTGGCTGGGTGCAATTGGGGAGAAACGTGTGGGGGGAGTATCATTGTAATATGGAATTGGGAGTTACCTGCCGGTTCCCAACTCTTTCCACCAGTAGAGGTCTTTCTACGGAGCTAATGTTGTGTCAAAATTTGCGTATATTGGAAGTCAGAAACTGATTTTCTGGTACAGCTGAGCAACAGTGTATCTGGAAAAATGCACAACAGCAACAACAACATATTGGTAGGCATACTAGTAGAGAGTTAAGTGATAAATGTAATAGTTTAATCATAAATCAAGTAATTTATAATTGCCTCTGTCACAAGTTTTATATCTCAAACTATTTAACTTGTAAACTCCACTCTCGCTGGGAACTTAAGACCGTGTCCCTCGTACCCAGGCCAGTGACCCACTGGAATTGGACATGCTCAACTGGAATGCAGAGTTTAGTGTAAAGGAGCAGATTGCTTTCTACAGTAGTGCTTGGTGTGCAAAAAGACACCTAAAATGACTAATGGAATAACGATTATTTAGTCACTGCCATCCTAGAATATTCTACCTCACACCTGATTTAAATTTGTGTTCATTGGTGGAACTTTATCCTTACCTGTTGAAATAAACTTTACTAAATCTGGGGGCATCCGGGTAGCGTAGTGGTCTATTCCGTTGTCTGCCAACATGGGAATCGCTGGTTTGAATCCCCATGTTACCTTCGACTTGTTTGGGTGATCCTACAGACACAAATTGGCTGTGTGTGCGGGTGGGAAGCCAGTGTCCGGGTAGCATAGCGGTCTATTCCGTTGCCTACTAACACGGGGATCGCCGGGTTCGAATCCCCGCGTTACCTCCGGCTTGGTCGGCATCCCTACAGACACAATTGGCCGTGTGAGTATGTGTCCTGGTCGCTGCACTAGCGCCTCCTCTGGTTGGTCGGGGCGCCTGTTTGGGGGAGGGGGAACTGGGGGTAATAGTGTGATCCTCCCACGTGCTACATCCCCCTGGTGAAACTCCTCCTCACTGTCAGGTGAAAAGAAGCAGCTGGCGATGCCACATGTATCGGAGGAGGCATGTGGTAGTCTGCAGCCCTCCCCGGATCAGCAGAGGAGGTGGAGCAGCGACGGGGATGGCTCAGAAGAGTGACGTAATTGGACGAGTACAATTCGGGAGAAAAAAAGGGGGGGGGGAATCTAAAAAACAAAAAAAAACTTTACTAAATCTGGAATCTATGGCCTGCATGATTAATGAACCATGTCTCATTACTGTGAGATACTGGAGACTAAAGACATCCACGGGTGCTGTTAGCAAACACTGGACTGATGTTGCCTGATGTATTTAGGCCATGGTGACACCCTCCAGAGCTTATTCTGCCATGATTTCATGTTTCTACAGTTTATGCTTTTCCTATATTTTTACTGCTAAAATGGTCCCTTTTTCAATGTTTGGCCTCGGTAAAACTTTACCAGCTGGTGTCACTATTCCTCCCAACCCACCCCTTCGAAGGCCTCTTCTATCTGGTAAACCTTTGCCCTCTCTGGAGACAACATCATATTTCGCATTCACTCTGGTTGTGTTTGAAGGGCTCACCTGGGGCTTTATCATCTCTTCTCAAGTGGAGAATGGCAAAGTACTCTTAGACCGCTTGTCTTTTTGTAAAGCCTAAATGCCCCTCCTCTTTTCCAGCAGGTTGGTCCCCATGAGATTGCTTGGGGCTGGCTGGCTCCCTTTTAACCCGATAAGCCCTGACACACACTAAAAGCAGTCACTTAGACGTTCATATCCTCTCTTTCATTTTCACCTGATCTGTCATTTCTTAGCAGACTGACGAGAGGCATGAGGTTAGACACAAAAGTGAAGCTTCAGATAACATAACGGGTGGACGCACACATGCCTAACTTGGGTCAATGAAGTGTAATCGCATAAATAATTAGAATCTGGAGTGATACCATGTGTCGATAGCGTGGCTTATTTTCATGACTGGGCTGAAAGCTATGACAAATGGGACCAAAACCCGATGAATGGTTAACCACTTTTTGTTTTTTGTTGAAATTAACTACAAACACACCCAAACAAAAGAACATGAGTCTGGTTTTAACATGTGTGTGCAGTGTTGCCTGAGTGAAAATCCATGTGCAATGTGTTGTTGGCAAAAATGTGAAGAACAGCAACAGAAAAAAAAACAAACTAAATACCCAAGCCCATGGCCTAAAGCTGAGGGGGGGATGAAGTGTGTGAGAGAGTGAGTTGAGACTAAACCCAGAGGCCTCATTGGCTTCATAGGCCTGCCCACAGGTGTCTCTTATATGCACTGCTTCCTTTAGCCACTGCAACACAGAATTAAAAGTCACAGCAAAGAAGCCAGGGAGAAAGAGAACGGGTTGAATAAAAGATGGGGGGGCATCTCTTGATACAGAGTACTCCAAGTATGCATTGGCGTTTTTGAAGATTGTGCAATTGGCAAGTTGAACTCGGTACTACTAACTTGCAATGCTTAGAATGCTCAATGTACAGTTGGAGATGAGGGGGACTTGCTGGAATTGCGGACTACACTAAGCCAACGGGGCTACCTAGTTCTGATAAAGTGAGAGCAAATTTTCAAATTGGCGTTTCTTAGGGGCGTCTGGGTAGCATAGCGGTCTATTTCGTTGCCTAACAACACAGGGATCTCTGGTTCAAATCCCTGTGTTACTGCCGCCTTGGTCGGGCGTTCCTATAGACACAACTTGGCTGTGTCTGCGGGTGGGATGCCGAATTGCGTATGTGTCCTGGTCACTGCACTAGCGCCTCCTCTGGTCAGTCGGGGTGCCTGTTCGGGTGGGGGGGACTGGAGGGAATAGCGTGATCCTCCCTTGAGATACGTCCCCCTGGCGAAACTCGTCAGGTGAAAAGAAGCAGGTGGTGACTCCACATGTATCGGAGGAGGTATGTGGTAGTTTTCAGCCTTCCCTGGATCGGCAGAGGGGGTGGAGCAGTAACCGGGACGGCTCGGAAGAGTGGGGTAATTGGCTGGATACAACTGATGAGAAAAGGGGGGGGGGGCATTTCTTTTCTAAATAGGGGCAAATATTTGAAATCTGTACTGCTAAATTTCTCGCCACTAATTTTCTCATAAGTTGAATTCGGTGGTAGACTAACAGTTGTAGAATGAAAATTATAATAATGTGGATTTAGCCATCTTCTGTCATTGCCGTTAATGTGGAGATGAATACTGGGATCTTTGCCTACCCCAAGTTTGCAGAGTCTCCAATCGATGCATCCTTGACCAAGGGGGCATTTGAAGAACATATCCGGGCATTTGAAATGTTCATCTCTTAACGTGATTTTGTGGTTCGGGGCAGTACTTCAAGTCTGCAACGGATGACGTTTCACAAGTTCACAAGGACACAAGTAACAGACAAGTACACATATTGAGAAACACCCAGGGTCTTAACACTTCTCACTCAGAACATAGCGACTAGTTAAATGTTGGACTACAAACCTCTTTTTAAATGCAGCTCATGCTGCACCTGCTCAGCCATTGATTTGGCTAACTCCTGAAGCTTGTAGAAATATGAGAAGGATGTAAGTGCAATTCAAGAGGAATCGGTTCTCATGCATTCTCCGGTAAAGCTGTCAGCATGCTTTCTTGCTCTGTGTGGGTGTTGGGTTACCGTCCTACTGGATTAGCACTGCACAGTTTACACTAGAAGGCCTGTCTTCCTATGCTCCTTGGTGTGCAGGCTTGTCTAGTGGAGCTGGTAGAAAGATGAAATTGAGTTATGCAAGGCTGCCTGGAAAGCCTTCACAACTGCATATTCTCAAATTTCAGTCTATTTGATTCCACCCACACAATCCACATTGTTTTGATATGAGGTATGTTTTCACATGTACTCTTGATGAGTTTAACCTTTCAAATAAACAGAGCTTTTTAAACTTTCACAGCCTACTATAACTCACAATATTGATTTTTGCTGTACTCCAATCTTTAAAAACACTAAAATTGTAAACTATGCTTTGGCAGGCTCAAAAAAATCCAACCACAACAACTCATGTTCAACTTTTCAATTCTGTCAATCCTTATATCAAAAACTCAGAAGTAAAAACATTGGAGTGAAAAAGTAATAGTAGTAGATTCCTTTGCATGACCCTACAAGGAATAAAACTGGATGATGTGACCCTGCTAAAATGACTGCTTCCTCATTTTGGACTCTCCAGTACGATTGCCCCGTCAGAGGTTGACACAGTCAAAGCAATTTTGCAATTGGTCGATGGCCAAGTTCTATGTCGGATGTTCTCGTGTGAAGATGTCACGCGAATTTTAACACAATCATGCAGCCCTACATCCTGCCATAACTAGCTAACTAATAAAAAGGAGGAAAAGCGACTCTAGTTGCCTTGATTTCAAAAGATACCCTCCGTGGGGCGGCACAGTGACCCAGAGGTTAGCACTGTTGCCTCACAGCAAGAAGGTCTTGGGTTTGAACCTCAGGCCATCCTAGCTCCTTTCTGTGTGGAGTTTGCATGTTCTCCCCATGTCACGGGATGCTGGAGCCTATCCTAGCAGTCATTGGGCGGCAGGCGGGGAGACACCCTGACAGGCCGCCAGTCCATCACAGAGTTAAATGAGTTAAATGCAGACAACAAATTTTGTTGTAACCGTAAAACTGTACAATGACTAAGTGGCTTTCTTTCCTTCTTCTTTCTCCACGGTTTACAGCAGTTTTGGGCTTCTTCCTGCAAGTAGGGCTGTGACAAATTATTACATAATCACCTGATTGCGATTATTTGACCTGACCACGATTTTTTCGTGGTAATTTTGCATAATCGTTTGAGTCGTTTCAATTCATTTGTATAAAAACAGCTGGATGAAACTAACAGAAATGTCATATTTTCATCACTATGTCCACGTCGTTTCCCACCGTTTGTTGTTCGACTGGTGCTCTTTTAATGACGTCATCTTGTTGGGCCTCTGGCACATGAGTGGTGAATTAGCGCCAACAAACTGTTTATTTTGAGACACTTATTCTATAATATTCGACGACTGCATTTCGATGAGCATCTCTTGACATTAACATCATGAACATAGTTGCAAGCCATACACCACAGCACCGCTGTGGGCACATTTTGGTTTTAAGCCAAATGAAAAAGTAGAGCCCAATAACTTTTTGTCGGATTTGCAGCAAAGAGATGGCGGTCAAAAGTGCTAATACCATCCATTCATCTATCCATCCATATCCAAACTGCTTATCCTGCTCTTAGGGTCGTGGGGATGCTGGAGCCTATCCCAGCAGTCATTGGGCGGCAGGCGAGGAGACACCCTGGACAGGCCGCCAGGCCATCACAGGGCCGACACACATGGATTATAAAACCATCTACGGATCCACCACCCCACCCAATTCGCCGAATTTGGAAAGACAGCCACCACCCCATTTCCACCCTGGCAGTTGGCTGTTCCTGAAGGTTTCGGACGAGTGTCTAAACATAAACGTGACAGTACCAGATGGTGCATGTTAACAGTGTAATGCGGTATATAACTAAAGAAATGCGACCGTTCAGTGCACTTGAAAAACCAGCATTTAAAGAAATGCTGCAAAAGTTTGCCAAGTACAATTGGGGAGAAAAAAGGAGGGGAAAAGCAAAGAAAAAGAAAAGACAATTAAATTGTTAATTGTGATTAGTTGTATGACAGTTAATCGTCAACTAAAATGTCATGATTTTGACAGCCCTACCTGCAAGTTGACTTGAGGTGAACGCCTCGGGTCAACTGACGTTAGATGTCAGTCTGCAGGCCTCTGCGAGTTGAAGAGAAAGCTAAGGTTTTATTGGTGCTTTAGTCGGTGTCATTGAGCACAGAGGACCGTGTTGGCTCAATCTGTCAGCTCCTTCACCTCCCCATCTCTATATGTCCACTTGTTTACCATCTGAGCTGCTCGCAACTCCGCCCACACACTGGGATTAAAGCGTGTGTGTGTGTTTTTCACAGGATTATGGCTTGTGGCGGTTGTGTCCAACTATTGCATGTCCCTGCAAGGTTTTGCCAAGCAGCCATTTTTTCTCCTTCCCTATTTAAATTGTGCTGATTTTCCCCTTCTCTATTTAAATTGTACTGATAATGAATAATAATGAAGTTAGAGTTATGACCTAGACCTAAAATAACTGTTTGAGGCACTGATATGTGTAAATTCAGACCAATTCACACAGCTAGTATTCTTACAGGACATCACTCATACCAGTGTGGTAGTTTAGTTGTGCTAATAGTTAATGCGGAATTAAATAAAACTTGTTCTTTACCCTGCATCACTTAATTGTGGTTGTGATGGCCAAAATACAAATGTTTTTTTCTTTTATCAAGGTATTTAATAACAGGCTATGTTCTGTTAACATTATTAATAAGTCATTAGCACAAACTATGAGGCCATTTATGGCTTTGACATCCCCGGGTCTCTTGGCCTTCCCTTCAAAAAAAGAAAAGCCACATGACCGTGTAAATATGAAGTACACCTTTCATCCTTCCTTTGGTCATTTTCAGTCTGCTTGGCTGTGATGTTCAGCAACGATCCAAACGGTCTGGAATTTTAGCTATTTGTTGAGGCTCTCTAAAGGTTAAACATTGGCTTTGTAATGAATATGGGCAGGAGAGGAGTGCAGAAATGGTGAGCAAAGCTGTACTGTAGTTTCCCATGGCCTGCCAGAATAAGACATGCATTACGAACTAGGCCTACAAGTTGTTGTTTTTTCTCCAAGTTGTGGTCCAGCTGTTTAATATTTCTGTCCATCATATGTCTCTTAATGACGTGAGTTGCAGGAACCCATTTCAACGTGTTTGCTTTGTAATGTATATAGAATGGGATTCCACTCAGTTTGGCATGTCGGGTATTGACTATTGGCAATAAACTGGTGAGAAGAGAATTTATTGACGCTGTAATGTAATTCCTGTGCAGAGCCCCAGTTATTCCCCACTCCTTTCAGATGTACCATAACAGAACAGATGGGTTATTGTTCTGGGTGGAGGCTACCACTCCTTCCTATCCAGTGCTGGGTGATATGGAATATGTTATTATCATGAAAATCATACACAATACCCATACATCATAGTATCTGCTTACTTATGCAAAACTACTATGATTAAGAGTCCCACTTAGGCGTCCGGATGGCATAGTGGTCTGTTCTGTTGTCTGCCAACACGGGGCTCTCCGGTTCGAATCCCCGTGTTACCTCCAGCTTGGTTGGGCGTCCCTACAGACACAATTGGTCGTGTCTGCGGGTGGGAAGCCGGATGTGGGTATGTGTCCTGGTCGCTGCACTAGCACCTCCTCTGGTCGGTCGGGGCACCTGTTCAGGGGGGAGGGGGAACTTGGGGGAAGAGCGTGATCCTCCCATGTGCTACAGCCCCCTGGTGAAACTCCTCACTGTCAGGTGAAAAGAAGCGGCTGGCGACTCCACATGTATTGGAGGAGGCATGTGGTAGCCTGCAGCCCTCTCTGGATCGGCAGAGGGGGTGGAGCAGCGACTGGGATGGCTTGGAAAATAGGGTAATTGCTCAAGTACAATTGCAGAGAAAAATGAGGAAAAAATCCAACAAAAAAAAAGAATCCCACTTAGGCTCATCACATTGAACTATTTGATATTGTAAAGTATAATATCAAATCAAAACTAGTTTTTAAATATTTCGCAAATATCAAATATTTCAGAACTCAATTTTGTAAGAAATGTTAGGTAATAGATTGTTGTTATTGTTAATTTAGAGAAGTGTTAATCATCATATGACAATATCTGGATTTCATCCCGATACAATTAGTGTTGACTTATTGTTGGCATTGCACACTCGCCTGAGAATGTGCTTTCTGCTATTTTCTTGAGTAGATTGGATCAGAGATAATGAGTAACCAGGTGACTCACTGTCATCTCTGTGTACTCTGGTGTGATATGCAAATGTACGAAAGACATAGTCAAATATCACAGTCCATCAAAGCTTGTAGCCAAATTAGTGGCTTTGAATGAACAGTTGCTAGAATCTCAAGCTCCCATATCACTCTTTTTGTTTTTTGTTTTTTACAGTCATTCTTCATTTCTCTGGTTCTCCTGTGTATCGCTGTATAACTGGTGTGCGATCTCATCTTGGTCTGAAATCTATGGAAATGTTGCCCATGTGCTTCTGGAGGTGGTCTTAAGGAGGTTTTCTCATTGAGGTAGCGCTGGTGGCCATTTATAATCAAACATGTTGTGCCTACACAAATGGGCAATCAGTGCGAAGGCTTAGTTTAATCTGCCTGCATTACTAAATTAAATTTATAAGAAAGATCTTTTGAGGTGTTCGGGTGCCGTGGTGGTCTATTCCGTTGCCTACCAACACGGGGATCGCCGCTTCGAATCCCTGTGTTACCTCCGGCTTGGCCGGGCGTCCCTACAGACACAATTGGCCGTGTCTGCGGGTGGGAAGCCGGATGTGAGTATGTGTCCTGGTCGCTGCACTAGTGCCTCCTCTGGTTGGTCGGGGCGCCTGTTCGGGGCGGGGGGGGGGGGGGAATAGTGTGATTCTGCTACGTGCTATGTCCCCCTGGCGAAACTCCTCACTGTCAGGTGAAAAGAAATGGCTGGTGACTCTCCACATGATTCGGAGGAGGCATGTGGTAGTCTGCAGCCCTCCCCAGATCGGCAGAGGGGGCAGAGCAGCGACCGGGACGGCTCGGCAGAGTGGGGTGATTGGCCGGAGATAGTTGGGGGGGGGGGGCACGAAAAAAAAAAGTTCGCGAAAGACTAACTTGCTGTAAGCTAACTTTTATTGGCTGTACCATTTGTACTCTGCAACCAATCCATTTGAAAGGCTCTGTCATTGTCGTAATGAATTTGACGTGAGTAAAATTCTGAATTCTAATGCTGTGAAAATTCACTGCAGTCTACTCTTGTAGAGAGAATTGAAGGACTCATTGACAACCCAACAGAGGGTCAACCAGGGCCGGTATTCATCAAGCCTCCGCTGCTGGTCTATAACCTGTTTACTCTGAGATTACATAATGTGAGGAGGTCGGTGGGTAGGTGGTCAAGAGTTTTAGTTTAGCAGTCCTACTTAGGGGACACCTGACCGACTCAGATACGCTGTGAACTGGCATTGCTGCAAAATGAGTAATTTAATCCATATTGGAGACAGGTAAACACATTTTGATAGGCCGTGTGATTCCCGAGTAGATACCTGGTATGTGACTTATTCAAGATACTTTAATAAGTTAATGTAACGTAGTAACGTAATTTAATAATGTATTATTAGGCATGTTGTAAGAAAGAACTCTGGTTTTAGAGGGTGGATGGGAACTTCTTCATCCCCCAGGCCAGGGATGATGGGTAAGAGAACAGATGACCCAGGAAATAAGTAATTACTGGACTTTAATACAGGAATGTTGTATGTAAATCATACGCACCTTGGTCCGGTGAATCACAGCTGGGGATCAAGTTTCTAACTGAGTCTGTGAACTTGTTGCCATTTACTGCCGTCAGTTGTCTGGTAACGTTATTGTTATTTTCACAACATTAAGTGGGGGCTAAATGAAATTCCAGCATACACTTGCAGTTTAGGATAAAGACTGTCAGTTGTTGAGTTGCTGGACAACAGTATAAATCATTGGAAATAAGAAGACCGGCTCAGTAGCAGCGTGTAGCCCATTTGTCAAACGAAAATGATTCAAAAGCCAGATGGTAAAGAGATAGTCTTTGCCAGAAGCAAGTTTGGTTTCAGTCAATTTTTTTTTTGTTCTAGTGTGTGTGTGTGTGTATGTGTTATCCTTTTAGACAGATGGGCAACTGTCTCTGCTCCTGCAAGGGACATTGTAAAAATGAAAGGGAAGGGAGATGGCTTTCTCTATGAAGGCCTAAGCAAAGAGATTTGACAAACTCACAATGGGGGAATATTTGGTCAATACCTGAAAGAGAATGAAGCAATTATTTGCTCGCTTTGTTGACATCATAACTTGGAGTCGACTAGAATTATGTTCTCATGAAGTGATAATGTTCAGAATTACACTTGGCTACTACTACTACGACCAGAAGTTGGCCCAGATTCTCACGAAATGGTTAAAACATGTTTCAGGAGTTGCAGATTTTTATGGCTGCCCTCTATAGCTTTCTCCATTATACTGCTGCCGGTATAACTGAAATGTCATAGGCCCAAGTCACCACATTCCCATCTGTTTGAAACAAACTCTTATTGCAGTTGACATGTGTTAGCAGCGGTACCCCACCCACAATGTGCTTATCGAGAGAGAGAGAGAGAGAGGGAGAGAAAGCTCATACCTCAGAGAGTGTGTCGATGGATGCTGCAGTGCAAAGGGACTGTTTTCTAGGGCAGTCTCTGAATGCATTTCTATCTAGAACAAAAATCAAGAAAAGGACAAACACAAGGAAAGTGAAAATGGTGGGATGCAGTTCAGTTATTCAGTTGCTCGTGAAAGTTTTCAAAATATTTCTGTTAACTGAACTGGTTTTAGTTATTTGCTGTTCTGTTGTATTGATTTGTGGTTTGGCCACAAAGGTCACTCCTGCATCTTCAGTTAGTTCAACATGCCAATGGCATATTGGACTAATTTGTTTGCTTATAGAAAACAAAGGAAAATTCCCACACATAAAATTCATCCCAGTTTTCTTTCATTTCTTTTTTTTAATGCCTTGTGATTATTTTGTCAAGGCATTTCTCATGACACACACACACACACACACACACACACACACACACACACACACACACACACACATATAGGGCAATAAAAGAGGTGAATGAAGAGGAATATTAATTTCTGTAGGTGTTTTTATGGGAATGTGGATCTTTCAGATCAATTTGAGGAGTGCCTGTGGTTTGCATGTTCCACGTTTTGTCTTAAGTGTGTCATGCAGTGTGGGACTTGCACTGGTTTGGTCCTGGTCTTGACTCGGTCTCTACCCCTCAAAGTCTTGGCCATTAGTCTAACATTAGTCTTAACATGTTAGACTAATGGGGCTGACAAACGGTGGCATGGTGGCCCAGTGATTAGTGCTGTTGCCTCATAGCAAGAAGGCCCTGGGTTCGAACCCAGGGATTGTCCAACCTTGGGGGTCATTCCAGGTCGTCCTTTGTGTGGAGTTTGCATGTTCTCCCCGTGTCTGCGGTGGGTTTCCCCCACCATCAGAAAGACATGCATGTTAGGGTTAATACTCCTGTCTGTCCCTGACTGAGGCATGGCAAGACGAGCTGGAGTTGGTCCCTGGGCGCTTCAAGGTTGCTGCCCTCTGCTCCTAGCTACACAGCTAGGATAGGTTAAATGTAGAGAGGAATTTCCCCCATGGGATTAATAAAGTATAACAAAATCAAATGACACTGAACTCTACCCAACTTCCTGCTTAAATGATGTGTACATCATTAGCATCGCCCATCTAAATAATGCAGGAATAAGAGGTGATAACAACTCCGTCCAACCGACTCGGTTATGATTGTTTACAGCTTTGCCAGCAGACCCAGAATAGAACGCAACTGCCACTGGCGGACACCACATTTACCTCTAGTGTCAAATTAATGAATCCCTTTGCAGCAATTATCATGATGTGTACAAGAGGAACGTTGAGATGATCAGTAACTGTCAAGGATAATGAAAACACAGCTGCCCTCACAAAGTTACCAAAAAAGGAACTGAGAGTGCAAGTCGTCGGCTTAAGTAAACTGCAGTGGGCATGTGTTTGGGAAAAGCGGTTAGCACGTCACACATGAATTGACTAAATTATCTTTGGACCCCCCCCCCTTTTCTCCGCAATTGTACTTGGCCAATTACCCCACTCTTCCGAGCCGCCCTGGTTGCTGCTGCACCCCGCTCTGCCGATCCGGGAAGGGCTGCAGACTACCACATGCCTCCTCTGATACATTTAGAGTCGCCAGCTGCTTCTTTAACCTGACAGTGAGGAGTTTCACCAGGGGGACGTAGCGCATGGGAGGATCACGTTATTCCCCCCAGTTCCCCCTCTCCCCCGAACAGGCACCCCAACCGACCAGAGGAGGTGCCAGTGCAGTGACCAGGACACATACCCACATCCGGCTTCCCACCCACAGACACAGCCAGTTGTGTCTGTAGGGACGCCCAACCAAGCCGGAGGTAACACAGGGATTCGAACTGGCGATCCCCGTGCTGGTAGGCAACGGAATAGACCGCTATGCTACCCGGACACCTGTAAATGATCTTTTCTGTGCAGCGATCTCTGCAAAATATTTGATGCATGCCACATGACATCAGCCATGTGTCAAGCTGTCCTTCCCCTGCTTTCTGCCAAGTCCCCTGATGGATGAAAGGATGAGACAAGAGTCAGGATATTACTTTCCTCTCAAGGGTGTCATCATAACATCACTCATCCTAAATCTGGAGACGAACACACACACACACACACACACACACACACACACACACACACACACACACACACACACACACACACACACACACACACACACACACACACACTTATTGGTTATTCCATAGCCAGGATGCAAATGGGTTTGTGGTGTTTGTGCAGCTCACAACCTCTTACATGTATTTGACTGTGCAGTCTTTCTATCAATGAGTGACACACCAATAGCCCTTACTAGCATGTAACCCGTGCTCTTACAGCAGTAGTAAAATTATATTTGTCGAAAAGGCCATATTAATCTGCTTTTTTTTAAGTCTCTGGTCTTGATCTTCAGATGAAAATTATCAGAGGATAACAAAATTGCACAATGAAAGTAAGCTTAAAGTGACCAATCAGAAAAAAAATAAATATGAAAATTTCCATGATTCCAAATTGGTTTTAATGTATTTCTAACCAGGCAGTTGATGTTTACGGTACTTATTTATTTTTAAGTTGTAATGTCAAAAAAAAGCAAAAAAACATAAATGAGTGTAAGCAATGCATTGAAACATGTAGGAGAGGTCTGCTTTTCGATTACGACAGGATGAGCTAATACAACTACAAAACTCCAGAGGCATGCCATATGGATGTGTGCGCAGGGGTGTGTGTGAGGGAGTGTGCAGAGTGTGTAAGGACTTGCATGTGCGCTGCGATTGAGTATTTCGATTGAGTGTGAAATCCCACAGCTTGTCCAGATACCATGAGATTGTGATGAGTGTGCCAAGGCAAAGCCGTTTACAACCGGTTTGTTGGAGAGTTATTGGTTGTTTTGAAGGGATGGGATCTTGTTAAAGCTTTTTTATTTCCTATTTCAGAGGTTCCCAGACCATGTACCACTATGTACCAAACCAAATTGCCTGATATCAGACAGAATTTTCAATTCGTTAAACTCCATTTCCGTCTTCAGTCTGACGTTGCCTCCACGCTAACCGATTTCCTTAGGGGAGGGGGATTTGATTTTCACTAGTAGAGACCAATGTATCTGCCTTACATTTTGTTTTAATTTATATTTATTGGATTTTGCATTTTACAAATCACAGAATCAACATATGAGCTAAATCCAGTATTATCCCCTTCCCAACCCCCCCCCCCAACATCCTCCGAAATGACATCAAGTACAAATAAATATATGACAAATATACAACGACCTTATTTACATAAACGCAGACAGGGAGAAAAGAAAAAAATGTAAAAAAATATTTAAAAAATTTTTTTGGGGGATTTTGAGATACTTTATTGATCCCTGTGGGGAAATTACGCTCTGCATTTAACCTATCCTAGCTGTGTAGCTAGGAGCAGTGGGCAGCCGCCGTGCAGCACACGGGGACCAACTTCAGTTCTTTCTTCCTATTGCCTTGCTCAAGTTCAAGTACTTTGTCACATGCACAGAAATACAAAGTAAAACATGCAGTGAAATGAAGAGGGGTACTCTGTCTGTCATTATGTGAAAAGACATAGACCTAGATAAAAGACAAAAGATCAGTGCATTTTTTCCTGTTTTTTTTTTCAAGTCAAAATAAACCATAAATAAAAAAAAAACCCCAGCTGTCTCAAGTTTGTGAAAGGTCGTCTATGTTGAGCGTTCTTATGGCCTGTGGATAGAAGCTTCTCTTTAGTCTCTCTGTTTTGGCCCTAAGACTGCAGAGGCGTCTACCAGACCCCAATAGCCTGAACAGTCCGTTGTTAGGGTGAGAAGTGTTGCTCATGATCTTCTTGGCTCTCGTCCTCACCCTTCTGGTGTAAGTGTCCTGCAGGATGGGGAGGGATGTTCTGGTGGTGCGTTCACCACTCTCTGCAGGTCAACTCGGTCACGGCTAGAACAGTTTCCATACCAGGTGGTGATGCAACCCGTGAGGACGCTCTCCACAGCCGAGGAATAGAATGTCTTCAGGATGGAGGGTGAGACCTTGAATTTCCTCAGCCTTCGGAGGAAGTAGAGCCTCTGTCTGGACTTCTTTAGAGTGTGCTGAGTGTGAAGAGTCCAGGTGAGGTCCTCAGCGATGTGTACGCCAAGGTATTTAAAGCTGGAGACCCTCTCCACAGGTTCCCCGTTGATCTTTAGTGGGTTGTATCCTTTCCCCTGAAGTCCACCACCATTTCTTTGGTCTTGCTGATGTTCAGGGTCAGGTTGTTGGACTGGCACCACTCGGGTACAGACCAGAGTGTTAGCCCTAACATGCATGTCTGTTTGATGGTGGGGGAAACTGGAGCACCTGGAGAAAAGCCACCGCAGACACGGGGAGAACATGCAAACTCCACACAGAGGATGACCTGGGACGACCCCCGAGGTTGGACAACCCTGGGGTTTGAACCCAGGACCTTCTTGCTGTGGGGCGACTGCGCTAACCACGGTGCCACCGTGCCTTTGCTTGAGTTTTAAGAGCAGAGTGGAGTAAAAACAAACTACGGTGTCGGGTGATATTGAGAATACATGCCGTCTATGTAAAATACATTTGTTAATTGAGGGGGTCATATTGAATTAAAAAATATTATCCAGGAGCCCAAATGCGAATGAGACGCCGTTAAGTGAACGTCTCTGAAATGTCAGGGTACAGGTAGTCTCCGGGTTACGAACGCCCGTACTTACGAAGCGACCCCTGTAAAGAAAAAAATCGAGTCACACGCAATGGTTCGTGTTAACGAACAGACGGACTACTTTGCGTGACCCTCAAAACGCTGCGCGTTTTAGGCGGTTCGTCGGGCCGAGGGAGAACGACGCAACGCTGTCGTCGCCATTTTAAGTCGGATCTCATAAACGTTGTGTGCGTCGTGTTTGGACTTAACATTTTCGTGTGTTTACCCTCGTAATCGCGGCTTGAAAGCGTAAATCTGATGCACGTGATGGTGATGCATCGAAGAAAAGGAAAACGATCACTATTGAAACGAAAGTGGAAATAATAAAGCGTTCAGAGAGGGGTGAAACCGCTCATCGTTTTTTTCCCCACTTCCCCGGTGAGTTGGGGAGGCGAGCCCCGAGCGGGCTCTCGTTTCTGGCGGCCGCTCCCGGAACAGTGGCATGTGGGGAGTTTGAAATGTAAGAAATGTTTCTTTAGTGTTTTTATACCTATGTAACCGGTTATTTTCTCGCCCGGTGCGGGATTCGATACGGGGTGTACTGCACCACAAGGCGACATCACTAACCGCTCGGCTAAAGGGTCAGACCCGTTAGGTCTTATTAGTAGTTTACACCTATAAACAAATTTTCTCTCTCTCTTTCTCTCAATTATATATACTGTACTGTAGTTACATTTATTATTATTACTGCATTATTATATTTATGAGGTTTTAGGTAAACTAGAAACTAACGATCACGGATGAATAGGCTCGGTAGCCCTTGGCTAACGGGTCGGACCCTTTAGTCGACTGGTTGACGTTGTCGCCCGCGGTACGGAATACACGCGCCCTGGCTGTGACGGTCCGGCCGGGTGCCCCCCAAATTCGCTACAATACTATATAGGTGCATCTCAAAGAATTAGAATATTGTGGAAAAGTTCATTATTTTCTGTAATTTAATTGAAAAACTGAAACTTTCATATATTCTGGATTCATTACACATAAAGTGAAATATGTCAAGCCTTTTTGTTTTAATCTTGACGGCTAACAGTTCACGCATTCATTCATTCATCCATCCATTCGTTCATTATCCAAACCGCTTATCCTGCTCTCAGGGTTGCGGGGATGTTGGCGCTTATCCCAGCAGTCATGAAAATCAAAAATCCAGTATCTCAGAATATTAGAATATTCCATAAGACCAATCAAAAAAAGGATTTATAATACAGTCAGGTCAGGGGAAGATGAGAGACACCAGACCCAACAATGCAGACGAGCTGAAAGCTGCTATCAAAGCAACCTGGGTTTCCATAACACCTCAGCAGTGCCACAGACTGATTGCCTCCATGCCACGCCACATTGATGCAGTAATTCGTGCAAAAGGAGCCCCAAGCAAGTATTGAGTGCATAAGTGAACATACTTCTCAGAAGGTCGACATTTCTGTATTAAAAATCCTTTTTTTGATTGGTCTCATGTAATATTCTAATATTTTGAGATACTGGATTTTTTTTATTTTCATGAGCTGTAAGCTGTAATCATCAAGATTAAAACAAAAAAGGCTTGACATATTTCGATTTATGTGTAATGAATCTAGAATGTATGAAAATTTCACTTTTTGAATTAAATTATGGAAAATAATGAACTTTTCCACAATATTCTAATTTTTTGAGATGCACCTGTATGCTAAGACAAACATTTGACTAATTGATGCTAGATGTGAACTGTACGTAACTTCCGATTTACATACAAATTCGATTTACGAACAGATGGAAAAACGGAGCTCGTTCGTAATACGGGGACTGCCTGTAATTCCCTTTGACAACAGCGTTAGTCCCACTCGTGGTGCTGATTGGCTAATCGTTAGTCCACCCTGCGACGCTCATTGATAATCGCTTTTCCAACATCCCCCCTGCGATGCTCATTGATAATCGCTTTTCGAACCGAGAAACCGCTGTTCATGTCGTGACGCCAGACCAACAGAATCAGACAACTCAGTGGAGTGGGCGGATTCAAAGTTCTGGACTAGGGCGGCCCCGATATTAGATTTACACTACACGATTATTGTGGCCAAAAGAATTCATAACGATATCACGATATCTATAGAAAATTTGAAAAAATAGAATAATGCCATCAGTCAAATTCACTTTTTGTTTATTGTGCATTTTGTCTCTTTTTTTTTGGCAAATGAACTATACTCAAAATACGAGTGTAGGGAGGTGGAGAGTCTGTAACCATAACTGTACAAAAGCGTACAAAAAGAACAATTACAATTGGATAGTGAAAAGGCAACCAGATGAATTGATAAACAAAAGATCCACAAGGCCTATCATCTGCCATCAATGCAATACAACTGAAACAAAATCACTTGTGGGGAGCAGGGGACAAAGAGCTTGTGTGTGAGACCACAAGCTGACGACTAACCGCGCTGATATACTGGGATTTAATGTCCACTGACCATGTCCTTACACACATTTCCTTTTTCCTCTTTCCATTTTTCATGACATTAAAACATTTAACATTTTTCCAGCTAAGGAGTGACTTTTTTCAGTTTCAACATCAGAGTGCTGTCCGATTATAATTCAAGCAGCTTCTCCTGTTCAGCACCTGTCAGATGATCTGGCATTTTTGTCACATCAACAGAAAAGGGATCTCTGATCCACTCGAGCCTGCTCTCGACTGGGAAGTACTCTGTGAACTGGTCTGTCATGGATAAGAGGTGCTGAACTATTGCATCTTGAAGTGAAGTGTCAGATGAACCCAGCTCCAGACAGGTCTCCAAAGTTGAAAAAGCAGAGACATGCCCAGCCTTGACCTTGATGGCGAGCAGCTGCAGCTTTTTTCATTGCTGTGATTTTTGTCACACATGTGAAAAACTGTCAGACTGACTGACTCCCTGTAGTCCCATATTGAGCTCATTCAGATGTGAAAATGTGATAAGCTAATTTTGCCAGTCATTGTGAGTCATAAAACAGGTTAGCCAGAGTAGACTTGCTCTTGTAAAACAAGACTAGGTCAAAACCCAGTATATAGCTGGACCGTGTATGGTCAGTGTTTGAAATTGTGGCCAATTTGTTACGGGGATAGTCAGTGTTTGTGTATCATGTGAATTCCTGGATATTAAATGTTCATCTATAGTTTATACAGTGGTCCCAGTAATATTTGTTGTTTAATTGTACTGAAGTTGCATATCACATGACATTGTTAAGCTATGTTAAAGTAAAAAAAGCAACAAAAAAAAAAGCTTATAAATGCAGTTGCAAGAACAATACTTTCTGCTCATATCTTGGGATGTTTGATTTGAAAGAGAACTTAATTAAATTGTAATTATAACTATTCTAATACTCCCCTCTTTCATCTGTTTCTATCTGCGGAGGTCTCGTGTTTCTCTAAGACTCACTGTATTGACAGGCGATTGCACAAAGGCCGGATTGCGGCCGCTGATAGCACCATGAATTGCGCATCACTTGCGACCGCTATCTGCCCTGCCTGAAGGTCCAATTCACAAAAGATATTGCGCGAATGATATTACAGCGCAGACACATCCATAAAGTTTTCCAGCCGAGTGCAATTTGCCCTTGTTTTGCGTCTGATTGCAATTATCCATGTGGTGAAATATAAATGGTGGTTTTGTGCGAAGAACACAGTTGGTAGGTTCAATATCATCCTTGATGTCATCAAGTATAGCAAGAATTGTTTGACCCAGCAACTTGTATGTGCGAATGATTTCGGTGTCAGTTAAATCAAAAAGTGTTATTCTCCTTCGAAATATCTGCTCATGGGCACACCTGGCGTGATGATGCCTTCACGTGGCTACGATCACTGCTGCCATGATCACTGGAAAGTCTGGGCGTCGGTTACCACCAACTGTCTGAAGACGGTAATAATTTTCACTCTGTGTTTGGCTATTAGCGCTGGTGTTTGTGAATTATACTTTTTGCAGTGAGGCTCATTTGCATAGAAAGGGGCCAATTTGCACCAAATGTATGCATATTGCCTAATTTAAATACATGCAACTAGCACCTGAGCATTTAGACAATATTTACTTGTCAATAGTTACTTGTACATTTCACCCTTTGCGGATGCTTTGAGAATTACAGTTTCATTTTGTCTTATTTGTGGAGGTTTAGTGGCCACAAAAGCCACGCAACCCTTTTGTAGCTTTGTCAGTAAGAGTTTTGTCAGAGTGATTGTTATTAGGGGTACTTTAACTGTGTGCGCTCCCTCATGCCTCTTGGCGCTCAGCCAAGCAATCGTGTAACTTCGGTGATGTTGTTGGTTACCTGATACAGCGACCCAATCTTGTAACTTGATCACTCAGTCAGTCACTCTAAACATGGTCAGTCAATCAGTCACTCTAATGTGGTCGCTTAGTCCATCTGTCAGGGACATTTGTGTTTGTCGGGCTGGCCTGCCGGCAAGTCCAGCCAAAAGTACTCACCTCAGAGTGCAGTTCGAAGAGCCTTGTGAGCACTTTTCCTCTTGACAGCCATCTAACTACTGTACGCAACAGAAATTGCTTATGTTCACTCCCCATTTTGTTGCAGAGCACATTGAACAGATGTGAGTTCATAGGTTGACCTTTGATGTAATTGACAACTTTGACAGCAACGTCTAGCACGGACTTAAGTTCCTCGGCCATCTTCCTCACGTCCAGGGCCTTGCAATGTGTGCTGCAATGGCTCCTTTTGACATTTTTGACATTGGGTGCCATCTGTTGTGTCTGTGCTGCCTCATCGCTGTTTTGCCCAGTCATGGCTCTGGCTCCATCTGTACAAACTCCAACACATTTGGTCGAGTCAATGAAATTCTCCTTAATAAATGTGTTTAAGAGCAGAACAATTTGCTCTCCAGTTGTCCTGGTCGGTAAGGGCTTACAGAACAAAAAAAATCTTCGTGTGACATTCCTTCAAACTCGTATCTGACATAGAGCATACTCACACTAGGCATGGTTGCCTTGTACTGTGCCCGAGTACGATTGTCCCCCCTCCTCCCCACTCCCCCGATGGCCAGCGCTCACATTGTGCTTAATGTTCTGGGCCTGAGCATGCATACATCATCATGATGTGACTTTTTGTGTTGAAGAGGAGCACCCTTGCATAGCACAATCAAGTTCATGATTTTATTTACCTTGTGGCTTATTTGGAGTCATTTTGTGCATGGTGACACACGACCCTCTTGCTTGCCTAATAGATTTATCAAATATGCAGTGCAGTGAATCTCAGTAAATCCTGCTGCACGCATAAGAATGTATTAAACGGAGGCGTCGGGGTAGTGTAGCGGTCTATACTGTTGCCTACCAACACAGGGATCGCCAGTTCAAATCTTCGTGTTACCTCTGGCTTGGTTGGGCGTCCCTACAGACACAGTTGGCTGTGTCTGTGGGTGGGAAGCCGGATGTGGGTGTGTGTCCTGGTCGTACACTAGCGCCTTCTCTGGTCAGTCGGGGCGCCTTTTCGGGGGGGGGGGACTGGGGGGGAATAGCGTGATCCTCCCATGTGCTACATCCCCCTGGCAAAACTCCTCACTGTCAGGTGAAAAGAAGTGGCTGGCAACTCCACATGTATCGGAGGAGGCATGTGGTAGTCTGCAGCCCTCCCCAGATCGGCAGAGAGGGTGGAGCAGCGACCGGACAGCTCAGAAGAGTGGGGTACAATTGGGAGGAAAAAGGGGGGACCCCCCCCAAAAAAAGAATGTTTTAAACGGGACAGTCGCATAATTGTCGTCATAGCGTTCTGTGCTTGGACATGATTAGTGACATCACTAGATGCGTACCGTGCCCAATTACAACTGAACCATCACCAAGCTTACTGCTTCAAGTGAGCGAGCGTTATTGTGCCCAAACATGGTATGGGGTGATCACACTATTCAAAAGAATTGGACTTTGGGGGTCAAATGTGCTTGGGCATGATACGGAGCCCCCAATGTGAGTACACCCATAGGCAAGTAAGTGTACTAGATTGGCCACATGCGCTCTATTAGGCTACGTCTGACATCCTCTACCATATCTGTAATTCTGCGAGATACTCTATTGTTGGGCAGGGGGACTAGATCGAGCAGTTTACTGGCCTTCTCGCCACACATAATGAGTCATTTACTTTGCTAGTGGTAAACAAAGTGTTTCCCTGATAGTGTGCAGTTTACCAGCTTTTGCGATATGCAAACTAGCATGATAAAATACTTCTCGAGCCTTTGACACGGGAGTTGTACTCCTCTTGATGGTTGTCTTTCGTTGTTGTAATTCATTTAATTTTCTCTGGGAAAAAAAAATCAGATGGTCATGGTCGGTCCTTCAGGTGAGCACATTTTGTGTGCAAATGGTGTCACACAAGCACACTGTGATCTTTGCTGTTCCTCTGGCCTTATGACGGTAAATCCCAGATTGAGGTAGCTAGCATGGTAGCGTCTTTTCACTCTTGCTAGAAGTGGCTGATTCCACCTCTTCCTTCAACATTGAAAGGTTCATCTGATCTCTCAGGGCCAGCGTTTCGACCTTGTAGCCATTTCAAAATTCCACTCATTCCACTTTAATCTCAACAGGCTAATGATGTTAGCTAAACTCAGTGACCGAGAAGTCCAAATATGACTGTCCTCTTTACTAGTTAATGCTATGTCGGATGTGATGTCACATCACCTTACGTGGCTAAGCGCAGGAAAATATTATTTCAAAAATATTTAATGATTAACAACTAATTTTTACATCATTTTAATGTGATGTGTATATGTAATAACTGTCTGTAATAAAAATAAATTAAATGACAACTTTTTGGTTTTAAGTTAAATTGGAATTGGACAACATTTTTACTTATCATTATGAAGTAGATGTTGATTGCACAGTGTAATGGCTATAGAATAATGACACCATCGGTGTTTAGACTGGTTCTCAATAAGCCTTGCTTTCACTATGCACTTCTGTCTGCCACCAGGCACAGTTTTTCCTAGCAAATTGATTTACAGCACAGGAAGTGTGTCAACAACCCAGTAGTGAGCTAGGCAATGGAGGACAGTGTAACAACCAAAGTTGCTGTGGAAATTCTACCCGGCAAAAGAAAAAGAGCCAAGTTGATGGAGGAGGCAAAGCGGAGGCAAAGAAGGCAAAGCGGGAGCATGATAGAAGACGAGATGGAAATGAATGATCCGCTATTGCAACCCCTAATGAGAGCAGCTGAAAGTAGTGGTAGATCAGTAAGTAACACTCCCTGCCTACTTATTAATGCTACCGGATGTTTTACTCTGCCTTTATTATTGTATTGAGATTGGGGTTTCTTGCTCATATTGGGATTCTTATGGTTGTTTCTTGCTTTGGACAGTAGCCAGGCTGCTAGCGGTTAGCCATGTTGTTAATGCTACCACTAGCTAATGCTAACAGCCAAAAAATGAACCAGGAGCTACAAGCGCTATAGTGAACATGCTTCTTCATGGAAATCTGTAAACAAATTTACGTTTCCTGTGTTGTTGGGAGTCGCAAGACTTGAGTAAAACTGAAATCGATTGTGTTTGCGACAGCGGATTGTTTTTGCAACAGCAGCGCAAACAATTGTACTGCTTGGAAACGCTATGAAGGGAAAAATTGTCTACTTCCACCTTAAGTACTTGGGCCAGTTGGAGTGAAATGCTCTTGCATACCACCTGGTGAAACCTCGTGTGCCACAGTTTGGGAATCATTATCGTAAACACCCACTTCCCACTCCTACCCTACACTCTTTTATCACTGCTTGTCTTGGTTGTCGTTGGATAACATTACTCATCTTTTTTATGACTTAAGTTCTGTCAAAGCAACAAGTAACATATCCCATCAATGGAAACGTGATTATCCTTATATTTTTTCCCCATTTAGACATGTAACAGAAATACACGGTGCAGCATACCCTGTTAAGTGGACATGTGAGTCTCTGCAGGAGATTACTATCCTGTTTAATTATAGGCCGAGTCTGTGCCGGTTGTTTTGCTGGGTCAGGGTGTAGCATGTCACAGCGGAACTGTACACAAGCTATAGCACCTTTTTTTTGCAGTGCAAACACACTAGCTGGTGACAGTCCCAGGCAATGACCTGCCCTCTTCTACTTTGAAGACCTTCTTACTGAACTAAATGTTTATCGCTTGCTTCCTAAGCAGTAGATTGGGGATGATACTGTCTCATAAATTGCCCTCCTTGGCCATGCACGTGTCCAGAGCACAATTGTCCACAATTTAGAGAATAAGACCTCTCTTGGGATTCTCCTGAGACACACACACAGCAGGCAGCAATGCCAGGAAATGGACAATTGACAAACTTCGTTTTGCTATTAAGTATGTTTATCCTTCTGTGACCATTTAACTCATTTGATTTTGGGGCAGAAAATGTGACGGGAGAAGAGAATGTTTTTTTTATTTTATAGGCTTTAACAAGCATCGAGTGATAAACAAGTTTTATCAGATACTGATGTTAGTGCAGTGGTCTGTTATCGCTCTAATCGAATCTCCAGACTTCCAGTGTTGTACAAGGGGAGCTATGATGCATGTTTGCACACACAACACACCAGGTTCCTTTGCAGAAAAACAACAAATGGTTTCACAAGACCCATGATTTTTGAATATTTCATTAAGTTCATGTTAAGTAAATACCTCATTGTTTCATTGCCCTCCCATTTCCGAGTAGCGAAGAAACAGACAAATATGTACGTGTGTGTGAAAAAGTAGGTAAGCTTGTAGAAAATCAAGTTTGTACTGATGCAGACTGATGTAAGTTGTTGTTTTATTTTACTAAGGTCAGTGTCAAGCCATACACTTTCAAAGTTAGACTGTGGTGTTGGTTGTAGGTAGAGGAAATAGTGTTGCCGGCTATGCAAATGGCTGTAATGGAAGAGTCTTCACCGCACCCCATCCCACCTCCCCTTGTTGTGCTGGCACTGCACTTCCAGTACTGGACCTGACGGACTGCGGCTGAGCCAAACTTGGAGCCTGCTTGTTTCCACAGCCGTGCGGAGTTGGCAGGGTGTTAAAGAGAGGTCTGCTGACCTCCATACCTGTTTCCCTTTCATCATGTATGGCTGCTGGAACTGGGACTGAATTGGTTTCTGTGTCCTAACAAGCATGTCTGGATTGTGGGTTAGACTGTTCCATTAAGGCTCATGGATATGTTTCCTTTTAAGAATTCACTATGTAAGTTTCTCCATGCCTGCAGACAATCAAGAAATCTGAATCAAAATATAAACAGAACCTGTCTCCGTCCATCAAACCTGCTCCACCCTTCCCTCCCTGTCTCCAAACAGTGTTGCATAGTCACTCGCTCACTGAGCAAACAGCGTATCATTTTGTGTGAAGTTAACACAACCACACTAGCGCCAAGGGAAAAAGTAACACAACTGTAATTTACTGTCTATGGCAGATATAATAGATGTTGGTTATGCCCTAATGATATGTTAAGTGAGAAGAGGTTAGAACAGAGCAAATGGCAGAGCTGCTCATCAGGCTAGCAGCAAGCAATGCAGAATGTACAGCTCTGGGGATGATTAGTGGTAGCTCATGTCTACAGTGGACATCTGTTTTATAGACCTAAATGCACATCATGCACATGCCCTCACTCGTTCAGATGAGAAGTGTCTTTTAGAGTGGACTGCTAATTTTGGTACGATACAAGAAGGTCTCTTGGTGCATGCATAATGTTGGCCTGCTTATTTGCCTTTTTGCTATCCCTGCGTGATGTCACTTTTGTAGGCAGCTGTCCTCATAGCTATACTGTTTATCTGGGCTAAAACTGGCCCTATTTTGTAGTACAGGACTGCAGTATGACCTTTGGTGATGTGTGATGGGTGGAAAATACTTTGAGCTGAGCACAGGGGATGACAACCACAAAGCAAATAGGAAATAAATGAATTAGTATTTCATTGATCCACCATCTTATCTAACCTATTGGGAGTATTGAAGCACTTGCTGAAAAGCCATGTTTCCACCCAAGTGTCATGAAAATTTAAAAAGGAACTTTTGAGATGTCCACGGAGAAGACATGAACTACTGTATGCGTGTTTCTATATGCAGGTCTGAAAAGAGATAAAAGTTTGTTGTAAAAGGTTGTGGACAGATGTTGTTCAGGCAGGTTCTGGTTGTAGGTATCGTAGCGTCATTATACATTTATGCAATACATTTCCATTATTCTGTCATATTTAACTGATGAAGATGTCTTATTAAGGATGCTAAGGAAATGGTTTGCTCATAATTTGCTCAAACATTCTTTAATGGAAACTCTGTTCTTTCCCTTTTGTCATTCTCATTAGTATAGTGGTGAGTATCCCCCGCCTGTCACGCGGGAGACCAGGGTTCGATTCCCCAATGGGGAGACTGGGTGGCCCAGTGGTTAGCGTTGTCACCTCACAGCAAGAAGGTCCTGTGTTCGAACCCCGGGGTTGTCCAACCTTGGGGGTCATCCCAGGTCGTCCTCTGTGTGGAGTTTGCATGTTCTCCCTGTATCTGCGGTGGGTTTTCTCCGGGTGCTGCGGTTTCCCCCACCATCAAAACAAACATGCATGTTAGGGTTTATACTCTGCCCCTGACCAAGGCAATGGGAAAAGAACTGGAGTTGGTCCCTGGGCGCAACACGAAGGCGGCAGCCCACTGCTCCTAGCTACACAGATCACAGCTAGGATAGGTTAATTTGCAGTGAATGAATTTCCCCACAGGGATATTAATAAAGGAAACTTAATTTTTTTCCATTCTTTTTTTTTTTTAATCACTCCATCTCAATTTTTTAATGGAATTAGGTCTACATTTTTACTGTTTTTGTGCAGCTTTGGCAGATTTTTGGTAATTTGGGCAATCTTATTTTTCAAATCTGGCACAGAGTCACCAAGTTCCTCTAGTAAGGTTCAATAAAGTTACAGGATAGAATTTTGCTCATTGAATTTTGTGTTGCATCCAGTTTGAGACACATGCTGTGTCTGACAGCTTTTATTTTCCCTTCTGGATGCCGTTGAACTGAGAGGAGCATCAGCTGTGCCATGTGGGTCAAAGGATTTAGTGGTTTCTTTCTATGCAGTTCCCTGTCCTGTATTGTCCTGGGAAAGGACTGTTTCATTGTCCAAAAAAAAAAGAAAGAAAAAAAGGCCTAAGTCTACTCTTTTTTGTTAAAAAAAAGTTCAATTTATAATGCTGAATTTATATTCAAAGATATTTCTTATGATTGACAGTGTAACAACTTGTCTTCCTGGCACGAAAGCCTTCTTTCTTTTTTAAGTGACACATCACGTGGGTAGTCTGCATGCAGAGGTCAGATGGTGAGTGTAGTATTCTGTAAAATGATCCCAATCTGCTGAGCCATAGCTGAGTTTCTGCGTCTTCGCTTTCTAACGCACGCCACACAGACAGTGGCCGGCCCGATCTTTATTATACTGAATCAAACAAAGTATTGTTCAGTCATCCCTACTGCTATGACAGCACTTTAGATTCTTTTATCTAGCGCTTTAGTTTCTTTCCCCCGTGTTTTGTGTTATAATTTGCATTGATTTGAGAAAAGCTGACACTTAAAGGTTTCCCATTGAGCTCAATCCAGCCAGATAGTCTGGCAGTAAGCAGCAGTGAACATTCCAGACCTGACAGCAGAGCTGCAGATGTCAAAGAGCAAGAGTGCTTTCTTACCCCTGGGGGTGAAAAGGCATTACCCACACAGCTATGTTACTGCATGCTGCAACAGGTGAATGAAACAAGCCAAGTCAACTCTCACTCAGATTGTTGAGACAGAAGGCAGTAACAAACATGGATGGCATGCACAGTGAATGTCTTTGAGTTGCTGGTAACAAAAGAAGAAAGAAAGCCACTTTATTTTGTCATTTATTTTGTCATTGTACAGGTTACAGTGAAATTTGTGTTCTGCATTTAAATCATCCTATTGTATAGGAGCACTGAGCAGCTGTGATGCAGCGCCCGGGGACCAACTCCAGTTCTTTTTTCTGTTTCCTTGGTCAGGGGCACAGACAGGAGTATTAACCCTGACATGCACGTCTTTTTTTTTTGTGGATTTCCCCCTTTTTTTTCCCCTCCCCAATTGCATCCGGCCAATCACCCCACTCTTCCGAGCTGTCCCGGTTGCTGCTCTACCCCCTCTGCCGATCCGGGGAGGGCTGCAGACTACCACATGCCTCCCCTGATACATGTGGAGTCACCAGCCGCTTCTTTTCACCCAACAGTGAGGAGTTTCGCCAGAAAGACGTAGTGTGTGGGAGGATCACGCTATTCCCCCAAGTTCCCCCTCCCCCCTGAACAGGCACTCCGACCGACCAGAGGAGGCGCTAGTGCAGCGACTAGGACACATACCCACATCCGGCTTCCCACCTGCAAACACAGCCAATTGTGTCTGTAGAGACGCTCGACCAAGCCGGAGGTAACACGGGGATTCGAACTGGCGATCCCCATGTTGGTAGGCAATGGAATAGACCGCCATGCCACCCGGATGCCCCCATGCATGTCTTTTTGATGGTGGGAGGAAACCGGAGCACCCAGAGGAAACCCATGCAGACACATGGAGAACATGCAAATCCATCCATTATCCAAACCGCTTATCCTGCTCTCAGGGTTGCGGGGATGCTGGAGCCTATCCCAGCAGTCTTTGGGCGGCAGGCGGGGAGAAACCCTGGGCAGGCTGCCAGGTCATCACAAGGCCATATGTGTGTGTGTGTGTGTGTGTGTGTGTGTGTGTGTGTGTGTGTGTGTGTGCATATGCATTTGTACTAATGCACAAAGACAGAAACACAAGATCCTGTCTTACCATCTATACAACGAGTCACTGATCGTCCCTGTTATTACAGCTTTTGAGACTGTCTCTCTTGATACTTTGACTAAGCTGGCGTCAGCTTCTAAACCAACTACCAGGGTTTTTCCTGGCTCAAATTAAGGCGGAGGTGGTACCATCCTGATCATGTGCACACACGGGCATGTGTACCGTGCCTTCAACTGGCTCAAGTAAACACTTTTTCTTTTACAAGTAACGTATTTTAGTAGTTGTAATAATTTTATGATTGAAGAAAATGACAGTTTATCACATTAAATCACATTTTATTTAAAAAACAAAGGTGCCCTGTTCAACATTAAATTAAATGCAACATAAATGCTAATGTGTTGATTTACACACTTAACAGCAAAGTTGTTTAAAATTAAATCAAATATAACATAAGCTATTGTTTTCATTTAAAGTTCACACAGGCCCTCTTGCAGTGTAGTTGAACATAAATAAAATATAAAAGCATTTGCTTTAATTTACACTTTTAACAACTGGAAACTTCTGGAAAATTGCAGCTCTTTTTTTCCTCTGGCAGTTTTGGCAGCGCTTTTACAGGTGCACTGAGCTGATTACGATACAGCGCCACCACATTGGCGACGGCGTAATATCGCAATTGCAGTTAAAAATGACAAATCCACCGAGTGCAGCGCTCAATAGAAAATAGTGTTTTTCATTAAGACACTCGTTGAGAGATGGAGGTAGGACGGAATTTGACGGAGGCAGCTGCCTTGTAATTCTCTATGCAGGAAAAACCCTGACTACTTGCTTACTTGACCCTTTACGAGCTAAACGTTTTAAAGACCTCTGGTTTTTTCTGGAATCTACAATACTAAACATTGGTAATTTATCACTTTACTACTGGAACTGTTCTCAGCAGTTGAAAGACCGCTGTGGTTAAACCTGTACTTAAAAAAAACCTACCTCAATCCAGGGTCTCTTAATAACTATTGATCAGTCTCTAATCTTCCATTCTTTTCTGAAGTAGTAGAGAGAGCTGTGTATCAATTTTCAACCCATACAGAAGAAAACTATCTACTATGAACCTTTTCAGTCAGCTCTCAGGGCGTCACTCCACTGAAACTGTCCTGACCAGATTGGTGAACGATTTTCTACTAGCTATGGACTCTGTGCTTCTACTACCGGACCTCAGTGCAGCCTTTGACACCATTGATCATTGTATACTATTATTAAACAGAATAAATTGTAATTTTGGTGTCGCTGGCTTCACTATCTTGGTTTAAGTCCTACTTTTCTGGAAGAACACATTGTGTCTGCTATAATATTACATCAGAATTCTCTGACATTAAATACACGTTAAATAAGAACATGCAAATGCCACACAGAAAGAACCTGGGATGGCCTGGGGTTCGAACCCAGGACCTTCTTGCTGTGAGGCAACAGTGCTAACCACTGGGCCACCATGTTGCCATAGTTCATAACAGTTCTGCTAAAATATTGCAGCAGCAAAGCTGTTAAATTGCCTCAACATTATCATTCTGAGTTAAAACCGTCAGGTTTTGATTCGTTGTGCTATCTCGGTGACATGCCTATTTCCTACCTCTAGAAGTGTGTGTCTGGAGTGCTTAGATTTTGTGTGCACACTTGTGCTGCCCGGCATATTTCCTGTTTGGATTTGTACGGTTCAGTTC
Source organism: Lampris incognitus (assembly GCF_029633865.1). Lineage (NCBI taxonomy): Eukaryota > Metazoa > Chordata > Actinopteri > Lampriformes > Lampridae > Lampris > Lampris incognitus. Next base: position 54,654,871 of record NC_079216.1, on the reverse strand, counting down.
TCTTCCTGTGTCTAGCAGCCCCATTCCTAGAAAGTCGAAATGGCTGTTAAAGGTTGTTAAGGATATTGGACCTTAAATGACATGTTTTTTTTTAAATCAATTGCTCCTTTCATTGCTTATATCAAAAAGTATTCTGCATGCAGTTGTTTGGACAGAACAGAATTTGGCCCAGTTTAATATTCAAGGGTGTTACCTCAAAATCATTTCTTTTGTGATGCTGAGAAACCTGATGTGTGGGTCTATAACAATGTTTAGCAACATTCTAAAGCTGGAGAATATCAGCGATGCAGTTAATAGAACAAGTAACGAGGTAGTGATAGGGATTCTGTGTTCCTAGATGCTGCACTTACGGGACATGACTACTCAACTCTCAGATAAAATTTCCTGAAGTGGTGTTTGGTGACATTCTGAATGTGAAGTAAAATACGTCTTTCCTGTTACGTCTTTATGCATGGTCAATAATCCAGGTAGGGAAATCGCAGAAAGTTGAATCAGTTTGTCTGGACACAATGTTTATTGATAGAATAAATCTCTCAGTAAACGTGCCCAGATAAACTGATTCAACTTTCTGGTCTTTCCTGTTATCGTTCCTGTTTAAAATCATGCTGTTCTCGATGATACAGTTTCAAAACTTTATCACATTTGGCTGAATTATCTTTTGAGCGTGTACATTTTACCATTACCCCTTTCTTCCTCTTCCCACCAGGATGAGGATGCTTGAGGCCGGCAGTTAGAGCACCCCATACGAGAGACAGAGACGGATCCAGGGCCCAGTTTAATATTCAAGGGTGTTACCTCAAAATCATTTCTTTTGTGATGCTGAGAAACCTGATGTGTGGGTCTATAACAATGTTTAGCAACATTCTAAAGCTGGAGAATATCAGCGATGCAGTTAATAGAACAAGTAACGAGGTAGTGATAGGGATTCTGTGTTCCTAGATGCTGCACTTACGGGACATGACTACTCAACTCTCAGATAAAATTTCCTGAAGTGGTGTTTGGTGACATTCTGAATGTGAAGTAAAATACGTCTTTCCTGTTACGTCTTTATGCATGGTCAATAATCCAGGTAGGGAAATCGCAGAAAGTTGAATCAGTTTGTCTGGACACAATGTTTATTGATAGAATAAATCTCTCAGTAAACGTGCCCAGATAAACTGATTCAACTTTCTGGTCTTTCCTGTTATCGTTCCTGTTTAAAATCATGCTGTTCTCGATGATACAGTTTCAAAACTTTATCACATTTGGCTGAATTATCTTTTGAGCGTGTACATTTTACCATTACCCCTTTCTTCCTCTTCCCACCAGGATGAGGATGCTTGAGGCCGGCAGTTAGAGCACCCCATACGAGAGACAGAGACGGATCCAGGGCTGGGGCTGGACCCCGGGACCCCTGCCTGGGGGGGGAAGGGCCCTCACAGCCCTGTGTGAATCTGGACCATGGGGGATAAAGGCGTCAACGGGGCAGGGAGAGATGGGGTGGCTCAGTCCCATGCCCTGTTTGACAACTTTGTCCAGGCAAGCACTTGTAAAGGCACGCTCAAGGCCTTCCAGGAGCTGTGTGACCACCTGGAGCTCAAGCCCAGCGATTACAGGGTCTTCTACCACAAGCTTAAAACCAGACTCAACTATTGGAAGGCCAAGGCACTCTGGGCAAAGCTGGACAAACGGGCCAGCCACAAGGAGTACAAGAAGGGCCGTGCATGTGCCAACTCTAAGGTAGGCTTAGTAGTGTTGTGTTTTGGCAAGAATCTGGCGATACGATACGTATCACGATACAGTGGTTACGATTCAATATATAACGATATATTGCGATACTGTAAGAAAGGTGATATATTGCGGTGTCATAGGCCCGTGTTCCTTATGCTACTTCCTGTCTCAGTTTACGTTGTTGGGTTGGAGTGGAAGAGTGAAATGGCTGAAGATAGACTACAACACTGTTATCTAGCAGTCGTGGGGTTACACACAACACAAAATGTTTGTCACGAACCTTTACATGTAAACAATTAAAAATCGATATAGTTTTGAGAATCGATACAGTATCACAAAAGATAATATCACGATACTCGATTGTATCGATATTTTGTTACACCCCTAAGGCTTAGGGTTTTGTTTTGTTTTTGTTTTTTTGTGTTATGTGGTGGTAGTGAGGAGATGACACCCCTGGTGAACCTGATTAATTTTAAATGGATCTTTGGAATTTGGGTTACTCAGTACCATATATAACCAGAGGAATAGTTTAGCTTAACAGAAATGACCATCTTTAGGATTGTAGCTTTAAGCCTATTGTAATATTTGACTTACTTTTTAATGTCTCATGTTTGATGCATATTGATAACTAGCCACAATTACTCTGATCATTCTCTAGATTAGTTTTTTTATGTGCTTACCTGCTTTGTTCTTATCACCCTGTGACATCCTCTGTTCTTCATCTTCCTAGTGTCTAATCATCGGTGCAGGGCCATGTGGCCTACGTACAGCCATCGAGCTGGGGTTTCTTGGAGCCAAAGTGGTGCTGCTTGAGAAGAGAGATGCCTTCTCTAGAAATAACGTGCTTCATCTCTGGCCCTTCACCATTCAGGACCTCAGGGGTCTTGGAGCTAAAAAGTTTTATGGGAAATTCTGTGCTGGTGCGATCGATCATATCAGTAAGTTGACATCTTGCCTGTGTTTATATGTCTACTGAATTTGAATTTGAAAGGCCTACTTGAATAAAGTAATTTTGTGGAATATGTTTTTGAAAGAGGGTCACACAAAAGACCTCTCAGTAGCCATATCGCCTGTTCGTGAGTGATGCATTTCTGATAGGTCTTTTTTCTTTCTCTCTGTACTGAAGGTATTCGCCAGCTTCAGTTGATGTTGCTCAAGGTGGCTCTCCTCCTGGGCATCGAAATCCACGTCAATGTAGAGTTTAAGGGTCTAATTGAGCCCCCTGAAGACCAGGAAAATGAAAGTATGTTGCCTCTCAAACAACAGCTAGGCAATTCCATTAAAAATTAAAGGAAAGGAATGTGTGTTTTAATCAAGCAGCTCTCTGTTAATGACAACCTTCGCTTACCCTGTTGACTCATGTCTGTCTCATTACACCTGGCATGTTTTCTTAGGGATAGGCTGGAGGGCTGAGGTCCACCCCAGAACACACCCTGTCAATGAGCTGGAGTTTGATGTCATCATTGGGGCAGATGGGAGGAGAAACACCCTACAAGGCAAGTACACATACTTGCGTGGCACATGAATATAAAACTAATTTTACCACTAGTGTTTTGGCTGAGCTATGAAATCCAAAACGCTGTATATACACACACCCACACACACATATATGCATATACATATACACACACCCATATATATATATATATATATATATATATATATATATATATATATATATACATACACACACACATACACACACACATATATATATATATACATACACACACATATATATAATGTATGTATGTATGTATATGTATATATGTATGTATGTATATATATATATATGTGTGTGTTTGTGTGTATATATGTATATATATATATATACACACACACACATATAGCGTTTTTTCCCGAAACCAGCTGATGAGTGTGAGTGCAGCTGATGAGTGCGAGACGCACGAAACAGGCCTGTAATGCAATGTATTAAAATCTTTTTTCCTGTATCCGTGTTGATATTCCGCTCCTCATTAGTTGAGCACTCACAACACCATTGACGGTTTCGGAAAAAAACGCTATATATATATATTCATTATCCAAACCGCTTATCCTGCTCTCAGAGTCACGGGGATGCTGGAGCCTATCCAGCAGTCATTGGGCGGCAGGCGGGGAGACACCCTGGACATGCCGCCAGGCCAACACAGGGCTGAGCCCTATTTCATACCATGTTTTATTGATTTATTATATCACCTCTGCAAACGTCATGAGAAATTTCTTATAGTTTCAAGTGATATAAAGAAATTAAATTGTGTACCTAAAAGCTAATAATGCAGTAATAATGATAAATGTAACTATATATATATATATATATACACTCACTGGCCACTTTATTAGGTACACCTTGCTGGTACCGGGTTGGACCCCCTTTTGCCTTCAGAACTGCCTTAATCCTTTGTGGCATAGATTCAACAAGGTACTGGAAACATTCCTCAGGGAGTTTGGTCCATATTGACATGATAGCATCACGCAGTTGCTGCAGATTTGTTGGCTGCACATCCATGATGCGAATCTCCCGGTCCACCACATCCCAAAGGTGCTCTATTGGATTGAGATCTGGTGACTGTGGAGGCCATTTGAGTACAGTGAACTCATTGTCATGTTCAAGAAACCAGTCTGAGATGATTTGAGCTTTATGACATGGCGAGTTATCCTGCTGGAAGTAGCCATCAGAAGATGGGAACACTGTGGTCATAAAGGGATGGACATGGTCAGCAACAATACTCAGGTAGGCTGTGGTGTTGACACGATGCTCAATTGGTACTAAGGGGCCCAAAGTGTGCCAAGAAAATATCCCCCACACCATTACACCACCACCACCAGCCTGAACCGTTGATACAAGGCAGGATGGATCCATGCTTTCATGTTGTTGACGCCAAATTCTGACCCTACCATCCGAATGTCGCAGCAGAAATCGAGACTCATCAGACCAGGCAAAATTTTTCCAATCTTCTATTGTCCAATTTTGGTGAGCCTGTGCGAATTGTAGCCTCTGTTTCCTGTTCTTAGCTGACAGGAGTGGCACCCGGTGTGGTCTTCTGCTGCTGTAGCCCATCTGCCTCAAGGTTCGACGTGTTGTGCGTTCAGAGATGCTCTTCTGCATACCTCGGTTGTAATGAGTGGTTATTTGAGTTACTGTTGCCTTTCTATCAGCTCGAACCAGTCTGGCCATTCTCCTCTGACCTCTGGCATCAACAAGGCATTTTCGCCCACAGAACTGCCGCTCACTGGATATTTTCTCTTTTTCGGACCATTCTCTGTAAACCCTAGATATGGTTGTGCGTGAAAATCCCAGTAGATCAGCAGTTTCTGAAATACTCAGACCAGCCCGTCTGGCACCAACAACCATGCCACGTTCAAAGTCACTTAAATCACCTTTCTTCCCCATTCTGATGCTCGGTTTGAACTGCAGCAGATCGTCTTGACCATGTCTACATGCCTAAATGCATTGAGTTGCTGCCATGTGATTGGCTGATTAGAAATTTGCGTTAACGAGCAGCTGGACAGGTGTGCCTATTAAAGTGGCCGGTGAGTGTATATATATCGATATGTGTGTGGATTTTTGCCAGTTTTGGAGGTTTAACAAGAGACATTATGATCCTTCTCCAGTACAGCCCTATTTGGACATCTTATAATATTTCTCACTAATACGTTAGTCTCGTTAGTCTTTTTACACTTCCACGTGTGGGTGTAATTTTGTAGTTACTAGGCCCTGCGATCGCCTGGCGGCCTGTCCAGGGTGTCCTCCCCGCCTGCCGCCCAATGACTGCTGGGATAGGCTCCAGCATCCCCGCGACCCGGAGAACAGAATAAGCAGTTTGGATAATGAATGAATATATCCATCTTAAATTTGGATTGAAATTAAGCACTGACGCTTTCTAATATTACTTATTACCCTAATTGTCTACTAAAAAAAGTGTAAAAGTAGAATTCAGTTTTTCTGTTTTGATAAGAGCTCCCCCTAGTTCTCTCAGATGGTCTTTTTCTCCTGATACTCATTATGTCATCACATCAAATCATCTAATTATGCTTTGTGCTTGTCACTCAAAGGTCGGCTCATGAATATTAATGAGAGCTAGATCACTCCCTCACAGCTCTTGAAATAATAGAGAACAGTTAAGGATGAAGGTATCAAAAAACACAATATTAGTCGTTTACACATTTTTTTTTTCAAAAAGGGATGAAAAAATGTTGCTTGATTTTTTTAATAATGCCATGTTAAAGTTTTTTAGAGCCGGCCAGATAAATCTAATTACTGCTTTCGGTCCAAGTTTAAGGGAGTACTTCTGGTTGTTCCCTCAGCAGAGTAGAGCAGAGCAGAAACTGGTTAATTGGAAGTCTGTTTCCTGAATAAGCGAATATGCTTCAAGCGCAGTTTCACTGGCTGTTATGAACACCCTGTGGGGTAGACGACCTTGACCCCTTTCTGTTGTACTGCCTGTTACATCAATGAGAGGAAGCAAGGCTCCCCATGGGATAGCCATGAACTACACTCACAAAGGTTGACATTTTTGGAAATTTGTTTATGTTTCGATGATACACGATTACATTCAAGATGTATGTGTTCACACTGTGGGATATTGTTTGAAAGCGAGAGGAGTTGATAGAAGTCACGTGATAGAAAATGTGGTTTTGTTCTTTGGATTGTCAGTAAAAGTCTGTGCTGAAAAAAAACAATTAGAGGTGCTGCTTAACTGTGTGTAGAATCTGAGGGATGAAGCGTGATACTATCCATATACAAAAAAATACAATTTATTCTAGGGTGGCACAGTGGCGCAGTGGTTAGCGCGGTCACCTCACATCAAGAAGGTCCTGGGTTCGAGCCCCGGGGTAGTCCAACCTTGTGTGGAGTTTGCATGTTCTCGCTGTGTCTGTGTGGGTTTCCTCTGGGTGCTCCAGTTTCCTCCCACAGTCCAAAGACATGTAGGTCAGGTGAATCGGCTGTACTAAATTGTCCCTAGGCGTGTGTGTGTGTGTGTGTGGCCGCTAGCGGCCTGTCCAGGGTGTCTCCCCACCTGCTGCCCAATGACTGCCTGCTGGGATAGGCTCCAGCATCCCGTGACCCCGATTGGGATAAGCGGCTTGGATAATGGATGGAAAGATACAATTTATTCTAATAAAACGAGTAAAAGCACGTGACGTTTTGATTGTTCAGACCTTCGGCAGACTTGGTGGTCATTTGGATTGTTCCTCGTGTCTGATGAAGATCTGAAAGACTGAAACATCACGTATTTACTTTTTTTATTTAAAATGAGTGTAATTTCTTATATGGTTGGAGAGTCAAGCTTAACCCTTCATTTGTTTTTAGGATTAACTTTTGCTCTCTCGCTCTTTCGGGACGCTTTAAGATCACGCCGTCACGGTTCATTGTCTGTGTAATGATCTGGATCTTCCTACTCTCAACCCTGAGGTCATGTTGTGCTTCCTTCTCCCACTTTACTTTTCTCAGGGTTCAGGCGTAAGGAATTTCGGGGCAAGCTGGCCATCGCCATCACGGCCAATTTCATCAACAGGAACACAACAGCGGAGGCCAAGGTGGAGGAGATCAGTGGGGTGGCCTTCATCTTCAATCAGAAGTTCTTCCAGGACCTCCGAGAAGCAACAGGTCAGACAAACGGCAGCGTAGCTCTGCTAAGTGGAAACTGTAACTGAGTATATGCATTTTGTTCTTGAAAGGAACATTTGCTGTATATTTCACCAAGTGGTTTAGAGTGAGAATATAATAAAATCTGCCAGTTAACATGTTTCTGGGGTTTTGCAAGTGGATGTTGCAATTTAATAATAGAAAATGGAAAACAAAAGAGCTGCCTCATGATCAAAGCTTTGAAAATGTTGTTTCTCCCAATCAAAATGCTTGATGTTGTGTTTGATGCCAGGCCTGCCATCAGTATTCTGCTGACATGGCAGTATCCCCGGGCCTTTGGTTTTGTGCTCTGAGTCGTATAATTGCTGCTGCTGTTGTCCTCTAATGATGCCATATACAGCGCGCTGTCAGGAGACAGTTAGCTGTGCTGTGGCAGCAGGGAAATGAGTGTTTGTCTTTGGAGAATGAATTCAACAGTAGTTCTTTCTTTTGGACTTTTTAAGGAATTGACCTGGAAAACATTGTCTACTATAAGGATGACACGCACTACTTTGTGATGACCGCCAAAAAACAGAGCCTGCTGGAGAAAGGAGTCATTCTGCATGTGAGTGAGGCAAAGGCACCTGTGGAATCTATCCCTCTGTCTCCATTTCTTTCTGATAAAGACGAATACTGTACGTACACACTTGGCTACACAGACATGTTGCAAGTCGATGTCAGTTTTCATATCTGTCTGTATTTCTTTTCTTTTTGTCTTTGTTTCTCCCCCCCATGATTTCAATGGTGTTACCAAGCCAACAGTGTGCAGGAACAAACTGCCAACTCCATCACTCTTAATGAAACTTTATGTCCTCATTATACGCTGTAGTTTCCTTTGCTTGGTCGCTTTCCACAGGAAACAGGAAAAAGGTTTTAGGAGCTCCTCTCAGGGCTTTTGATTTTGGCTTGTACGGTATTTCCTAAGGTTACTGAAAGTGCAGTGTAATGCCTGGTAAATGACGTGTTAGGTGCGTTTGCCGGCCAAATCACGATATTATTCCAAAGGCAGTATTTGTTCCTAGGTGCTAATCTAGTCTAATTAACTTGGATTTCTGATTTGACATGGTTTTAGGATGTTGATCTCCTGTCACTGCAGCATTCAAGGAAGTCCTGTGCCCCGTAACCTATGGGAGTTAAAGTTAGTCATAGACTGATATGCAAACAAATGTCCTTTTTGATACTTTCTGCTACTGGTGTATTTAAGACAACAGTTAATCCAGAAATATCCAAATTGTTAATGCTTTTTAAGTTGCTTATTTGAATGGCAACTGTCTGGTAGGACTTTCCTGGGGAAGATGAAACGGCAGATAATGTTTTAAGTCGTCAGCGTAGTTGCCTAATGTGAGAGAAGAAGGCAGTTAATGGTGTTTTTGAAGAAGCAAGGTTGTGTCTAGCAAGCCAGTATGACAGAACAAGCTTGTGAAAGACCTTTATCAACAGATACTATAACATCATTAGGTAAAACCCGGATTCAACCATGTTTTTTTGTTTGACGTCGGGATGTTGCTGATATAATGGCACTAGTGACTCATTTTGAATGGATGTCTGGGATTTGAATTGGTCAATTCCACTGCAGTTACCTCCATGTGTGTCAGTTAGTTTAAATAAAATGTTGCATTTAAGATTGGTACTTTAAATTGATTTCATAAACACAATATAGAACAATTCCAGGTTAAGGTTACAGGGCTGGCTTGTTCACACATTTAACAAATGCTCCTTCAGACCTTCTGACTGTGCTGAGAGTTTAAAATGTGGCCCTGCTATTCATCGGTGCTCTTTTGCTGCCAGTTATTCATTTTAGAAGCTCTTGGTCCAACTTTGGAGACCTCAAAATGATTATATGTCGCTCATGTGCTAAGGAGGCTAGCTTTACTGCAATAACCACATCTTTGACATTCAGACCTGCTGGCAAATTTCCTCATATGCTGAGGAGGCCATGAAGTTGGCAGAAGTTCACATAGCAGATCTTTTTGCCAACTAATACATAATGATAAGTAATCAAGTTGTGCGCGCTTAATCCATTAATCTGTTGTTGAATGTCATTTACCAGGCCTTGACATAGCAATTTAGTTGAGCTTTTTTTTCCTTTCCAATTTTGAGTCTCATTTGTTATAAGACACCAAATGGGAATTTTCCGTGACATTTATGAAAAATGCTGACAATCTGATCAGATTTTTATACATCCTTTATTTTGCACGATTCTGTTTTTCCCCTACTTTTTCCAACTTTGTCCATCTTCTCATATCTTTTTTTCCCCTCTGGTCTGCTTTCCAGAGGGAAAATCTTTCTCACTTTCTCACTCTCACCCGTTCTCATCGTAGTTTCTTTTGTTGTTGTCTAATCTAAATCCCTTTTCTTATATTTCGACCTAGGACTATGCCGACACAGAGATGCTGCTTTCCAGGGCTAATGTGGACCAGGCTGCCCTGCTGTCCTATGCTTGCGAGGCAGCCGACTTCTCCACCAACCACCAGCTGCCTACATTGGATTTTGCCATCAACCACTACGGCCAGCCTGACGTAGCCATGTTTGACTTCACCTGCATGTACGCCTCAGAGAACGCTGCTCTGGTGCGGCAACGCAACGGCCATAAACTGCTGGTGGCACTGGTGGGAGACAGTCTGCTGGAGGTGAGTGGGGCTCGATGCTGCTTGAGATATCTATCTGAGATTGTGTTGCTTTGTGCAAGGAGTCTTTTGAATTAAACCTTTCAACTGTGGAATAGACTGGAATGGAGAATTTCATATTACATTCACTCGGCGGATTAAAGCTATATAGCAGGATTTTCCAAACCTTCGGGATTGCCGATAGTGTAGGCCAGCGTTGCTCAACCTTTTTTCAGTCACAGCACCCTTGAAAAGTATGCAAAATCCTGAGTCATCCCAGTCTAAAATGTATTAAAAACATACATGCTGCATCGCATCCCTCTGACGCCACACACACACACACACACACACACACACACACCTTAGTGGATATTGAGAGACAGGGTAATGTGACTTACTATCAGTGGATAACCTGAGCCTGGGACGTTGCACACAAGCGCCCTATTCTGGCAGGGATGGGTGAGAGGCAGACAGAGCTCCCAGTCCAGTCTTCAGTTGCACCCTGTACTTGTTCTTGATGTAAGTTAGGCTCGAAAAGCTCAGTTCACACAAATACTTTGCAGAGAAGGGTAGCAGAAATGCAATGGCGCGTCATGAAACTATTGGATACTCCTTCTCCAATGATGTTCAAAACCTGTCCAAAGCCATGTCTGGAAATTTTATTTTTAATATGCGATCCTCCCAGGTCTCTGCCAGTTGCTCCTGTGCCAGCAGTGGCAAGTCTTTTCAGCTTTCCAGTGCACATGAACTCCAAGGGTCACAGACCCAGTCCAACTGTGCAAAAGACTCTGAAGGAAAATAGTGACTAAATCTCTCATTGAGAATTTCCAGTTGCAGAGATAAGGTCAGAAAGTGTTCTGCTCTTTGAATGTTCACTGCACAAGGGAAACATCTCAAGCCTGCCCTGTTCCACTAAGGAGTGATAGTGTGAGCTTAGATCTGAAACCACATAGTTTGTCAGATGAGGTGAGAAGATTTTCTTCTTTGCCTTGCGTAGCGTTCAATTAATTGAGATGCCTAAAAATTTCAGCCAAGTATGCAGGTTTCGTGTACCATCACGCATCTGCAATCAGCTCCCCATATGTAGAATTCTGTCTTATCAGGAACGTTCTGAGTTCTTCTTTTAACTCGTACAGTCGGCCCAAAACCTTCCCCCATGAAAGCCAGTGAATGGCTGTGTGTAGCAAAACCCTATGTTGTTCTGCTCCCACTTCCTCTCATAGAATCGAAAAAAGATGGGTCTTCAATGGCTGCGCTTTGATGAAATTAACAATGTCCACCGCTCTGTCCAGCACATCTTAAAGTTCTTTCGGCAGCGTCTTTGCAAATTGTTCCTCCCAGTGAACGAAGCGGTGAGTATTTTTCATGTTCGGATTTTTGCACTCTGGCCCTACTGATGAAACCCTTGGCACTACCCATCATGGCAGAGGCCCCATCAGTGCAGATACTGATACAGTTCTGCCAACGTAATTCCCCCCCCCCCCCCCCCCCCGTTCAAGATACTCAGTTGTCACATGATGAATCTCCTCTCCGGTTGTGTTGTTAGGCATTGGTTTGCAAAATAAAAAATTCACTGTGATATGGTCCCCGTCTATGAATCGAACATTTGCCAAAGCTGAACATGACCACTGATGTCTGTTGATTTCGTCAACTTGTAAGGAAAATTGTCTGCTAGATCTGATATCCCCCCCCCCCTCCAAAAAAAAAACAAAACCCACAGCTTCAATATCTGCAGACGTGTCATTGATTTGCCTTCCAATTGTACTGTCTTGACAGCAGAACCTTTGCGATGTCTTTTGCTGCTTGTGGGCCTAGTATTTTGTGGACAATTGCTGTGCATGTTGGCAATATGACCGTCTCAGCAGTCGTGTGGCTTCTTAGCCTTAGCTGCTGTTTCGGCCACTAGATAGGTAGCCTCCAGTGCTTTCTCTGACACTTGCACACTTCATCATCACTTGCTCTGGTCAGCTGTGTTGACTTTTCAAATGACTAAAATACTCTGCACCCTTGCTGGCTAGTGATGGATGATTTGTTGTCAGGTGTCTTTTAAGTTTGCTTGGAACTTCTGCTTGGTTTGACAATTTCATGCCACATACCATGGTACATAGGGAGAGGGAATGATGGATCCCCGGTAAAGATGAAACCTTGCAACAAGTAGTTGTCATCGTACTGTCTTTTCTTTGTCTTGCTTCTAGCCTCTACTAACCTCACTGCTGAGCCACCACTGAATAATGCAGCTGATGGCTCAGATTCAGCGTTATCTTTCTGGAGCCTTTCTTTTCAAAAAAAGTTCCGTGCTAGTTTGTTTGCTCCACATACCACTCTGGTACTGCATTGCACAGTAATGAAAACAAAAAACACTGTAGTAGGCTATTTACGTAGTCATACGCTGACCCCGGCATTGACATTGTGGTGTGTGATGGGGAAAGGGGCACATGAGACAAATTTTGATGATGTATGAGGCGGCTAATGAACTGCATTTTCATAAGTTATGCAGCAATCGCTTTTTGGAATTCCAATTTATTTTATGTCAGCAACATCAGAATATTTTTTTTGACAGCACCCTTGACAAAGCCAGATGGCATCCCGGTTGAGAAAGGCTGGTATAAGCGATAGATAGAACTGCACCCCGCTCACGGGATTGCCTCAAAATGAATAGAAGCTGATGTACCATTTTCTAATATAGATATCGAGTAAAGAAGATTAGTAGACATTATTGCTCCTGAAGAAAAGGAGCCAGCTTCTGATTACTTTTCATCTCCAGCTCATCTTTAAATTTACTCCAATGATCAAATGCAGACCCAAGAAAAATTGTTTTGACGTGCTGCCCGTCATACTCTTTTTACTTTCATACTGTCGTCAGATTTTTCCTTTGACACGGTAAGTGAACAGCAGAGCAGAGTTTCCAGCTTTTTCCATGGTCGTGAAGTAGTCCCCGAGTGTTTGCAACTCTCCTTCATACCACATAAAACACGTCATTATCTGTGCACACCTACACTTTTCACGCCATTATACCGGTCATACACATCCAAGCGGTCTCGTGTTACACGGTTTGTTTCATTGAGACTTGGGAATCCAACTGTGGCATTAACGGCACTGAATGCCATTACCATGAAGAAGTCACCCTACGCAACTTTAATATCTGACCGTTACATTATGTGGTTGAAGAGCTGAACAATGGAAAGCAAGAATGAGAAACTAGGAGATCAGACAGGCAACAAATTGTTCAGAGAAACGAATGCTGTTGTTGAAATGAAAGATGGGTGTGAAAGTGGTCTTTAAAGTTGATTTTCCATTTCCACTAAGGCGATGAACTCTCTCTGACTCACCTCCGGGAGTACAGTATGTGGTTGTTTCATATGTTCTTTGCTGGTTTGTTTCCAGCCATTCTGGCCCATGGGCACCGGCATTGCCCGAGGTTTCCTGGCAGCCTTGGACTCAGGCTGGATGGTTCGGAGCTGGGCTCAGGGCAACACCCCACTGGAGGTACTGGCTGAGAGGTGAGGGAGTGGAAACTATAACGCAATCACACTCTGACTCAAACCTCTCTTACTCATGTGCGGTCGAAACACAACACTTTTTTCACGTGCGCACAAATGCACGCGTACATTTTTGGTGCACGCACTTTGTTTTCTCTCTTCAGCGTATCCTTTTATCTCTGAGTGCTTTAAAAGGAAATGGCCTCGTGCAGGATCGCAGGCATCGGTCCCACCTCTGGGTGTACTAATGGGATAAGAGGCTGACATAAGACCAGAATGGAATGTGGCTCTTCTCTTATACGGCAGCTCCCATACTTTCTAAAACCATTTCAGCATAGTTTCATATTCCAAGGCCATACTTTTTCCACCATCTTTACTCCCAGTGGACAGAATTCGACTCTTTACATCATATATTATCTTAGATTATTGTAAATCTTTTTTTTCCTCATTACTATAGGGAGAGTATATACCGTCTGCTGCCCCAGACCACACCAGAGAACGTCAGCAAGAACTTTAGTCAGTACAGCGTGGATCCCACAACCAGATATCCCAACATAAGCCTTAACTTTCTCAGGCCCAACCAGGTGGGTATGAAGGCTAATTGTCATGTAATTACATCAATATTACTATTTCGATTGATGTTGTTATTATAATGATAATAATAATAAAAACAATGTAAACAATCAATTCAGACCAAAAGAGAATACTAAGAAGAAGTGACAAGGTGAAGGATAACCTCTATAACAACTGTGGTTGTTTTAAATGTGCTATATAAATAAACTTGACTTGACTCTAAAAAGATGTGTTTGAGGGGCATCCGGGTAGCGTGGCGGTCTATTCTGTTGCCTACCAACACAGGGATCGCCAGTTTGAATCCCCACGTTACCTCCAGCTTGGTCGGGCATCCCTACAGCCACAATTGGCCGTGTGGGTATGTGTCCTGGTCGCTGCACTACTGTCTCCTCTGGTTGGTTGGGGTGCCTGTTTAGGGGGGAGGGGGAACTGGGGGGAATAGCGTGATCCTCCCACACGCTGCGTCCCCCTGGCGAAACTCCTCACTGTCAGGTGAAAAGAAGCAGCTGGCAACTCCACATGTATCGGAGGAGGCATGTGGTAGTCTGCAGCCCTCCCCGGACCGGCAGAGGGGGTGGAGCAGGGACTGGGACGGCTCAGAGCACGGGGTGATTGGCCAGGTACAATTGGGGGGGAGGGGGGTGTTTGGCTGGTTTTGTATACAATTTGGGAAACAACCTGTGGTATCAGACTCACACTAAGTTCAGGCTTCAGTAATTTTTCCTGCACACATGACGCAATTCACGCAGATTCTTAATCGCAGGTTGTTTATTCATCTGTGCTTTTTAGGTACGGCACCTCGTTGACACAGGAGAGCCCAGGGAGATGCGCCTTGAGATTGAAAATGTGATCAACTCATCAACACCCAAGTTGACCCGGAATGGTTCGTCTATTTTATGTATTTGTTGCATCTTGGTGAATGGCAGTTCTAATCAGTTTCATGAGATTGATCATTAAAAAAAGAACCCACAGACATAAAGGCACTGATTGTTGGTTCTATTTGTTAAATTTTAGGATTTTACCAGAAATGGTTTTGTGACGTCTAATAATGAACTATTTTCACTCTAGAATATTGCCTGCTTGACAAGCAGTTGCGAGGTAACATGGAGTCTAAATGCATGGTGTGGCTTTCCGGGGGTTCCTAACGGTTTTTAACCATGTTGAGCCGACGATTGTACGTTTGAATAGTGGAATGACAATAATTTCTGTGAACAGGCTGAATGCAGCCTGTGGGAGTTTCTTTAGCGTGCACTAACTCAGTTGTTGATGTATTTTCATTTAGTCTCACTGGTTTTCAGAATATCCAGTAAAGGTCACTGTCACTTCTAACGGTTTTAAAGGTTTCCCAAGAAATGCTTCTAACCTCTCATTATGTATTCCTTACCCCTTTTATACCTCAGCAAAACATTTTTGCCCCCCCATTCATAATTTCTTTCATAGACTGTTAAAAAGTCTGATTAACAGGGCGTCCGAGTGGTGTGGCGGTCTATCTCAAAGCCTACCAACACGGGGATCGCCGGTTCAAATGCCCGTGTTACCTCCGGCTTGGTGGGATGTCCCTACAAACACAATTGGCCGTGTCTGCGGGTGGGAAGCTGGATGTATGTATGTGTCCTGTGTCCTGGTCGCTTCACGAGTGCCTCCTGTGGTCGGTCGGGGCGCCTGTTCGGGGGGGCAGAACTGGGGGGAATTGCGTGGTCCTCCCACGCGCTATGTTCCCCTGGTGAAATTCCTCACTGTCGGGTGAAAAGAAGCGGCTGGCGACTACCACATGTATCAGAGGAGGCATGTGGTTGTCTGCAGCCCTCCCCGGCCTGGCAGAGGGGGTGGAGCAGCGACCTGGACGGCTCAGAAGAGTGGGGTAATTGGTCGGGTACAATTGGGGAGGAAAAAAAAGGGGGGGGGGTCTGATTAACATTGTTGATGAGACTGTTGAAGTCACCCTGCTGCTCTGTGCTCAACCTAGCCTAACAAAGGCCTCGTGATTGCCTAGCAAAAGATGTGTAGTGTGCTTTCAGAATGGGTTTGTTTACATTGTGTTTTTTTCCCTTTCTTTTATTAAGCAGTGATCAGGCTTTGTTTAAAGTGCAATACTTGTTTAGCAGGTTGTCTGACTGTTTCTGTCTCCTATCACCAGAATCGGTAGCTCGGTCCAGTAAACTGCTGAACTGGTGCCAGAGGCAGACAGAAGGATATAGGAATGTTAATGTAACGGATCTGACTATGTCTTGGAAGAGTGGTCTGGCCCTTTGTGCCCTCATCCACCGATATAGGCCGGATCTCATGTGAGTACATGAAAGAAATGCATGCAACACACACACACAAATGACAGCTCAGCTTGTGCTTTAAATTAATTTCCACTTCACTTCTTTTGTTGTTCTGTAAATAATGATAATGATTACATTTACCTATTTTGCATACACTTTAATCCAAGTGACTGCGTTTACATGCACAGTTAAGTCAAGCTATGGTTATAGCTCGATTTGGCCATGTAATTGGACTACTGTTGTTGTCCCAGTACACAAGAACCAGGGGAGAATCAATTAATTGACGGAAGTATGTCTGACCCCGGTACGGTAGGTGGCGATATGCTCCCTTTCGGCTGGTTGCTATTGGACCTTCTACCGGTTGACTTACTGCGTCGCATACCAAACAAGCGACAAACAAGTTAGCAGGCCTTTAGTAGTAGGCGTGTTTGAGGTGCTTCCACCGAACACGAATTTGCTCGGGGGTTCTTTTAAATCCCGCTTCGTCCAACTTTTCCGCCACTTTCTTAAATAGTTCGTCATTTCACGTCTCCTTCCATCTATGTAGTTTAGGATATTCAACTCCTTTAGCTGACACAACATAAAGTTTGTCTCCTCGTCTGTCCAGAAATGCGTGGTTCTTGCTCTAGCACTCGCCATGTTGATACTGTTGATACTACGCTGTTCGACTTTTGGGTGAAAGACCGCTGCACAGGAACTATGGATCATGCGCAGAATGCCTAGGCCAGTTTGGGGCCGATTGAAGTGTATACGTGCCAGAGTAAATCGATCTCCAACAGCATTATCTAGGTGTGTTAGTCCGACTTTGAGAAATTTGATTTAGTACGAGTTCAGTCGGACTAACACGTTTACATGTATTTTAAAAGTCCAGTTTTAGTCGGACTAACACAATAAATTGACTTTTTCTAACATCATGTAAATGCACTGCGTGACTTACAAGAGAGTTAGCATTTAGCAGATAATTTGAATGTTACCAACTTGCATCACAGGGCTTGATGATGATGATTTGTACAGCACTTTTCAAAAGAAATGTTTCCATCTACTTTACACAACTACACAACAAGAATAATACTATGTCAATCAAAATAAAATGTAAGCAGGAACCAAACCACTAATAAGTGAAATTTTAACATCAATTTTGAAATCAACTGTAAGTTCAAGTTCAAGTACTTTATTTGTCACATGCACAGAAATACAGAGTAAAACATGCAAGTCAGTGCGGGGCTGTTAAATTCTCTCTTTCTAGTCCTGGTTATAAAGTGCGGCTGCTGCATTCTGAACAAGTTGCACATCTTGATAGTTTACAGCCGAGGCCAAAACACAGAGTTACAGTAATTGGGTCTCGATGAAACAAAAGCTTGGACAGCTTTCTCCAAGTCCGATGTGGATGGGAGAAAAGATCAGATTACTTTTTGTAACTCTGAGCCGTTGAAAGCAGGACTGGACACGTTTGATTTTCAAAGTTCAGATCAGTTGACACCCACATTTCTGGGTGATGGTTTGATGTCAGCGACACCTCATTGGGAACTTTCTGAAGCAAGTTGTGTGATGGTAACTGCGAAAGGGTTAAGAAGACTGCTGAGGTCCAGGGAATGGCTTGCTCGCTGTGTTAATGACAGTGTTTGTTGGTTGCCAGTGGCGTTTATTGTCTGGTTGAGGCCTTGGTCCAGGTTCGTATATCACTGGGGAGAAATAAAAAGGTGACGGCTCTCAAGTCACAATAGCCCCTCAGGTCCCTCAAGGGAGTCCCTTCTCCCCCACCCCTGCCCCTCCCACATCACAGCTACCATCCGTATTGCCTTCTGTGGACTGTTATTCTCTGGAGGCAACAAGGTAATTAGCATTACAATCTATTAGTGTCTGTGTCCTGCCTGACCTTTTCTTAGTGGTGCTGGTGGAAGTTCTGCCCCATTGCCTTTCTTAGAAGGGAGATAAGCATAGTCAAGTGCTATGTGAAATGTTTCTGCCTGTCTGTCACTCACCCTCTCTCTCTCTCTCTCGCTGTCTGTCTCTTGCTCTCTCTCTCTCTCTCTCTCTCTCTCTCTCTCTCTCTCTCTCTCTCTCTCTCTCTCTCTCTCTCTCTCTCTCTCTCTCTCTCTCTCTCTCTCTCTCTCTCTCTCTCTCTCTCACCACACGCCCAAAAAGCAGATTATTGCAATTATATCTAATGTCTTTTTTGGGGGGGGTTAGTGGGGTGGACTAAAAGGAAGGTCAGGAAGACACTAATGGAATAAACGGTATCCCTCTCTCTCGCACTCTCTCTCGCTCTTTTTTTTCCCACCACACAACCAAAAACCATTGCCATTACATCTAATGTATTTTTTGGGGGTTGGGGGGGGTGGACTAAACGGAAGGTTGCTTCTAATGTGATGTGTTAGCCCTAATGCATTTAAACCCAAGAGTCTGGCGACGAACTGAGGACACCTCCACTTCCTCCCATTTTCAATCATCAGGGTTAGGTTAGGGTTAAGGTTAGGGTTGTGAGTATAAAGGTTTGGGAGGCGGTTGGAGGTGTTGGTTTGTGAGGAGTTGGAGGATATGGGCAGGAGTTGGAGGTGTCCTCAGTCCGCTGTCAACAGGGGTCTGGCGGCGGACTGAGTCTTCCGCCAGACGATCTGGTGGTGGACTGAGGACACCTCCAACCACTACCCATAAACTCCAACTCTCTCCAGTCCTCCCAAACATTCATACTCACCACCCTAAGCCTAAATAGAAGTTTTTTTCCTCCCCCTTCTGGCAGTGACAGTTATTACTTCTCTTTTTTCAACGCTCTCTGATGAGAAAAAGCTACACCAATGGTTATCTGTGTTTGTCCTCGCTGTCGATTGCTTTCTTTTTATTTTTTATTTTTTGTTGACTTTAATCCTTCCTTTGAACATCAAGTTTCTTTTTTCTCTGGAGCATCAGAAACTTTTCTTGGATGCTTCTTAG
Organism: Lampris incognitus; assembly: GCF_029633865.1. NCBI lineage: Eukaryota > Metazoa > Chordata > Actinopteri > Lampriformes > Lampridae > Lampris > Lampris incognitus. Next base: position 54,635,679 of record NC_079216.1, on the reverse strand, counting down.
GTTTTTCCGACATAGATTCTAAGCCCAGAAACCTTCTGACAGAAAGCCCTGAAGGCAAGCCAATTAGAGGCATGCGAACGCTTTCATCACATGGAAGTTCAGCTCTGGGAAAGCAATCATTGCTGGTTGACATAAAACGCATCACTACGCATCACCTCCGGTGTGCCAGTGTGAGAATTCAGTGCGGGAATGTCGCCCCAGTGAAATACAGAGAGATTTACCTAGCGGTGATTGGACAAGGGCTTGAATTTCCCAGACATTAATTTGATATGTAAAAGTCCCACATTCTAGCTTTAAATGGGCTATTTGAGAAGTTAAAACTATATTGGTAAGCCATTTTGAATGGCCTTTCCAGTTGAACTTTTAGTGCTGTGAAACATCACCTATATGTAACTTACTAAACAGAAATATTTCATCATTAGTGTTTGTAAGTAATTCAGGATCAGCATCTTCAGATTCAACATCAATTTTATCCAAATCGGTTCACTAGCGATAGCCAGAAGCCATCCCGGCAGCTCTTACCCCATTAACAAAATCTGCTCGGGTCCACTGTTGATTTAAGCACCCATATTTTTCTTTCTAGGTAACTTTGCTGTATACTTTATTTTTCTTATTTTATTTATTTATTTATTTTTTGATGTCGTATTCATTTTGACCCTTATTGCGCCGCTCTTTCTCTCTGTTTTCTGCTCTCCCTCAGTGACTTTGACTCTCTGGATGAGCGGAATCAAGAGAAGAACAACCAGTTGGCTTTCGACGTGGCAGAGAAGGAGTTTGGCATCTCACCCTGCATGACGGGCAAGGAGATGTCTTCTGTGGTGGAGCCAGACAAACTGTCAATGGTCATGTACCTCAGCCAGTTCTATGAGATGTTCAAGGACACAGTGCCTCCTGGAGGTGAGAGCGGGTAGTACAATAGTTTGTCTTGTTTCATAACTTTGCTTTTGGGGGTGTTGCCAAATCCTTATTATTATTTTTTTTGGGTCATTTTCATTGTAAACATACTGTTCATTCAGGAGTTGTGATAAAACATGGTGACTCAGACCTTAGGGCATTTTAAAGTGATATCGCTTTCATTTCTATTTTAACTCTCTAAATGTTTATCTTTTCCATATTGGTTTGTTTGTTCAGATAACCTCAACTTGAGTCCCGAGGAAAAGGCAGCGCTGATTGCTAGCACCAAATCTCCGATTTCCTTCTTCAGCAAGCTTGGCCAGAGTATTGCTATCTCCAGAAAACGCAACCCCAAGGTCAGAATCTAAAAATGTGACCATGGTCACCTTTTGGGGCTCCCCTCAGCTCCATTATTTTTCATTATTGTTGTCAGAGTCTGGCTCTATGGTTTGAAGTAACCCATGACATGTCATCAACAGGACAAAAAAGAAAAGGAAGTTGACACTTTAGGGAAGAGGCGAAAAACCAGCCAGGCTGGCCATTCTGAAGATGTGAGTGGCACTGTTAGGAATGCCTTTTAGATATCAAGTTTAGGATTGTTAACATCAGTATTTTTTTTTAATTGGTGGCAATCTATTTAAAAGTTTTCCAGATTAGATTTGTAAACTGACAGCTACAAACTAAAATGAGACGTTAGGAATTAAATTCAACCCGACAACTGCTCTCTCACAGGAAGAGGTTTCTAGAACGAATCGTGACGATAGACCACCAGCCTCCACTGCCCTGTCGGAGAGAAAAATGGACTCTGCCACAGTGGGTAACCACAACAAGGTCAAAGTCATGGCCACCCAGCTGCTTGCCAAATTTGAGGAGAATGCTCCTGCCCAGTCCACAGGCCTCAAAAGACAGGTAATCTGAGAGTGATGTTTTCCTGTTTAGAATTGAAATGAGGACATTTAGTTATAAGCTCGGAGTGAGTTTTTTACCTAATGAGGATGGAGGTATGGGGGCGGGGGTTGATTGTGGTGTTCAGATCTCCCGGACAATATGGACATCATCCGTTTTCTGTATGTAAATACCATTGTGCATAATCTGATATTAAATACTATGAAACATATGCACTGTAGATATAACAGAATCTCAAGTCTAATGGTGGACGGGTCTGGGGCCAGTGTATGAATGAGCTGAGGTGGAGAATGCTAATATTGGTGGTGCTGTATTGGTGGGGTATTGTTCTTGGGTATAGTAGGTGGTTTCATACTGTCAGCTGGGGTGAAGAGGTTCGCAGAGCTACGGGTTGCTAACTACTCGGGACCGGCAAAGCTCGGGCTGTGGGAGGGGGTGTGTGGGATAGAGAAACACAAGACGCTATTGTTTACGTAAAGGAAAGGACAACTCTCAACTATTGACGTTCCAGAATACTTCTTCTCACCATGTGTTTCGAAGTTATTTCATCTGACATGATGTCCGACCGAACAAAAGCTTCTGTCTATTGTTTGAGCTAACGGAAGGTCTTCTCAGCGCTGTGCTAAATTAAAGATCTTATGTGCATACTGAATGGTGTGCATCTTTTTAGGGTTTTTGGAGAACATTAAGAGAAATCAGTCATGAAAGCTGTGCATATTATCAGTGTGTATTATGTATACGTCAAAACTTCTTTTTCCCGAAAAAGGAAGGATGCAGCGTTAAATTCAACCAGTCACAAAATAAAGTTTTAAGCTCTGATGAGATGTAACTAAATAATGGTTATGTTCTCCTGTTAACACGGCATTTGCCTGTGTGCTATATTGGATAATGTAATGCTGCTACCATTTGCCACAGTAGAGCAATTCCACGGGAAGGATTAGCAAACAATGGATTTAGTTTCTGCGCTTCTGTCATACATGTGCGTTATGCATGACAATTTCTTTTTCTGCTTATAGTATTTTCAGTTATTTTTTTGGTGACTGCATACTGTATAGTATTGTGCTCATCTTTGTTCTCTGCATGGTTTCCTCATGACTTGTTTGTCATTTCCGTCTGGTTTTGAACCAAGTCGGCCATTTTTCTTTTTTCCAAACAGCATGACTCTGTGTCTACTTATGATTCACTTGTCTCTCTGTTTCTATTTTTGTTTTTCTCTTTCTCTCCCCCCATCGTGGGTCATGACTATGACTCATGGTGGCTTGCATGGCGGCTTGGCCTTTTATGTGGTGCTTTTGCTGTCACTCATCCTTATTTGACCACAAAGGGGGAGTCTCTGCCCAATCTGGACCGCCTTCTGCCCCCCTCCCCGCCCCCAACCCCACTGAACGAGCCAGTCCGCCTGACCCCTGCCCCGGCATGGAGAAAGGTAAAGTGTGGACTGTCCCCTTCCATTAGAGAGTCTGTTTCTAACCCTTAGACTGGCCGTCTAACTAGCTCTCGATTAACTTAAAGGGAAACTCTGGTGTTTTTTTTAACCTAAGCCCTCTTTTTTATTGTTGGGGGTTTGACCGAGTGATGAGCAGCAGAATGTTTTAAATTGATTCAGTATCGAGCAAGCTCACATCAGCCAACTGGTGTGCACCAAGCTGCAATGTAGTCCTTCAGGACAATAGCGCTCGGCAAATTAACCTCCACTTCTATGAGCTTTTTTTTTCAGCACCAACAGATTTGGAATTTTTTGAGAAATATCTACAAATGCCTTTCATTATGAAAAGACAATACCTGCACAGTCAGTGCAGTGATGGACCTTTTTTGCGTTTTATTTTTTGCACTTCTCTCCAACTCATTCATGTTTGCACTGTTTTCCTGCAAAAACTCACTCCTTTTTTGGATTTTCCCCTCATTTTCTCCCCAATTGTATCCGGCCAATTACCGCACTCTTCCGAGCCGCCCCGGTTGCTGCTCTACCCCCTCTGTCGATCCGGGGAGGGCTGCAGACTACCACATGCCTCCTCCGATACATGTGGATTCGCCAGCCACTTCTTTTCAACTGACTGAGGACTTTCGCCAGGGGGATGTAGCACGTGGGAGGATCACGCTATTCCTCCCAGTCCCCCCCCCCCCCCCGAACAGGCCGGCGCCCCAACCAACCAGAGGAGGCATTAGTGCAGCGACCAGGTTACACACCCACATCCGGCTTCCCACCCAGAGACACAGCCAATTGTGTCTGTAGGGACGCCTGACCAAGCCAGAGGTAACGCAGGGATTTGATCTGGTGATCCCCGTGTTGGTAGGCAACGGAATAGACCGCTACGCTACCCGGACGCCCATGATAGAACTTTTTTGCATTTTCTTTTTTGCACTTCTGTCCAACTCGCCCATGCTTCCACTGCTTTCCTGCAAAAAACTCACTCCTGGCGGGATTACAGAGCAGGACTTCTGCTCCGGGTTAGAAATAGATTTATATTTATATAAATTCATGATTGATACTGTGGCTAACGCTCCTTAGATGGCTCTCTTAACATTGAGCCTCTTAGTGCCAAAAAAAAAGAGCTCTTTTAATGGACAATATTTTGCAAGCACTATTGCCCCAAAGGATTACGTTGCAGCTTAGTTTGCAGCAGTCGGCTGATGCGAGTTTGCTCAACCCTGAATCAATTTAAAAGAATTTGTTGCCCGTCCCTTGGTTTGACTCCCAGCGATGGGAAAATGGGGCTTAGACTAACGCTAACCCTTTAAGTTGACCCCTATAGATGGTGGTGTAATGGAACATAGTTGATCCGTGAGCTATGCGGATTGCTCCCCACGGTTCGGCACGCATGTGAACCATGGATTAATTGCAAAATTTAACCATCGTACTGGAATACAGTTTTACTACCGCTGTCACTTTTCAAAGCGATAATTCGCTAACTCTTGATGCAGAGTTGCAGTGAAAAGATAGACAAGACAGAAGCGTGCTGTATTTGGTTGCAATGCAATGATTGGTTGATTATGCAAAAAAACAAAACACAAAAAAAACATTGTGTATTCACGTGAAGATGGCATGTTGAATCTCAGGGATGCTCGTGGTGCAAAAAGCACAATGACAGTGACGGCTAGCAGAGGGGCGGAAGAACTTGAAAAATCTCTTGCATCATTTAAAGGAAGAAGGTATCATGCCCTCATATTGCACTTTAACAATTGAGTATTAAATATTTTATATATTCTAAGATTTTACTTAAACGTTGGACATCTTGAATGTTGTTTTTCATTTAAGACCATGGGCAAAACTTCCTTGCTTCAAGTGTTTCACAGAATAAATGGAAAGCAAAGTTATATTTGCTGATCCAAAAAATGATCCGATCCGTGACTCAAAACCATGATACGATCTGAACCGTGAATTTTATGATCTGTTGCACCCCTATCTATGGACATCTCTTATGCTGTATGGGGGTTTGGGGTAATCACACTAACAGTTTGAAAGTGTGGAAGTTTGTTTTGTTAACTTAATTGTGGGAGTCTGTGTTAGTGAGGCTGTTCATATGCATCTGTGTGTGCATGTGTGTGTTTTTGGTGCAGTCACTTGGCTGCAGAGACAGTGTGTGATATGTGCGTGTGACTTCATCATGGTGTCTCCTGCTTGCTTCTCCTCCCCTGGTTCAGAGACGCACTCAGCAGCAGGAGCAGCTCAGCATTCGCTATAAAGAAAGAGTCAAGTGTCAGACCCTGCCTAGCAGAGGGGAGCAGGTATGGTTAGCCATGCTAGCCTGGTAGCCCCCATACACACACACACACACACACACACACACACACACACACACACACTATACTCTTACATGGGCTCAGAGCTAAGAACCAGTTCAAGCATCCCTCCTAGGTTCCCTGCTTTACTGCAGATCTAGGTACCGTTATAAGCTTGCTGTTTTGTTGCCCACTCACCTGCCTTTTAGGCTCACTCTGATGTAGTCTGCAGGAATCCTTCAGTTTCAGTAGAAGCTGCCCATTGGTTGTGTTATGACTGCTTGTTGGAGCCATAGTAAAAGAGGGAGTCCACTCTATATATCTGGTCAACCAATAATTATTGACTTCAAAAGTCTAACAAGAGTGACGTTATAGGTTGTGTAGTCTGTGATCAGTGTATAATGTGAATATTTGGGGCAATGAAAAATGGTATGAGACAGTTGGGTGTTGTAGGGGTGACACGGTGGCGCATTGGTTAGCACTGTCGCCTCACACCATGAAGGTCCTGAGTTTGAGCCCTGGGGTAGTCCAACCTTGAGGGTCGTCCTAGGTCGTCCTCTGCGTGGAGTTCGCATGTTCTTCCTGTGTCTGCATGGGTTTCCTCCGGGTGCTCCGGTTTCCTCCCACATTCCAAAGACATGTAGGTCAGGTGACTCGGCTATACTAAATTATCCCTAGGTGTAAATGTGTGTGTGTGTGTGTGTGTGTGTGTGTGGGGGGGCCCTGTGATAGCCTGGTGGCCTGCCCAGGGTGTCTCCCCACCTGCTGCCCAGTGACTGCTGGAATATGCTCCAGCATCACCGTGACCCTGAGAGCAGGATAAGCAGTTTGGATAATGGATGGATGGATGGGTGTTGTAGATTCACCTGACCTACATGTCTTTGGACTGTGGAAGGAAACCAGAGCACCCGGGGGAAACCCACGCAGACATGGAGAGAACATGCAGGCTCCACACAGAGGACGATCCGGGACAATCCCCCCCCAAAGTTGGCCTACCCTGGGGCTCGAACCCAGGACCTTCTTGCTGTGAGGCGACCGTGCTAACCACTACGCCACTGTGCCGCCGTAATAGCAACAACATGTAGAACATGGAACTGAACACACAAAGCCTAGATTTGCCTTTTAATCTTTATTTCTGTTTTTGCTGCTGTGTATCAAATCACGGAATGTTTTGGCATTGCATTTTGGGTATCAGGAGGCTGTTTTGTCAAGACCGTGGGCTGCAAACAGAAATAAAGATTAAAAGTAATTGGTACATTAACTGTCCAAATGAATCAGAATCATCTTTATTTGTGACGAAGCATTCACTGAAGCAAATGAAGCATCACCACATCGCTGTTATGTTTCAGTTCTCTCCCCGTTTGAGTAGGAACATATTTGGCGCTGCACAGTGTTCATCCTACCCGGTTAGAAGTATCAACAACAGTATACCGAGAGTGTCTCCAACCATGGTAAAGATGCCAGTTAGTATTATGTAACTTGACTCCATGTTCCAGATAGATTAAATAACTATTAATGGTGAAAATCCCGGATTTCAGCTTTAAGGGGATTTAATCTGCGACTATTCTCGGATGACGTCTCACTACGAATCTTTTGCTTAGCTAATTCGCCGAAAACCCAACTGTTAATACTTAAAGTATATGTAACTGTGGAGAGTACAGCACTTCTCCCTTTGAAGTGTACAGGATGGATTCTCTAAGGCCACCCCCCCCCTTTTTTTATTTTGTGGATTTTCCCCCCTTTTCTCCCCAGTTGTACCCGACTATTACCCCACTCTTCCAAGCCACCCCGGTCGCTGCTCCACCCCCTCTGCCGATTCGGCGAGGACTACAGACTACCACATTCCTCCTCCGATACACGTGGAGTTGCCAGCCGCTTCTTTTCACCTGACAGTGAGGAGTTTCGCCAGGGGGACGTAGCGTGTGGTAGGATCACGCTATTCCCCCCAGTTCCCCCTCCCCCCAAACAGGCGCCCCTGACCGACCAGAGGAGGCGCTAGTGCAGCAACTAGGACACATAGCTACATCTGGCTTCCCACCCACAGACACAGCCAATTGTGTCTGTAGGGATGCCCGACCAAGCCGGATGTAACTAGGGGATTCAAACCGGACATCCCCGTGTTGCTAGGCAACGGAATAGGCCACCCGGACGCCCCACACTTTTCCCTTTAAGAGTCATTCCCACATAGTAACCCACTTTAGTGGCTCCTTAGCTGCACTGAATGCATGAAGTCTTTCTCTCCTCACCAAATCACTGAACAGTTTTGTTCTGTCCTTGTTTCACTTCATAACTCCAGAAGTGATTCCCTTGAGTTCTTTTTACACAGTCTTGGGCAGGAAGTCTTAGACCGGATTTTACATGTGTCCTGTAGTTTCCGTAGCCAATGCTTTAGAGTTTATGGCACTGTTCATAGCTGGCCAATGGATAATTTTTCCTTTTGGGAATACCTCTCTTACAGCTGTCGGACCTTGGTGTAGAGTGGTTTATTTCCCACACACACTTTGTGGGTGGTGTGTGTGTGTGTGTATGTGTGTGTGTGTGTAACATCCAATTTTGGTTAACATAAATGTTAATGCAGTAACACACCAAGATAACCTAATCCAGGGTTGTTGGACGTCCCAGTGGTTGTGGTTAGATTTTTTTCCCCTATTTTTTATTTTTTATTTTCTTAACAGCGAAAATTTTGCTGAAAATAGATTTTGCATATATATAATTGACCGTAAGTAATACATTTTGATTTGAATAAGAAATGCTTAGGATTATGCCTCCCTCTTCCTCTCTGAGCGATGATCCCTCATCCCATTCTTCATGATAATCTTCATCATCGTCCTCCTCTCTCAAGGCCAGAAGCAGCACAGATCAGCTGTCCGGCTCGGCCCCTCGGAGCTGCCCAAAGAAAACTATTCTGCTCCCCTCTTCTTCCTCCACCTCTTCGCTCTCTCTTCATTCACAGGTGACACACAGTTTGTCTATCTGTGCCTCAAATCTGGTAACCAACAGTCTGACCCCCCCCCGCCCCCGCCCCACCCCAGTTTTGTTTTAAACAAGCCCTCCTTAACCACGTCTCTTGCTCAGGTTTAGACCTCTGCAGTGTGTTGTCTTGTGTAGAGGACTAAATCTTGTAGTGATTTATTTTCCTCCTCTCCCAAAATAACTCCCTAGGGTTGCCACAGACTTGAGAAAATAAACTTTGTGTAGCCCTTTATTTCCAACGTGAGCGGGTCGTGTTTGTTAATATGAGAGAGGGTGCATGTTTTCATGCTTGAATGGTGTGTAGGTGGGTCTTGAGGCTTCATGTAAAGTGATTGAGATTTGGAGGATCTTGGTAGTGGGGCATGACGCCATTGTCCATGACACCATTTAGTTATTACTCACCCACCAATCCAGATTAGTCCCTAATCAACACAGTATTTATAACACACTTTGTTCTAGAAAGTGTGGGGCGGCACGGTGGCGCAGTGGTTAGCGCGGTCACCTCACAGCAAGAAGGTCCTGGGTTTGAGCCCCCGGGGTAGTCCAACCTTGGGGGGGTTGTCCCAGGTCATCCTCTGTGTGGAGTTTGCATGTTCTCCCCGTGTCTGTGTGGGGTTCCTTCGGGGGCTCCGGTTTCCTCCCACAGTCCAAAGACATGTAGGTCAGGTGAATCGGCCATACTAAATTGTGTGTGTGTGTGTGTGTGTGTGTGTCAGCTCTGTGTGATGACCTGGCGGCCTGTCCAGGGTGTCTCCCCGCCTGCCGCCCATTGCCTGCTGGGATAGGCTTCAGCATCCCGTTACCCTGAGAGCAGGATAAGTGGGTCGGAGGATGGATGGATGGATGGATGGATGGATGTACTTGGTTCTAGAAAGTATTCAGGAGATTACTGTGAACTTCATATCGCTGTCCTCACCGAGAACGATCGTGAATGGGAATTCTCTATGCACGCAGAGCACACATGTAAGACAGTAACACACAAGTTGTTTAGTCAGACTAAATTATGTTGTCTATTAGTATATAGACTAGACTGCTTTTCTTCAAGATTATTCATGAAAAACACAGACCCTGCTAGTTTTCATTTTCCATCAAGCACTGAAAAAGTTTTGGGATAATGAGACGTAATGGGATGTGATATACCTTACATCTCGTCTTTAGCCGTTTGGCTGTTGCATGTGTATGTTGTGATGTGGATGCCGAAGCGATATAGCATTTAGCCCTATCGAATAGTTTCAAGCATGTTGTTATTCAGTGCTCAACAATGCCGTATTGCAGAAGGTAATGTTTTCATTGGACGCGAAGTGTTGAATATATATGTTGTGCTTTTTTTCTTTTTCTTTTTGCTCATCAATCAGTGTGGTAAGGGTCCAAAGGAAGGGGTACCCGAATACAACCAGTTGCCTCTGACATATGAGGTAGAGTAATCGCTGTTGCATGGATGTGTTTACAGCCCATGACCACTAAAACTCTGTGTTGTGAGTAATTTGGCTCGTTTCATTGACCTTTAGGGGATCTTGACATATCAACCAACAGATCTGTGTGTGTGCGTGTGTGTGTGTGTGTGTGTGTGTGTGTGTGTGTGTGTGTGTGTGTGTGTGTGTGTGTGTGCGCGATAAACATCAGCAAACCACTGAGTTTCCTTACAATGGGTCATTGTGCTGTTTAAAGTGTCGGTCCCTCCGGCTTACTCATCAGAGAGTCTCAGGAGAGTTTCTTCAGCAGGAGTGGGACCCACTGTACCTAGAGGACCCAGGGCCCATTCACATCCCGAGCATACAGGAGAGGGCTGACTGTCTAATATCTAAATTCAAAGGAAAATTTGACAAGCCATCAAAGGTGAACACCATGCATGGGCACGTTGTGGTAACCATGTTTCCTGGAGTGATTTTTGAGATGTAAGCGTCACAGATTGATGCTGCTTTCTAACAGTGTGGTTCCATTATACCCTTTTCCACTTCATGGTACCAGCTCAACTCGACTCAACTCGCTTCTGTGTCATTTTCCATTACTGTAACAGTACTCCCTCAGTGTAGTTGGTTGTCATAGCGACGCATGGTTTTCAATTTAAAAATGTACTTTTAAGATAACTCCACTTCGGTATTTAAAGATGCCGGGTGATATCCCATGCGCACGTTGATGACACAGTGACACGTTTCTCTGACCAATCAGAGGTCTGCATTGATTTTGCTACCCGCTCCAGTTTTTCTGGAACCTCGACAAAGGTGGTACCAGAAAATTGGTAACAGTTACCAAAATGCCGGTACTTTCCAGTAATGGAAAACGAAAAAAGGGGGGGTCGAGTTGAGCCGGTACCATGTAGTGGAAAAGGGGCATTAGACAGTAGGTTGTGCTAAATGTTGTTTGGTTTCTTTGTTAATTTGAGTTGCATAATGGATGAGACCTGAACATATTTCTGTCTAGATCCCTGAATTTTTGTTGCATTTACACAGTATAGTATTTTACCATGCCAGCTCATTCTAATGATACAGGCTGTCAGTCAGCATCTATTCCCATCTTCTCATCAAATTCTTTGTTTCAACCAACCTGCCTCTGTTTTTTCTTCACCCTGGAGCCGAAGCGAAAGCCTTCCCGTTTCTTTATGGAGCAATGGCACTTGTCCGAAGGCCCAAACCCGGGCCTCCCCTCCCCTCTTTCCTCTCCTGAAGGTCCCAGAAAGGTTAGCAAGTTGCTGTCCTGGAACTGACACTATGACTAACTGTCTTTCATCTGATTGATTCGAACTTGACGGACATTTCACTTGTCTGAATTAATGCAAATGAGAATCTCATGACCTAAAATTTCTTACTAAATGAGATCTGAAATATTTGAATTATTTGAAAACGAGTTTTGGTTTGATATTATACTTAACCAAAGAGTTAAATGTGATGAATGTCAGTTAGCTTCTGAAACAAAGTATTTTAGTGCATGTAAGCAGATATCGTGATAGAAATCGATATCGTGTAAATTTTCCAATGATTATCGCGATAGTATTTTCCATTATATCCAGGAGAACTTGACAGATTTTTTCTTCATTTACCCAGATTTTAGACATGCTTATCCCCCAACACCCTAGAAAACGAATTCAGAATGACTCACTGCAAAGAAAAGGACATTAACATTTAGTTTTGAATGAGTGCTAGATTCCCTTACTAATTTCCGACCATCCCCTTTATAATTGACTCGTTTGTGTTTACGCCGCTATGAGGGTGTCAGCTGAAAATACTTAAACAGTAGCTAGCGGCCTTTTCTTGTCATAATGACAAGCTACTTGGGCAGAGGGAATGTTTTCAGAAACCTTTCAAAAAAAAAAAACCTCATTTCTCCTTGGGGGGGGGGGGGGGCTCTAATCATTCGTTTCTCTTCAGGAGCCTGCAAGGTTTCTGCGGTCTGATGACCAAATGCCCCTACATGTACTTAGTGTTAAGGAAAGGGCCGAACAACTGACTTCTCAGTTTGAAGGCAAGCCAGCAAAACCAAAGGTGAAACATTCTCACCCGCCATAGTCTTCACAATTTACCAATACGACCAACCTTTCTATACATCTACACTACAATGTTGTTCATTTCCAATAATGATTCAGAAAATGTCAACAAGATCCTAAGAAGACTATATTAGTCCCAGAGTTTTCAAGTTAAGCTTTCTTATGTTTTGGCTAAGGATGCACGATATTGACTTTTTTTTGCCGATAATTGATAATTTCTTGTGTCATTTTGGCTGATAGCGATACCTATATTTTTCATTTCATAGCAATACAACCAGCATATGTGTCTTAGTTTCCACCAGTGGAGTTTACCTGTCGTTACGCTGTATCTGTGATGCAGAAACAAAACATCTATAAAAAACTGCTTTATTAGTACCTTTTCTGATTTATTACTGAACTCAACACTACATTGTTTGCAGTCGCTGAAGGAGACAAGCACAAGTTTTTTCAACTTAATGGAAAAATATGAATGACTGCTGGGATAGGCTCCAGCATCCCGTGACCCTCGTCCTGGGCGGCACAGTGGTTCAGTGGTTAGCGCTGTTGCCTCACAGCAAGAAGGCCCTAGGTTCGAACCCCGGGATTGTCCAACCCTGGGGGGGTCATCCCAGGTCCTTTCTGTCTGGAGTTTGCATGTTCTCCCCGTGTCTGCATGGGTTTTCTCTGGGTCCGGTTTCCCCCACCATCAAAAAGACATGGATGTTAGGGTTAATACTCCTGTCTGTGCCCCTGACCGAGGCGTGGCAAGACGAACCAGAGTTGGTCCCTGGGTGCTGCACGGCAGCTGCCCACTGCTCCTAGCTACACAGCTAGGATTGGTTAAATGCAAAGGAAGAATTTCCCCATGGGGCTCAATAAAGTAATAAAGTAAAAATAAAAAATTAGGATAAGCGGTTTGGATAATGGATGGATGGAAAAATATGTGACATTCATTTTGACATAACATTTCAAACATTTTTTACTCTGGCACGTCGTCTACAACAGGTCACTCCTTGAAAGCTGCCGTGTAAAATCCTGACCGTCGTACTGTTGTCTCAAGTGAAAACCGTACTTTGTAATTTTCTCCCTTCAGTTATCAAAAGTTTTTAGGATTGCAAGTGAAGTCAGATATTAACTTTATCCATTCAAATCAGGCTAGTAAATGTCACATCGAAACAGCAATAGCCCCCATTGCAGGTGTGTCTTTCTAGGCTGTAAGCATGACCTGTCTGTCCATCAATGCCTGCTGTTGCTGTCGGCACATAATCGATATATCGCCACATTGATACGACATATCGGGCGTAACTTGGATGTCAGTCCCGATACTAATGACACATTTGAAGCCGTTATTGGCAGGTACTGATAAGCTGATTGATATTCTGTACCATGCACCTCTAGTTCACCGCATTATTTCTTGCCAGCTTTCCTTTTTCCAGCAGGAACTTTATTTCTGAGCATCTCTCTCTCCTCTCTCCTTGGAGCCTAAGAAAAAGCCATCCCGTTTTTTTACGGAACAATGGCACCTGGCCCGAGCTCAGAGTCCCCCCGAGTCTCCCCTCTCCTCCCCCGACACCTTCAGACAGGTAGCCCCTCTGAACTTCGGGAATGAATGGTGAAGAGTGGCGACACTAACACACCGCGCCTCCGCATGGCTCCTGGACATTGAGAAAGACACCTTTTTCCACTGAATTTTTTCTATTAGAAGCTACTTAACTTGAGTTAAGGTCTCTGGAGAATTACTTAAAAGCTTGCTAGTGTCTGTGAAATACAAACTGACTGTAACCTGTCTCCTGGAGTTAACATTGCATGATGGGAGTGTGTCATCTCTTGTTTGTAGTGGTTGTTCAGCTCAGCATGTTGGGGTGTGATCGCCCTTGATTCGAGTGATCTCTGTTTGAATGGATGCCAGCATTTATTACTGTTATTATCCCTATTAGTTTTTCTAATTTTGATCCACAGCGGCTCATCCACTGTGGCGACCCCTAACGGGTGCAGCCAAAAGTAGTAGTAGTAGTAGTTTTTCTAATTTTAAGGTGCGTCTTGGCAAAGAGGAAGAAATTCAATTAATCTATTGCAGATCCGTGGTTGCCAAACACTGTTATAAAACTGGGATGGAGTTATCTCAACTGAACAGTGTTGTGGGTCTGCAGCCCAGGAGAATGTGCTGTTGTCTCACCATTGCTAATTTCAGTTTTTGTGGTTTACTTTGGCACAGTGGCGCAGTGGTTAGTCTGGTCGCCTCACAGCAAGAAGGTCCTGGGTTCAAGCCCCGGGGTAGTCCATCCTTGGGGGTTGTCCCAGGTCATCCTCTTGTGTGGAGTTTGCACGTTCTCCCCATGTCTGCGTGGGTTTCCTCCGGGTGCTCTGGTTTCCTCCCACAGTCCAAATCCAAAGGCACGCAGGTCAGGTGAATCAGCCATACTAAATTGTCCTAAGGTGTGAATATGTATGTGTGTGTGCGTGTGTGTGTGTGTGTGGGGGGGCCTGTGATGGCTTGGTGGCCTGTCCAGGGTGTCTCCCCGCCTGCCGCCCAATGACTGCTGTGATAGGCGCCAGCATCCCTGCGACCCTGAGAGCAGGATAAGCGGTTTGGATAATGGATGGATGGTCTGCTTTGTGCCAAATGTTCCTGTCATTATTGCTCTATTTAGGACAAAATTTGACAGATTTTATAGACTCTGCCAATCTTTTTGGTAAATCAGTTCAAAGCCCACGTTGATGGCCAACCACTGTAGTGTATGTGCTTGTCTTACTCAGCACTAACTGAAAGCATTAATAGTCAGTGAAATGCTCATTGTTTTTAGTCACACAGCAGTGCAAGGGGAACATGAATGAGAAGGAATGAATGACACCAGTATGTGCCTGACTGTGGTACGTGGAAGTGTGGTTTCTATACAGGATTTTACGAAATCACAGGGCCACTCGGGTGTCACTGTTCATCACTGCAATGGGATAGTTGCTATTCTAGCTTGTGATCTCTTGATATTCCAAATGCAGCTGGGTTTTTGTGAAACACTAAATCCACAGTGACTTACTGTGTTGTTTGCATGACTCAAGTCTAAAGTTACTGAAGTTTTTGTGTGCTTTAAGTTTGCAAGCCAGGACTGATTATCATTTGTTATGCTCGAAATAACATTGGTTGGGTGGGGCTGCAAAGACATCTACACGCTTGTTCAGTCAAACATGCAAACCTGGACTTGTATTCTCTCTCATATCCGAATGTGTTGTCGTACCGCCAATTGCTGTGAGTGCCTTGCTGCACATCATGTGACCTCCTTCCCCCCTTTTGCAGTCCTCCCCTACCTCATCAGTATTACTTTGTTTTCTCTTTGTTTTTCATCTTCATCCGTATCTTCTCCTAATTCTGCAACCTCTTTTCCATTTTCTCAATGTCAATGATAGCGCTATGTAAAGATGTACACAGGGGACGTTAGCTTGTTGACTGGGCAGCTAGCCAGTCGACTTCAGTCTAATGAAGAACCCAAGCCCCTACTTCACAAGAGGGAACTGGTAAGAGCCAGTGTTGTGCCAGTAGGGGTAGAAGGGATGTGGTTGCACCAACTATATTCTTACCCCTGCCAGAACGTATTGTTTTGATATTCTAACTTGTGGCAAAGTGTCTCCCCTCATGGGTAGATTAATACCGCCATCTTGTGGTAGAAAACTGTGCTTGCTCAGTAACTAACTTTAAGTCAACTTTTCTGTCTGGATATGCGTAAAGGATGTGATGATTTCAGAAAATCAAGCAAATGCAAAGGTAACTTGGACACAGTTGGATCTTGTATAAAAGTTGTATTAGCAAACCTGATCACCTTAAATGTTTGTGGGGTTTTCTTTTTGTGTTCCCCCAATCCATTAATCCCATTCCACCTCAGGTCTTTCTACTGTCATGGTATCCCCGCCCCCCTCTAAATTTTCACCCCAATTTCTGAACTTGAGTCCTATTTAGATTTCTCTCCTCTAAATCTTAGTGCCTTCTTTACCACTTGGGCTCTTTCTTTTTCCTTCAGACTTTGATTCGGTGTCCTCTCCCTCCTTAGGGCTCTCTGAGAAAAGAGTTCCCCGCCAACATCGGTGGGAGTGATGTCTGCTTCTTCTGCCGGAAGCGCGTGTACGTTATGGAGAGGCTGAGTGCTGAGGGGAAGTTCTTCCACCGCAGCTGCTTCAAGTGCGACTACTGTGGAACCACACTACGACTGTCCTCGTACGCCTTTGATGTGGAGGACGGTATGCATAAAATTAAGATGACTTGCTTTTTTTTCATCACCCTTCTTTTTTTTTTTTGACCCCCCCCCCCCCCCCGTTTTCTCCCCAATTGTATCTGGCCAATCACTCCACTCTTCCGAGCCGTCCCGGTCGCTGCTCCACCCCCTCTGCCGGTCCGGGGAGGGCTGCAGACTACCACATGCCTCCTCCCATATATGTGGAGTTGCCAGCCGCTTATTTTCACCTGACAGTGAGGAGTTTTGCTAGGGGGGCATAGTGCGTGGGAGGATCATGCTATTCCCCCCCAGTCCCTCCTCCCCCCTGAATAGGCACCGCGACTGATCAGAGGAAGCGCTAGTGCAGTGACCAGGCCACATACCCACATCTGGTTTCCCACCCGCAGACACGGCCAATTGTGTCTTCAGAGATGCCCGACCAAGGGGCGTCCAGGGTCTATTCCGTTGCCTACCGACACGGGGCTCGCCAGTTCGAATCCCCGTGTTGCCTCCGGCTTTGCGGGGTGTCCCTACAGACACAATTGGGCGTTTCTGCAGTTGGGAAGCTGGATGTGGGTGTGTGTCCTGGTCGCTGCATTAGCACCTCCTCTGGTCAGTCAGGGCGCCTATTCAGGGGGAGGGGGAACTGGGGGGAATAGCGTGATCCTCCCACGTGCTACATCCCCCTGGCGAGGCTCCTCACTGTAAGGTGAAGCGGCTGGCAACGCCACATGTATCAGAGGAAGCATGTGGTAGTTTGCAGCCCTCCCCGGATTGGCAGAGGGGGTGGAGCAGCAACTGGGAAGGCTCAGAAGAGTGGGGTAATTGGCCGGGTACAATTGGTAAGAAAGGGGGGTGGGGGGGGGAGATGCCCGGCCAAGCTGGTGGTAACACAGGGATTCAAAGTGGAGATCCCCGTGTTGGTAGGGAACGGAATAGACCACTACGCTACCTGGACGCTCCTCCATTACCCTTCTTACCGTAAACTGTAACCGGCATCCCTTAATACTCACTCAATCTTGCTACTGTCAAAAAAAGGATGGCAGGACAACAAAAAAAAAACAAGCTGCAAATGCCAATGATGAATTATTACTTCTAACACTTGCGATGAAAGGAAAACAAAATGGATTAAGAGAAAGATGCGTGCAGTTAAGCATGCAACATTCTATGTCTTAATAATTCCTTCAGCTTTAGTATGTATGAAACATTGTTTATCAACCACTGCTTGCAAATGCTCCACTTGTATTCCTTTCAAGTATTATGATTCCTTGTAATTCTAGGTGAAGCCTGGGCTCCTGTAATGTCAGTCACATCAGTCTACACGTTTTTGAATGTGTAAATCACAAAGTAAAATGCTATGAAACATTTATGGAAGACTTGCGATTTTCTGAGCTGGCCCTGGTGTTATTGTGCTTTGGCATGCTGCTAGCAGACGCCATTGCACTCTTGATTATTTCATATTCATCTCTATCTGGGAGGTTTCTGTTGTGCTCATACAGTCAGCAGATTGTTAGCTCGGACAGAGTGGCTTGTTTCTCCCAGACAAGTTAGCCGTGGGACTGAAGCCCACTGGTAAAGCACAGCTTTTCCTAAATGCCCACTGATGCCGGAAATGGGGAGAAGAACAAGGATTATCAATTTGACTATGCACAACAAACACTGTGCTTCTGCAGAAATGATAGTAAATGCTAGCTGTGTATTTATTTAAGTATTCTAAATTGCTTGTTTGTCTTTTTTGTTCTACAGGTAAATTTTATTGCAAGCCTCACTACTGTTACCGTCTGTCTGGCCAGGCTCAGAGGAAGAGACCTGCTCCTGCCTCGACTCCAATCAGTGCTGAGGTACCTGCTCACTATAACTGCAGTAAATTATGCATGATTAAGTATTACATTTGTGAGTTGAATCAGCTTATTTTTATTTTTTTTGGCTTTACTTCAGACCCTGGTGCTTAGACTCACTATGCAAGGTAATAGACTGGTGTATAAAGCCATGCCAACAGCCTTTCATCTGGAGCAGCCAGAATCGAGCCCCTTTGTTGGCAATCACTCACATTCCTGAAGTGCCTTTGCGCCAGTCTTGATTTCCAATCTTAATTTCCAAACACTTGCCGATGTGTTCCAGTTGTAAAAAAAAAAAAATGGGACATTTGGTATTATTGTGATAGCTCCAGCTGGTCAAAGGCTTGAGTGGAGGTGAAAGATTTGAATCTTAACCCCACACATGTACACACACACACACACACACACGCATACATTAAAAGATAACATATTCTGACTGGGGCGGCATGGTGACGCAGTGGTTAGCATGGTCGCCTCATAGCAAGAAGATCCTGGGTTCCAGCCCCAGTGTAGTCCAACCTTGGTGGTCTCCCAGGTCATCCTGTGTGTGGAGTTTTCATGCTCTCCCCGTGTCTGCGTGGATTTCTTCCGGGTGCCCCGGTTTCCTCCCACAGTTAAAAGACATGTAGGTCAGGTGAATTGGCCATACTAAATTGTCCCTAGGTGGGAACGTGTGTGTGTGTGTGTGTGTGTGTGTGTGTGTGTGTGTGTATGTGTCAGCCTTGTGATGGTCTGGCGGCCTGTCCAGGGTATCTTCCCGCCTGCTGCCCAATGAGTGCTGGGATAGGCTCCAGCATCTCCGTAACCCTGAGAGCAGGATAAGCGGTTTGGATAATGGATGGATGGATATTTTGACTGTTCATGGTGACCTACCCTATTTTGTGCAGACCGGTGCAGACACTCCATGATGTTGAAGATGAGTCATCATAGCCAAAACATGGTTATAATCGACCTTTACATTGTGCAATATATTCCCGGCTTTAGTTGACCACCTGCTGTGATTTCCTTATGGTGTGCGGCAAGTAAAAAGGAAATTTCTGGGCAGGAATTAAGTATCACATTACCAGAAAGGGGCTTATGTAATGCTGAAAGCTCTCTCCGCTCTTGCAGGAGAACCAGGCAGCCCCACCCGCTGCAGTGACGGTGGATGCCCCTGGAAGGGCAATGGCAGCTGCAGCCCCCTCAACCGAGCGCCAGCCCTCAGGTACCCCGCTTTCCTATATTGCTGTAGCAGCAGCACCCCACCATCTGGCCCTGGGTATGGGAGTCTGGCTGCGTTCTCTCCGCCACACCCTCTCCTGGACCTGCCACCAGGTGGCACACAATCCCTTAGAGTCCCCCTTCCTGTGTACCTACTGCATCTACCTCTTCTGCTGTTTTACCCTCAATATTCTGCTCGACCTCCTCTAGCATGTCTCTGCCCTTCTTCCTTTCCTGCAACACTAGTTTGCCAACTAATACGATGAAACTGTATAGACTGACTGTAGCTTGCTGAATGTCCCCGTTGATGTAAAATCTATTGATTCTGTTTTGTTTTATTTCTGTGTCGAAGATGCAGCATTCTTTTTGCTCCTGTCTGTTTATCAGTTTTGGGGGAATTAGATGGATGGATTTGCGATTGGCCTTGGCCAGTTGAGCAGCTCTCTGGCAGCCCAATTTTAGAACTGAATGGCACATCTTAAATCTCTTCTTTCTTGGCTTGGAAGTTAAAATATGTCAGGCAAAGATCGGAGCTTAACTCTTAAAGCTTGAGCGGCTGTACTCTAGAGAGCGATATTGATATATTTTATTTTATTTTTTTAGATCTTGCAGCTGCTTAACCTGGCTGTCAGACGTAGAGGCACTGTCTGCCTTCTTGAATTAAAATGTAGGACAAGATAACATGTATGTAGGGACAAATTAATGTAACCTAAAAGTTAATTAGTGAACTTGAGATATTGCTTTTTGCCTGGCTGTATTTTAAATGAGGGCCAAGCGCTGTTCTGTTGTGACTGTAACCTTTAGAGGACTACTGTGACTGTCTTACCTTTACCTTCTCCTGTGTGATCTCATTTGCATTTACTGCTCTATTAGCGGTTTTGTACGTGTTCCTCCTTTTTTGAAACTCGCCATGTTGCAGTGTGTAGTGCCTGTCTTGGTGTTCCTTGACTGGTTCCTTTGTGAGCTTTACCTTTCCCCCTCTCCTATCAGCTGCTTAAAGCTCCGAGCGATCTTAGTGCTCGAATTAGTGCCTGTGATTGATTCTCATGTCATCGTCACAAACCCCCTTTTACTGACCCGATTGTCTGCCCTGTTTTCCCCACACCCCTTAACCTCCACCGCCCAGCCATTTTGTTGCTAACCCCCACCCACCTGTATATGCTCCGTAGACGATACTGCAACTGTGCTGCATTAATCTGTGTTACACTTGAGTATTGGTGTGGTAGCAGTAGAACTAGATTGAATCTGAATTCATTATTTAGACTCATAAAACATGTTGGTAGTGCTCCAGAGTCTAGTAAGTAATATGTAGGCCTGCTGCATTGTGTGGCAAGTGTAGGATTATGTATTATAGTGTGTGTGACGTATTATGGAGAGTATTTGGAAATTATGTTGCAAATTAATATAAATTAATAACTTGGTAACAGTAATAACAAAAGTGCTTAATACAGAGGTCGAGGGGTTGCCAGTCTGCATTGGTCTTTGTTTCGGGGTATGTTTTGGAAGCTAGAAAGGTTGTACATGATATTTGAGATGATTTGCGGGGGCACCGCTTTTGACATAAATGGAAAAGGAAAGTCAGCGCGTGCAATATCGCTCACCTTCAGTCATCGTTTCAATGTAAGAGGATACGAGATACGGCATCAGATATCACCTTCACTGCCTGATGACTCCTTGCCTCGAAGGGGTTCACATTGGGATCATTGCTTGATGCATTCCCCGGCATTTTTTTGTGCCTGGGAATGCAGGGAAAATTGTTCTGTTCTCATTGAAGTGGAGTGATACCAGTAGACATTAAAAAACTGGCTTGAGTGCATTTCAGTTTTGTTTTCTGATCCATTCCAATCTCATCTCCTAATAAATATTAAAGACTAATAATTTGAAGTGGAAATAAGGTTTTAAGATTTGCTTCTTAGGATTGGGAAAAAGGCAAGGCACCAACCTTGTATGTGTTAATATATATATAGACAATAGAGATTTATTGTAAGGTTAAACATGTGTTTAAAGTTTTGATTTTCTGTGGAAAAAAATGATCTAATGCAATAAATTTCTCTATAGAGCTCAATTAGTGTGCTTTTGTCAATTTTTCCTTTGGAGCGCAAGGTGTCCTTGGTATAATGATGTATATCCAAGTTATTTCGCCACAAATTGAAGAGGCAGTGTTTTGGCATTGTTTTCATAGGTGGATGACACTCAGCGAACACTTGTGGTGTGTGATGGTTTCGGTGCCATTTTCATGAAACTGGAGAGTCAAATGTTTTTCCACATTCTTGTAAAAATCTTTGAGTCAAGTCTATTGTTTCACCAGTTTGCAAAGATAGTCATAGTTTCATTCTAGCTGATACGCTACCCTGAAATGTACATTTGTGAAAGCCTTATCACATGCCCCCTGGCAATCTCTCTCGGTTCCTATTAAGCAGAGTCCTCCCTTCCGACTCCTCTCTACTTCTCTCCTTTCTAATGTTGTTGTGCTTACCCGATTCTCAGTTATGTTTTTGTACTTTCTTCTTTCTGCCCTCGGTGTCCTGCCTTCTGCCTTCTGTCCTGGCCCCCCCCCCCCCAACCTGCGGTTCACCCTGGCGCCATCTTTTCTGCCTCCATCTTGTGCTCCGACCTTACGTCACCAACTCCAGCTCCCGAGGTCAATGGGCTGCAGGAGGCCAGTCTACCCAAGCGGCTGCGGGGAACTCCGGAGCGCATCGAGCTGGAGAACTACCGCCTCTCCCTGCAGAAGGAGGAGGAGTTGGAGGAGGTGCCAGAGGAGACGCTGGCAGAGCACAACCTCAGCAGTGTGCTGGACAAGGCGACCGACGCCGACCTGGGATCCAGGTTAGTAGGGCCGCAACTTGTTATTTTGGCCATTGAGTAATGTCGCAGGGGTCAGCGCAACCGGAGTGCAGTGGTTACGCCTCGCCCTGGGTGAACCACCTTCTTGATGATGGTATCTCCCCTGTCAGGTGAGAATGGGACACGGGTATTGTGATCGAAAGAGATCTCTGCCTCTCGTTCTCCATGCAAACTCTCCACATTGGTGTCAGAAGTGTGATTGAGCGAATATATTTTGACTATTGGTTGAGTAATCGACAGAGAAATACTTTGTTGGTGTAACAAAACTTTGTTTATTGAATTGACTAAATGCAATCAAACTAAACACCTGCAACTTAATCCTACTAGAATAATACGCCTTCCAAATGCTTCTCTGAACTGCTGTCTAACGCCACAGAGCTGGGGAATGACTTTCGGCATTTAGCAAGATAGGACTGATCCAGCCAGGTGGACAATAGGCTTTACTAGATTAAGTCATGAAATTTTGCATTTTACACTACATTTGTAAACATTTAATCCTTTATGTGTTGATATATATCACATCTCATTTGATACAAAATCCAGTTAAGCTCCTTTCACTTCACCTGTCACATGCAAACATAAGATTTATATAGCTGCTCCGTCCATTCAGAGAAACAAAGCGGACGTTGTGTTGACGAAGCTGGCTGGATTGAGTTTTAGACAACATGAGCCCGCTGATGAACCAATAGGGAGCCTGCCTATTGAGTTTATGAGGACTGGGTAATGGGCTACTCACTCACATCCACAATAATGAAGCCAATGTTGAATTTACTCAGTGGTGTAAAATGTGTTAAAACCATTCTGTAGCCTACTTTCACATTGCCATGCACGGTTTAACTGAATTTAAATGATGGACTAGGGGCGGCAGGTTGGCACAGTGGTTAGCGCGGTCGTCTCACAGAAATAAGGTCCTGGGTTCGAACCCTAGGGTTGTCCAACCTTGGGGGTCATCTCAGGTCATCCTCTGTGTGGAGTTTGCTTGTTCTTCCCGTGTCTGTGTGGGTTTCCTGCGGGTGCTCCGGTTTACCCTCACAGTCCAAAGACATGTAGGTCATGTGAATCGGGCGTACTAAATTGTCCCTAGATGTGAATGTGTCGGCCCTGTGATTGACTGGCGGCCTGTCCAGGGTGTCTCCCCACCTTCCGCCCAGTGACTGCCAGGATAGGCTCCAGCATCCCGCAACCCTAGGGTAGGCGGCTTGGATAATGGATGGATGGATGATGCACTATTGTGGTCCGAATTTTGAAAAGCAGGCAACCACTCCAGCTTGTTAAAAAAGATACAGTAAGATACAATAGAGATCCACTGGTGCAACATGTAGCTTATAGCTATGTTTTGTGGTTTGTCTTATTAATTTACTGTATTATCAGCAGGGGTTGGTTTTGAGTAAATCCGGCATGCTTCCACTTCAAATGTTGGAGCATGAAAGGCGTGCTCGAGTTCAGTTTTGCTTCATTTTAGGTTCCTCTCAATTACAGACATTTCTTGAAGCTTATGGCTGCCCCCCACCGTCAAACTGCCATTTTGTACTTGAGGATGAAAACCCTACTCAAGGATATTTTTTGAATGGAGTTATTTGACTACCTCAATCATCTCAGCCCTCTAGGTGCGAGGATTGAAGACATATAAGATCTGGACAAAAAGGAAGGAAACCCATTTTTTTTCAATTTCTAAATAAGCATGCAGGATTGTTGAATCAAATCGCAACTTTCGTTTTGTTGAAATGCAAAGTGTAGGAATAGACCCACTGTTTCAGTCATCTTTTGCATTGCTTCCACGCTGCTGTGTCGTGAGTGCACACGCCTTCACGCCTGCTCTGTTACTTGTCCTCCTAACTCCTTGTCACTCGTCTGTGTTTCTAACAGTAGCTCAGAGTCGGACATGGAGGAGGAGGACGAGCAGGAGGAGCAGGATCAGGAAGAGGTGGAGCAGCAGCCTCTCAGCCCCTCAGACCTCGGTGGGGTCCCCTGGAAGGAGGCCGTCGAACTTCACGCCAGGCTGAAGGGAGAGAGTGACCAAGGGGCCGATGGCGAGGATGAGGCTCTGGCCGACGCAGTCAGCCGAGATTGGGAAGATGAGGAGGAGGAAGTGGAGGAGGAAGATGAGGGAGAAGATGAAGAGTCGAGCGATGGTAAGTTAGTGTTAGTTATCTTTTATTTTGTTCTTTATCTGTCGATACAAAATGGTGCTTTGTAAGTGTTGCCGCTATGTTTGGCAATGTCGAATGTTTGTAAATGTTTTCGAGTACTTTCACCGAACTGTGTTAAAGGGAGGCGATCATGAGTTTCAACATAATGAATGTGTGTGTGTGTGTGTGTGTGTGTGTGTGTGTGTGTGTGTGTGTGTGTGTGTGTGTTAGAGGTGACACTCCATTAGCAGCCATAATACTGAGTAGTCTTCTGAGTGTCTTTCAAATGCTGCCATTTTTATATGGCATCTGGTGGCATTCCCTACAACATCTTCATGTAGCGCTTTGACGCCTTTGGCAGACTAACCGTGAATTGGTAATTTTTTTTTATGGCATTTTGGTAGCATTTGCTACAACATCTGTATGTAGCACTGTCATTAATTTTCATATACAAGGTAGTCGATTTTGATGTAGCCTAACGGAGGTATAGGAGCAAACCACATGGTAAGGGGTCGTAGTTTTCACCCTCACAGATTTTCTGCCAGTGACGTCACTTGGCAGTCACTTTTCCGCACAATATCGAGAGCATTTCAGAGACACAGAAGACTGCTCAGTGTCACGACTGGTAAGATAAGAGATAATGTTGATGATTGTTTCACTTTAAAGCAACGTTCAAGCTATCCCCCAACTTCCCCTGGTCTTGCCGTTTTTGTCTGTCCTCCTCATATGTATGTTTACATCCTGGTCTGACATCATAAACTCTTGTCAGGAAACTCTAGAAATCTGTTTCATTTGTGGCCGTCACTGTTTCAAACATTGTTGTCCTCACTGTCTCCCTGTCTTCCTCTTCACCACTCCCGTGTCTTCTGCCTCTTTTGTGCGTCCCTGTCACCTCTGTGTGTGTGGGTTATTATTGGGGCTGTGCCTCCCCCTTCTGGCAGAGGGGGAGTACTGCCCCTGGGAGAGGGAGGTCCAGTCAGGCCTTTGGCTGGAGAAATACCTCACCGATGAAGAGGATGTTGGTACATTTAAAGGTAGCAACACTGCCTGTGGATGCGTTTGCAGTAACTACGTTTCATGGAGCTGAAATAACCCCTGGTTTTGAGTTTTCTTTTTTTTCAAGGCTTTCCCTGATCTTTTGGTCTTTTTTGCGTTTTTTTTTCTTCCCCTTTGTGCTTGAAAATGTGTAGTTTTAAATAGATAATTGTTTCAAATGGAGAGAAAAGTCTTGTGCAACTTTAAGATTTATTTCTTTTTCGCTGCTGTTAAACATATCCTTTATCTCCAATATTTGGCTTTAAACTACTAATCTGACGAATGTGACATATTTGCAGGTGTTTGCGTTTGACTTATCTATAGCAGCTTGGTATGAAGAGTGACAAGTTATCCCATTTAAGACATCGATAACCTTTTTTTTATTCTTGCACCTGAATTTTGTGTGCCACGTCTAACGACCTGACTTTTGTTACAGTTGTAGTGCATGCAGCCTCCAGCTCGCTCCTAAAACGTTGTCGCACCACTACTGTATTCTAATTTTCTCTCTGCCTTATTTTTCATCCCCCCCCCCTTTGCATTCTTTACCTTTTCACCCTTTGTTCTTCTTCCTTCCTCTCTCCTTCCTTCTGTTCATGCAACCCCGCCGCGCCTTAATGCACCACATCGCCGCAACCCACGATAATGTATTGGGACACTGAAAAACCCCGTCATCCACATATAGCCAGGAACTTACAGATCCAGCAAGTCCTGCAGCCCGTAGATCCCCAGGCCATACCGGGTCTGGTGAGAACACCCCTGGACTCTGAGGGGGACAAGGAGGGCCAAGCGGCCTCAACCTCCCATATCTCTCAACCCTCTGAGCTCACGCAGCCCTCCTCCACAGGTAACCCACCCAGAGGAGCGCAACCTTTGGGAGGCTTCGCCGGGGCAAGACCCAGGCTGTAGGCTTTTGGGGGAGATTGGGGACCAGGGTGTTAACCAGTGTGGCTGCAGCAATTTTTTTGTCTGAGTGTTTGTGTGCAGGTCTGGAGGATTTACCTCTTCCCCACTAACCCACCAGTTGTATGTGATCATCTGTCATTTTTGGCACATTTTGCTCCTTTGCAGTTTTTTTTCTTCTTCCTTGAAATGTCTAATTTTGTGTTCAGCCTTTTATGTTGTCATTCAGTGTTGCTGCCAATGTGGTCGTGTGGGATGGACAGAAACATTTTCAGTCACATCCTCAGTACACTGTAACCCCCTCTTTAATTAATTCTTTTGAATTTTGTTCTGCTTTGTTCTTTTATGTTCTGCTTTGTTCTTTCTCATGTGTCTAATGACCTGTCTGACTTGTTTATTTCCCTGCCATCTCTCCCTCATTGTTCTGTATCTCCCGGTTTGAGTGTAGCCCCTGCCCACACCTCCATCCGACATGAGGCAGTGAGAGTCTGGTTGGAGTCCGTGTCTGGAGGTAGCACAGACTTGGCAGGGATCACAGGATCCCATCTTAGTTTCACTCTCTTATCACTCTCTTTCTCTCTGTCTCTTCAGAAAAGTTGAGTCAGTTCAGCTGGACACAGTTTAGTTAGAGAAACATTTCATCACTCGTCTAAGTGACTTCGTCAGTCTCGGCTGACTGCAGGTTATCCCCAACCTTATAAACAGCACAGTGGTATAATGACTGAAACTGGTGATCTAACATGGGTTTCATATGCAAATGCTGTGACCATTAATTAGAGTTAAGATGGCCACATGTGCTATCACAGAGGATTGGGGAATAGCTACAACCACATCACAGCACTGGTGACGTATGGACCCTGGTGATGGTGACAGATGTACTCTTAGCCCCCCTCCTTGGTTCAGGGATGATTGTTCCCTCTTCACGTAGATGGCCTCTTTGAAGGAATTTGAATCTAATGGTACGTTTACAGTACAACGGTCTTGCTAAAAACGGATCCGCTTGCACACGGATCCGCAAAAAAACCCAAAAACAACTGAAAACGCTGTAGTATGCATGCCAGGCCAGTAGTTGGTGGTGAAACTTTGTAGTCGAGAGCCCTTCCGGTGGACCCCAATAACACCACGCGCCTGCGCACAAACACTTTTTTTCCCTTTTTTTTTTATATAGTAAATACAAAAAAAAATGTGCCAGGGGGTCAGAACATTAACAGAAGTCACACATCTGCTCACAAACATTTTATAAAGGGTCCATACATCTATGGTTTTAATAGTTTTCCTGTCTTTAGAATATAGGATTGTTGTAATGTGTTATGTAATTTAATTTTCAAAAATTAAAAAAGATGGTTTACGATCGGAAGACTTAGATTTTTGAATACGTGATTTTGCAAGTAATAAAATCAAAGTGAGGATAAAATATTGATTTGCTTTGCTAGAATTATAAGTAAAAAGCCAAACAATACATTTTTTTAGGAAAGGGAAAATTCGGGATCAATATATTGGGAAATAAATGTACCGATAAATGTAAATGTACCGACATCTTGCCAAAAAGTACAGACGTGGGGACGAGACCAAAATAAATGACATAAATCTTCTGGAACCAGTTGACAAAATGAGCTTTCTTCTCGGAGCGGTGAGTAAACAGACAGACGATGGCGAGTGTATGCTCGAAAACAGACAATGTGACGCTGTGACGTCGCTGGAGTTGCGTTCTCAGAAGATTGCACTCTGGAACCGCGTTTCCGAAGTTTGCGTTTTCAGGCCCCCAAAACACCGTTGTCGTGTGAACGAACGGCCAAAACGCGACAATACTTGACTGTTTTATGTTGAAGACGTTGACGTGTAAATGGCCCGTAAGAGTACATCTGTTGCCGTCTCATAGCAATTTGCATATGAAACCTGTGTTAGATCCCCGGTTTCAGTCGTTATACAGTGCTACTGTTTATAAGGTTGGGGATACCTCCTGCAGTCAGCTGAGACTGACAAAGTCACTTAGGTGAATGATGAAATGTTTCTCCTACTAAACCTTTTGTCCAGATGCACTGATTCAACTTGTTCTGGGATTTCTACACCTGGATTATTGAGCATGCATCGAGACATTAAGAGTCTCTCTCTATCTATCTCTACCTGTCCAACCATACCTCTGTCTCTGAATCTATCATTTGATCATCTGGTCAACTGGCCTTTCCGGAAGCATGCTGAAACACACGGAGACCACTGGTTTCACAAGCATGCATGCTATATTAATGTCAAACAAGAGAGCATCACTCTCTTGGGATCACCTGCCTTTCTTTCTTTACGACCTGACTCCTCACCCGCACCCTGCAGAGTCCCAGCCGATGCATATTTTGGTTATCTACCTAGTCAGGGAAGTGAGTGATTTATTGCATTGACAGGTTGACCCTTAGAACTTAGTAGTAGTCAAATTTATTGTGTTTTGTTGATACAGGGGACTTGGACCTTTTTCTTTGCACTTCCTATTTTCAGACTAACCCCATTATGGTACTTGTCCCCTGAAGTCCAGGGGCCTCATTTATAAAACTCAGCATAGGTTCCATCCTAAAACATTGCATACGCACAAACCTTAGAATCTACGTATGCACGGAAATATTCAGATCTATAAAACCGTGTGGCGCACACTTGTACACAGTCTTCTTGTTATAAATACCAACCTGTGTTAAATTGTACACGTGTGTACTCCTCCGTGTCCCCTCCACAGTCATCCATAAATGGCCAATGGAAACTAACTCATGACTGTGCTAATGTTTCTAAGGAGGCTTTGTTGGACTGTCATTGAGGAAAGATGGAGACATCGACTTTAAGAAATAGGGCGCAATTTGCGAAATGGCACAATTTGCGGTACGGTGGCCCAGTGGTTAGCGCTGTTGCCTCACAGCAAGAAGGCCCTGGGTTCGAGCCCCAGGGTTGTCCAGCCTTGGGGGTCATCCCAGGTCGTCCTCTGTGTGGAGTTTGCATGTTCTCCCCGTGTCTGTGTGGGTTTCCTCCCACAGTCCAAAGACATGTAGGTCAGATGAATCGGCCGTACTAAATTGTCCCTAGGTATGAATGTGTGTGTGTGTGTGTGTCGGCCCTGTGTGATGGTCTGGCGGCCTGTCCAGGGTGTCTCCCCTCTGCCACCCAGTGACTGCTGGGATAGGCTCCAGCATCCCCGCGACCCTGAGAGCAGGATAAGCAGTTCGGACAATGGATGGATGGACATTGGGCGTCACTAATTCCCGTGTCTGAAAAACTTTGCGCAAGCTCTACGCATGGATGAGAGGATGCGTAGAAATGCACACCTTTTCCTGCATGGAATTTTTCCATAAATCCCAACGTTTGTAGTGAAATATGCGTACACACGTTTCACCCCTGATTATGCTACTACTACTACTACTACTACTTTCGGCTGCTCCCGTTAGGGGTCGCCACAGCGGATCATCCGTCACCCCTGATTATGCAATTATTTAAAAAAAAAAAAACGGATCATCCGTCACCCCTGATTATGCAATTATTTTTAAAAAAAATTTGTGCATAGCAGCCTTTATAAATGAGGCCCCGGGTATTGTGGCTGTTGAGGTGTTTGTTCTACTGGATTATTTTGTACGTGATGATTTCATATGAAAAGTTTTACTGTAAAAGTGCTAGGGTTGAGTGAATGATCTCTAGGTATTGCTGTAGGAATCCTGGATGGAAAGACTCTTAAAGTTTGTCTGATATTCAGAATTATTAGACCTGGATGTTCTTACTTGTTTGTGCATATTAACCATATAGACAGCTTATACAGATAGTCACAGTTGGTTGGGTGCACTTTTGCAGGGATGCTGGTTAATGCTGTGGTAGTTTATTATTATTGTTGTTATTTATTCTGGGATCAGTTGCATGAATAAAAATGTTTGCCTTATTGCTATGTTCCAGCGGGGTTTTTTTTTCTTTGTCAGAAAAGTCTTCCACAGAATATAATTTCAGGAGTAGGGACATCTATTCATGTACTGACAAATGTCGTTGGTGTCATTTATTGCGAAGTTGTCTCACTTCAGTCCTCATCCATTTGCTTATGCAGAAATGGATAAGTGCATGTGTCTAATTACTAATCATGCTGTTCTGTGCTCATTTGTATGTACTTATCTCTGGACAAATGTCATTTTATTTTGTTTATTTCATGCTTGAGTCATATTTGTGAGGTTTTATTTTTATTTTTGCATTTTTTTCCAGAGCCACTAGATTTTGTAGACTGGGTTTTTTTTTTAAGTCTTTTTTTTTTTAACTCTCCATTCATCCTTTTAATTTGCTTCTTTATCTGTGCGCCACACTTCACATTAGCCATGATGGCTTTTTTTTCCCCCATCAAGGGATCTTTTGAGCCTCAGCTCTTCTTTTTTTTTTTCCTTTCTTTTTCATTTATTTTACCCTGAAGCCAGAAAACCTCTGAAGGTTCAGATAAGGTCAGGTTGTTAAGATAGTTGAGGGAAGTTCGCAATCTTTTTTATTAACTCAATAGAGAACAAATCGCTCAAGTCACTCACTTTTTGCTGTTTGCTTGTCACACCAGAACCCTGTGAGGAGGAGGATCCAGAAGCAGAAGCAGGTAGTCCAGATCTGGAACCTGGCACAGAGATGGATCAGGGTAGGCAAACCGGATTTATCAAATTAAAATAACTACAATGGTTAAAGATTGTGTGTAATATTTTGGCTTTCTGGTAGTGCAGTATAGCGGTCTATTCCGTTGCCTACCACCACGGTGATCGCTGGTTTGAATCCCCGTTTTAGCTCCGGCTTGGTCGGGCGTCCCTACAGACACAGTTGGCCTTGTCTGTGGGTGGGAAGCCGGATGTGGGTATATGTCCTGGTTGCTGCACTAGCGCCTCCCCTGGTCGGTGGGGGGGAGGGGGGACTTGGGGAAATGGCATGATCATCCCTCGTGCTACATCCCCCTAGCGAAACTCCTCACTGTCAGGTGAAAAGAAGCAGCTGGCGACTCCACATGTATCGGAGGAGGCGTGGTAGTCTGCAGCCCTCCCCGGATCACCAGAGGGGGTGGAGCAGTGACCGGGATGGCTCGGAAGAGTGGGGTAATTGGCTGGATACAATTGGGGAGAAAAAAAAGGGGGGGGGATCCAAAGAAAAAGAAAAAAAGCTTCAGCAGTGGTTGCTGATTGATTTAAACAAATCAAACATCTTGCCGTCTGCAGATTCTGCTGACCCAAATCTGCAGAAGCTGGGCCGGCTGAATTGTTTGACAACCTGTCCATCAAAAAGACAGACAGGTTGACAGGCTGGACAGGTTTCATAGCAAACTATGCGGTGATCACAGCAAACAATATCCACTACAACCATTTGAAAATGGGAGATGTTGGCAAACATGCTATTGTATCTGCATCCTTTCCATCTGAATCTGTCTCACTTACGTGCTTGCTTTGATTTGGTGTTGACAGTCACATCACTGAACAAAAGAAGTCAGGATTTACATAAAATTACAGAGTACTTTAAACTTATCCTTTACAACAAAATAAATACGATATGTAGGTTTTGGAAGATCACTACTTCATCACAATAAAGGCCCTGATAAGAATAAATGCTATCTTAGACTATTGAATTTTACTATAAAATGCTAACCAACTATACTTTGTATATTGAATCTATGCTCCAGATGACATTCCTTCAGATGCAGAAGCCGAGGCTCGCCTACACCAGTCAGAGCACCCTGAGATACCTGCTGAGGAAGACAGGAAATCAGAAAGTCCGGAAATTGTCTCCAGCATTGGTTAGAAACTTTTGCTATGTCTTATTAATCAATGTTTCAGCCATTTTTACGTTTGATCTTTTTTCTTTTTCTGTTTTTTTTTAAACGTATGTTCTATGTTTTTGGAGTAAATATATTCCAAGTTTATAGAGTTTATATTTACATGTTTTCAGACCCATCCACCATCAGCCCTGTGCAGAAAGATGATGTAGTCCTTTCTCCAGTCAAACTCTCTCCAGAGCCTGAGAAACAGGTGAGATCAGTCCACACTTAAATAAACTTATGAGATCTGTTTTGATTGATTCCCCAGCCAACTCCTTGATCCCGACCGTTTTCTTTTCCAGATTAATCAAATGTTTCCTACCTGCTCAGTGAAATCTCCTGGCACACGCTTTTTCCCAGAACCGTTTCTACCGAATGAAGTCCAGCCTGAGAGATCAACTCCATCTCCAGTTGCGAGGAGCCCTCCATATCCTTCCACTCCTCCTGTCCAAGTACCCTCTCCTATTCCCTCTCTGAATCCCGCTACTGCTCCTGTCTCATCTATTCCCGAATCCCCTCCCAAATCACCCATCAGCTCCCCTGTTAGGTCACCAGTCAGGTCACCAGTCAATTCCCCAGTCAGGTCACCTGCCAGATCACCTGTCAGTTCACCAATTCGTTCCCAGCCAGTCCCAATACCAGAGACTTGCACTCCTATATCTCCAGTCTACCCACAACGCTCCATTTGCCCGCTAACGGGCAACCCACTCTCTCCCATCTGTAGCCAACCCTTGCCTTGCCATGAACCTTCCTCACCGCTCACATCTGACTCCCCCGTCAGAACGCAACCTGTGCCCGCGGTCACCTCCACACCCATTGCCAAAACCGACCGAAGCATGCTTGAGCTCTCAAAGCCCACAGAGTCCTCCATAGAGGAAATACCATCTAAAAAGACTGACATTATTGAAGAGTTTTGGCTGAAGAGTGCTGAGATCCGAAAGAGCTTGGGTCTTTCTCCTCTCGATCGCAGTAGTAAAATCCTTGAGCGGAGTGTTAACATTCTCACCCCAGACTCTGCCAACCCAAAGCCCAAGCCTCCAGGTCTTTCTGAGGAGGTGAAGCCTTTTACTGGACGCTCTGTCGTCCGCAGGATCAACATTACTCTTGAGGGTCAGGTTATAACTCCCATCACTCTCGTGGATACTAAGAGCAATGGCTCTGATAAGAGGGATCTGAGTAGCAGCTCCGGCTTGGGCCTCAATGGGAGCATGGCCACCAGCCAGGCAGCTAACAGTGACAGCTACAACACCTCTGACTCCACCATGATCACCCCTCCCTCCAGTCCACCACCACCAGTGCCTGCCAACCAGTCTCCGGCTGTGCACAGGCAACAGAGATATCAGGTGTCCTGGAGCAATGGAGCAGAAAAGTCTGCCACTGAACCTGCCAAGGAGCCAGCACCTATAACCGCCAAGACCCCTGTTCCCAAACCACGAATGCAGCTGAGCCCTGTGTCGATGTCGACGCCTGTCCGAAAGACTGTAACGGTCCCTCCACAACCCACAGATCCAGGAAAAATTCCAGTGGTGGTCATGAGGGAGAAGAAAAAGCCTAGACGAGAGGAAGTGAGGAAGTCATTTGTTGAGACTGTTGAAGAGATCCCATTTGCGGATGATGTGGAGGAAAGCTATGACGAGCGGATGCCTGAAGCGAGCATGGACAGATTCTATACACCACCCACCAGCAAACCCATCAGGGACAAACCTCCCCTCCATCTGGCCCTGGCCATGGAAAATGGTAAACCCAACGTCCCTGTCAACCCAGCCTCTAAGCCTCATAGGGTGACTCAGTTCTCCCCAGAGGCCAAGGAGATTGCTGAAGAGAGAATGAGGGCCAGAGAAAAGTCAGTAAAGAGCCAGGTGCTAAAAGACGCCATGGCTAAGCAGCTGAACAAAATGAAAGAATCAGATATAGCCAAGGGTGCCTCGGCTAAAGTGGCCTGGAACATAACCCCAGAGGCTGCTGGAAAGAGTAAGAAGTCAGCAGTTTCTCCAAAGACACCAGCCACCAAAGCCCAAGAGTCTAAGAAGGGGGAGACGCTCCCTGATCGTTTCTTTAGTAGCAACAAGAGTCTGGACAGCTCTGTAGCCTCTTCTGAAAGCTCCTCTGGAGGAAAGAGCAAGAAGCGAAGCTCACTCTTCTCACCACGTAAGAACAAGAAGGAGAAGAAAGCTAAAAATGACAGTAGCAGACTCTCTGGCGCAGATGAAACACCACCAAAACACAAGTCGTTGTGGAAGGCTGTCTTCTCAGGGTACAAGAAAGACAAGAAGAAAAAGGATGATAAGTCTTGTCCTAGCACACCGTCTTCTACCTCCACTACTCAGGATTCTGGGAAGAAGAGAATGTCCCCTATTGCGAAGGCCTCAGGTGAGAAAAGCGCTTTTTAGATCTTATTATTCTAAGAAATATCTTGGAGTAAGTTGTTTGCCCACCCTTACACCCAACCCTTGCATACACTTGTCACTCAAATGTCAGCTCATGAATATTAATGAGGAATAGACCACTCCCTCAGTTTGTGAGACAGTTGTGAGAACAGTTATGGATAAAAAACACAATATTAATCATTTACAAATAGATTGTCGCTGAATGTTTGTACTGTTTTCAAGGCTTTTAGAAAAGAAAAGTTAGATTTTGATTACTGATTTCCATCCAAAATTAAGGCTCTAATGAATTCCTTGGAACACTTTATCATGCATTACAGATTTGAAATCACGCAGAAACTTGAGCTTCTCTGAGGACTCCGACCTGTCCTGCGATGATGTTTTGGAGAGGTCCTCCCAAAGGTCTAAAGCTGATGTGAGTAACAACAAACAGTATTTGACCATGGGACATTTTGATCTATAGGCGTGTCGACTTCACATCCGTTGCATCCATTCATGGTTCCACTCCTATTCAAACAACTTTTCTGTGAACGGTTTCCTCCGTTTGTAGCGCCACACGGACATCTTTGACCTAGTGTCAGGTATTCAGAGGGAGGCGATAAAAGAGGAGAAACTGGAAAAGGAGACGAGGAGGGAGTTAAAGGAGAGAAAGAGGGCAAAAGAAAGACAAAAACAAAAAGAACAAGAAAGAAATGCTGATCGACAAAAAGAGAAAGCGGAAGATGAGGTATTATGCAGCAAAAGGATACATATTTTTGGATTTCAACTAACCATCACAGTGCAAATGGTACTGGGCAAGCTGTTTCGCAGTCTGACTCCTGCTGAATTTACATGCTGCAGTTTTGTGGGCAAAGATTGTGTCTTGCTAAATTAGATTGATTTTAGGGGTGTCCGGGTAGCGTGATGGTCTGTTCCATTGCCTACCAACACAGGGATCGCTGGTTCGAATCCCCGTGTTAGCTCCGGCTTGGTCGGGCGTCCCTACAGACACAATTGGCCGTGCCTGCAGGTGGGAAGCCGGATGTGGGTATGTGTCCTGGTTGCCGCACTAGTGCCTCCTCTGGTCAGTCAGGACGCCTGTTCGGGGAAGGGGGAACTGGGGGGAATAGCATGATCCTCCCATGCGCTACGTCCCCCTGGCGAAACTCCTCACTGTCAGGTGAAAAGAAGCGGCTGGCGACTACATATGTATCGCGGAGGCATCTGGTAGTCTGCAGGCCTCCCCGGATCGACAGAGGGGGTGGAGCAGTGACCGGGATGGCTCGGAAGACTGAGGTAATTGGCCGGATACAATTGAGGAGAAAAGGGGGGGGTATCCCAAAACAAGCTAAAGTTGCAGAACAAATGTTATGGTTTCTGATTCTTTTTTGGCACTATCAAAATATCTACAGCATAACCATTTTGTTCTGTTTGCATTGTGTAGAAAAATGTTGACATTCAAAAGAGTTCTATCCACTGCTGCTGCTTCCGTGTATATCTGTAGATAAAACAGATAGATTGAGTTCAGAGTCGGAGGCATGTGTTCATTATACAATTAAATTCACTTTCAAAGTAACACTGGGTTGCTTTGAAAGTGGTTAAGACCTCCATTCGGAGAACCGAGGTTACGACAGTAACCAAAAGCTCTCCCATGCCTGCCTGGCCCTCAGTAATTCAATACAAGTCAAAAGACATTTTGTAGTTTTGTCTTGACGTGTCCTGTGTTTGACGTGGCTTTAGTTCCTTTTTAAATATGGTGTTATGACGTTAGGGTAAATATTGTTAGAGGACGCCTGAGAATCTAGTACTCTCTCAGTACTGTATAAATCACTAGCTTGAATAGTGGACACTAGTTTTTTTGCCCGTTGGATGTGTGGTATCAT
The DNA here is from genome assembly GCF_029633865.1 of Lampris incognitus. NCBI lineage: Eukaryota > Metazoa > Chordata > Actinopteri > Lampriformes > Lampridae > Lampris > Lampris incognitus. The sequence continues at coordinate 54,599,550 of NC_079216.1, read as the reverse complement.
AGTTTTTGTTAAATGTGTACTTTGACTAATTTGTCTTTAACGTACATGTAGAGATGTCAATGCGGGGCATTTGGGTGGCGTGGCAATCTATTCCGTTGCCTACCAACACGGGGATCGCCAGTTCGAATCCCCGTGTTACCTCCGGCTTGGTCAGACATCCCTAAAGACACAAGTGGCCGTGTCTGCGGGTGGGAAGCCGGATGTGGGTATGTGTCCTGGTTGCTGCACTAGCACCTCCTCTGGTCGGTCAGGGCGCCTGTTCGGTGGGGGCGGGACTGGGGGGAATAGATTGATCCTCCCACGCGCTACATCCCCCTGGTGGAACTCCTCACTGTCAGGTGAAAAGAAGCGGCTGGCGACTCCACATGTATCAGAGGAAGCATGTGGTAGTCTGCAGCCCTCCCCGGATCAGCAGAGGGGGTGGAGCAGCAACCGGGACAGCTCAGAGAGGAGGGTGATTGGCCGGGTATAATTGGGGAGAAAAAGGGGGGGTAATCTAAAAAAAAAAGAAAGTGTGTTCTTTGACTAATTTGTCTTTAATGTACATGCAGAGATGTCAATGCAGATTTTCACATTTTGTCATGTTGTGAGCACCAACATTGCCTGTATGATCGCATCTGTGATTTAGTTATTTTTCATTGACTGACTTACAAAAATCAATTAACCCATTTGTTTTTGTTTTTTTTCATCTGTATCATGTTTGTTTCCTCCTTTTTTGTTTTGTCTCCCCCAAGTCTGTTTATGTCCCCCATGCACTGGCGTTCAAGAGGTCATATGCTACAAAGGTAGTGTGTACATACATTCCCATTCATCACCCTTGTTACCCCCCCTTGCGCATGTGCCAATGCACCACCATAACCCCCCCCCCCCCGTCTGTACCTCCAGCCAGAGCATTCAATAATTCTTAACTAACCACCTTGAGGCATGTCGCAGGCGGACCCCGGCGTCGCTGGAGAGCCGTACCTGTTTGAACACGGCTTTACAAACCCACTTGCCTTTCTGTTCACAATGACGCCTCTGCAGCTCTGACATGAGAAGCTATCCCTGTGTACTGTACTCTGTCTCTTTCTGGTCTTTCTGTTCAGCTTAACCACCAATCACTGCGGCGCTGCTGCTACTCTGGTGTGGCTTCAGGAGGGACGCAGCCTTCTTCCTCGTTTTCCTTTCCCCCCATACTTTCCCCCTCGACCTGTGCTGCTCTGTCCTTTTTACTATTCTCACATAAGCCACCGAAGAGGGGGAAAAAATAACCTCGGTTATTTCTGTAATGTATAAGAGCATCAATGCAGGAAGGATTTTCTTTAAATCCCCAAGAGCTGGGATGTAGCAATACCCATTTTTGTGCCTGGCAGTGCATTAGATTGTGTTGAATTCCTGACTAGATTCCTATAGAGCCATGGGAGAGGTCTTAAGATGTGTTGCAAAAATACATTTTAAGGACTCTCGAGATTCCAAGCTAGAATTGGTTGTGTTTTGTTTTTTTATTCACCTTATAAAACATTTACTGTGACTCAGAGTTTCTTTCGCTGCCTTTGTTTTTCCCCTGAAGGGCCTGAATTTCGACATGGAGCCAAATAGACTGTATTGACAGGTGGATGGGTGACCTCTGACCTTTTTTCTTTTTTCTTTCGCCCCCCCCATTATAACAGAAAACTTATACAGAAGAGGAGTTGAATGCCAAATTGACAAGAAAGGTTCAGAAAGCTGCCCGGCGACAGGCCAAGCAGGAGGAACTGAAAAGGTTGCATCGAGCCCAGGTAACTGACTGGCGGTAATGGAATAAACATCCAAAGTAGCTTAGCTGCTTTCTGCAGAAGTTTACGACAGGATTGAACTGTTAAAATTGTCAAAAGATTGAATTGCTGATGCTTTTTTTCCCCCCTTTAACATCTTTTACCATCAAAACAAGCTCATGCAGTGTGACTTAGCCGTGGTGCTTTGTTTTTCTTTGTTTCTTTCAAGAGGTTGGTTTGATGTTTAATAAGGATAAAATGCTGGAAAGACGTTCATTAAGAGTGTCGGCACTAAGCTTTCCGTACTGTGCATGTTTTTCCTATATGTGGTTATTGTGTTTCTTAAAATGTGCTGTGCACAAACAAGATCCGTGCCTTGGGTGGGTCGGTTTTTATGACCTTTAGCTGTTAATGACTGGCCGAGGTGTTTTTTGTTTTTTTTTTAAAATGCGGATATGTGTTGAATGGGCGGCACGGTGGCGCAGTGGTTAGCGCAGTCACCTCACAGCAAGAAGGTCCTGGGTTTGAGCCCCAGGGTAGTCCAACCTTGGGGGTCGTCCCGGGTCATCCTCTGTGTGGAGTTTGCATGATCTCCCCGTGTCTGGGCGGGTTTCCTCCGGGGGCTCCGGTTTCCTCCCACAGTCCGAAGACATGTAGGTCAGGTTAATCGGCCATGCTAAAATTGTCCCTAGGTATGAATGTGTGTGTGTGTGTGTGGTGTGGTGTGGTGTGTGTGTGTGTCTGTGTGTCTGTGGCTGTGGCTGTGATGGCCTGGCAGTCTGTCCAGGGTGTCTCCCCGCCTGCCACCCAATGACTGCTGGGTTAGGCTCCAGCATCTCCATAACCCTGAGTAAGGATAAGCAGTTTGGATAATGAATGAGTCCTGGGTACGATGTTAAACTGCAACCGTCGGGTCATCGGTAACTAAACCAGCACCCTCACTTCAACCCTTGGGTTGTTGTGAGGAGGGTGTGTGGACACTCAGCAGGACTAAAAACAAAACCTGCCAAAGGGCGGATGTGTTCCTCTGTGAACCAACGGCCATCCATACCTGGAGAGGAGATAGGGACCACCAGGTACTCCCCCTACTGAAACACAATGATGTCTCAACTGAGACTTGTTGAGGCATCAGCTGTGCTCCTACGACCTCCATAGGTTATGGAACTGATGATGATAATGAATGAATGTGTTGAATGCTTTGTCAACTGTGTGACTCTTCACTTAACTTTTCCCCCTTTGTTTCCCCAGATTATCCAGAGGCAGTTGGAGCAGGTGGAGGAGAAGCAGAGACAGCTGGAGGAGAGGGGTGTGGCGGTGGAGAAAGCCCTGCGAGGGGAAGCAGGTAAAGGAAGAAAAGTCAATTAAACCCTCACCCATTCACTTTGCTCTTCTCACCCTAAACTGGCCCAGGTCATGTTTTTCTCAGTGTCAAGGTCAGATGAGAGTCTGAGGGTTTTCATCCATCTCACATTACCGGTCTTAGTTCTCAGTTCATACCTCCACCAAAGGAGTACAGAGACGCGATCCATACTCAGTAAATAGACTAAAAAAAAACAAATTAGTGTGGGGCGTCTGGGTGGCGTAGCGGTTTATTCCGTTGTCTACCAACACGGGGATCGCTGGTTTGAATTCCCCGTGTTACCTCCGGCTTGATCAGGCATCCCTACAGACACAATTGGCCATGTCTGCGGGTGGGAAGACTGATGTGGGTATTTGTCCCAGTCGCTGCACTAGTGCCTCCTCTGGTCGGGGCGCCTGTTCAGGGGGGGAGGGGGAACTGGGGGGGGGGGTAGCGTGATCCTCCCACGCCCCACCTCCCCCTGACGAAACTCCTCACTGTCAGGTGAAAAGAAGCGGCTGGCAAGTCCACATGTATCGGTGGAGGCATGTGGTAGTCTGCAGCCCTCCCCAGATTGACAGTGGGGTGGAGCAGCGACCGGGACGGCTCGGAAGAGTACGGTAATTGGCCGAATACAATTTTGGGGGGTCCACAAAAAAAAAAAGGTAGTGTGATTCATATTATCCTCAAACCCTGCAAAGGGGTTGTGAGTAAAAACCGAATCACTGGCTCGTCCGGAGTCAACTGCATTATTATTCACAAGGGTGTCTCTCCTGAGGTCTCCAGTTATCAGTTAAGCTGTTTAGAGTCTAATAGCCTTTAAATGAGAATATGAAAAATGTAGTTCATTATTAGATCGAGAATGGAAACCGTCCCTGTACAATCATGTAGTTTATTGAAATTGCTCGGGACGGGCACTATTTGCTCAGTTATAGTCTTATTTCAGAGCTGTGTTGTTCTCATTATTAAGATGTAACGAAAAGCGAATTTGTTTCTCGAAACCAATCAGGCTCGACAAGGGAGGACATCACTGACATTACGCTGGCGGAGAATACGCTATTTGTTCATGAGCAATTCATTATTTTGTACATTTTTACCAGCTCGTGAAGCATGGACAGTGTTCAGTTGCAATAATAGTTATGTGACACGGATTTGTGTGAAAGTAATCACAGCGCACTCTTGTCTCTTCTTATTCTTGACAATGCATTGCATGTTAATCTGTGCTACGGTGACGCTTGCCCACTGAAACAAAACCTTTTTAAATGCAAATGCATGCAGGTAGTTTGCATTTTATAAAATACATTTCTTCTTCCACAGACATTTATTAAAAAACGGGCCTTGTTCTCAAATAACTATATATGAATAACTATATTTTTCCCATTTTTTTACTTTATTTTATTTTTCAAATGTCTTTTCAAGCAAATGTTTGAAGATGTTTTAACCTGTTTACTACTCTACTCTTTTAAAGGCTTGTATAAAGGTACTTATACATTACCCAAACAGCACAAAAGAAGATCAGGTATTAGCTTTATTGTAGTCTCCCTTTTTATAATGCCATTTTTAACATTGTTTATGTAGGTACCATTTGTGGTGACACACTGCAACAGTTCTCCATCCTTGAACGTTTTGACCTTTTTGTTCGTTCACGACATGTCCATCACTGTATGTCCAAAGCTGCATGCGATCTGGAGAATGTGTGTCTCAACATAGATTTGTGTGTGCTCGTTCTGGATGTGGATTTGTCCTCCTAACGGCCTCTTAGTGAGAAGAGTTTCTGTCCTCTTAATTAAGATTAACATTATCTTACTCTAAATATTCGAGGAAGTGACGGAACAGTTTGAAGTGGTTCTTCAGGGTGCACACCCCCTTTTTGTAAAAAGGTGAAAATTGTGTACGTGCAGAAATCCTGCTTGGTGCAAACATGCTTTAGTATTTGAGGTTGTGATGTTGGAAAGAGCACATTTTACCTTCACTTGCCACTTTAGACTTTGTAATATGACGACCATAAAAGCAGTACAGTACAACAGAGGCCCTTCTAATGGGGGGGGGGGGGGTGTTGAATATTATGCAAATAGAATAAAAGAGACTCCCCAGTCACTTTATGCTCGTGTAATAAAAACCCTCAATTGTATTTCCTGAAATAAGAGTACCTTTTGGAATTTTACTAGTAATGTAAGTTGGCACAAATAATATGAGGCCACCCTGAATATGGGCCTAGAGATAGTTATTAAAGTAGTATATAAAAATTATAAGTAGGCATAAATCTGCAGTTGGAAACGGGAGTGTCTCCTTACGTACTATGTACACATGGCCTCTGTTTGAATGTGCTGTCATACGGCTGCAGATAGAAACATGTCAGTAATAGAAATATGTTTACAGAGAAGTAAACTGGGTTCTAAGTGTTTTGAATGCTGCAGATTTAAAAAACAAAATGATGCACGTGTGAGTTGAAGTTATATAAACCTGATTTTAAATATCGCATTTCCTGGACTGCAAGTCACACCAGAGTATAAGTCGCGCTCAGCAAAAAGGGTGTTGTTGTAGCGTCCAGGTGGCGTGGATTTCTGTTGCCTACCAACGCGGGGATCAGCAGTTCGAATCCCCATGTTACCTCCAGCTTGGTCGGGCGTCCTTACAGACACAATTGGCTGTGTCTGCGGGTGGGAAGCTGGATGTGGGTATGTGTCCTGGTTGCTGTACTAGCACCTCCTTTGGTCAGTTGGGGCGCCTGTGCGGGGGAGGGGGGGGAACTGGGGGGAATAGCATGATCCTCCCATGCACTACGTGCCCCTGGTGAAACTCCTCACTGTCAGGTGAAAGAAACGGCTGGTGACTCCACATGTATAGGAGGAGGCACGTGGTAGTCTGCAGCCCTCCCTGGATTGGCAGAGGGGGTGGAGCAGTGACTGGGACGGCTCAGAAGAGTGGGGTAATTGGCCAAGTACAATTGGGGAGAAAAAGGAGGGAAAAAAAGTGTCTCATTTACATGGTGGTACAGTATTTTCAATTGAGTCACAAGATTAAATAGTGCCATCTAGTGGTATTAGTTAAAATGCAGCGTATTCGTCTGACAAAATTACAATGTATAAGTCGCTTTGGAATATAAGTCGCATAACCAGCCAGAAGAGCAAAAAAACAGCAACTTATAGTCCGGGAAATACGGTAGGTCTAAAAACATTACTGTGGAGCTAGTAAAGAGTTGCGTATTGAAGGGGAAATTCACCAATTTTCAGGGATAGGACATGAAAACACCTGCAGTTGTTCCAGATCATTTCCACATTTCTGCTGTGGTAGTAAAACTGATTTTTTTTTCTCCCGGCTGCCAAGTTACGTATTGTGACTTCAGTTGGCGGCCGGAAAAACTAAATACAGCCGGGCAGGGTTTCTCATACGCTAATCTACTGTAAACACACTGTTCAAAAACCACATCCTAATTCTCTCAGCCAAGCTACATTTCTGATGGTGGAAACGACTTCCCGTAACACTACTAGTACAGAGGACTTTCTGGACGATGATAACAGAGGCTTGCGCACAATGCATTTTGGTTACATGTAGGGGCTATGGGAAAGACTGAACAGGACGACGCCGATTTCTCCGTTAATACAGTATACAGTGAGGACTTTTATGCTTCACTCCACTACATTACTTATCAATACTGATCACACATACACGAAACCATCGGTGAAATGTCCCTTAAAAGAATCAACTGCCTTGTTTCGGTTCATTCTGCAGGGTTTCTCCCTTTGGAAAGCTGATCCTATGTGGGCCATTAGAAATAACACTAACAACCAAAGCTGGTAGGAGAGCAGTACGCCATGGCAGCCATCCAGGTTTTAATCTAGAGCACAATTAGAGAGAGGGGGAGGAAAAAAGGCCTATCGTTCAAAACTAGTATACAGACCCAGTACACAGCAATACAGCAAATCTATGTAGCGGTCTCTTATCATTTTGGGAAATGCCATGTAGTACTGCACAAATTATACTGCATTATGCACTGTGGTGAGTACCGATACTGTCCTTGGTGTGTTTTGTGTCTGGTTGTGGTGTGTGTGTGTGTGTTGTGTGCAGGTTAGTTAAAGGGTGTTTGCAAGGACATGCATGACTTGCCACAGTTGGACAGTATATTGTGTGTGTGTGTGTGTGTGTGTGTGTGTGTGTGTGCGTGCGTGCGTGCGTGCGCGCGTGTGTGCGCGCGTGTGTGTGTGCCTGGTTTGGCGCTGTGTGAAATAACGCCTATCTCTTAATATATCCCTGTCATTGTAGACTATTGGGGAGATTCTAATTACAGTGAAATCCTGGACTTGCATCTGGGCGGTATGTATTTCAAATCTGTCGCTTTAAACTAACTAACCTAATTGCTAACTCGAACTGTCCTTCCTTCCCCCTGTACTATTTTATTTAAGCTTTGTTTCCCCCTTACACCTACCCTTGCCGGGTAGCTGTTGGGCTGGTTGGCTGGTTGACTGGCTTTGGACTACACACGCACACCAGTCTTCCAAGTTTGAACACACAAGCTTAAAATGGAACTGTCCTCTTAAAACACGCTGATCTTTTTTTAGTGTGATCTGGTCTCACTATTTTCTCTTCTCAAAATTACTGTTTTTGGCTACAGTGATTTTGAGAGACAATTGGTATCATTTAATTTTCACATCAGCCTGGATTATTCTAATTTTTCTGCTTATATTTTGTGGTAGAAACAAATGATCGGAACTTGCAAGAAAGGTTGAATCATTTGTTCCTTTTTTTTCCTGTCAAAGTCCTGATTTGACAGTTTTTGAAAGCATAACACAACACAAACTGTTGCATTTTGTAATTAACCCCTTGACTGATGGCTGCTACTACACTGCTGGCCTGCCTCTCGATACCTTGCTGTCCTCCTTTCCCTCACACTTGTGTGCTGTTGTAGTATTAATACTGTTGTTTTGTAGTCAAACCAGCCCACTTCTGACTTTCCCCATACCTGCTCAGTTGCATAACTCCCTTGGTGTTTTGCTCTGTTAAGATGCAGTGGTGTGACCCTTGACCCTCGTAGCTGTCCTGTCTGATCTGTGGTTGGTTAACAGAAATTGGGTGTTTGGTGGATGCAATGTCTCATTGTGTTTACTGTTCTGTGGTAGACTTTAGCCTTGTTTGAATATGACCGAAATATACCTCTTCCTCCTAGCGTCTACAGTGAAGTCACAGATTTTGACTGCTAGACAACAGGTTTTGTAGTAGAAGGCTAGCTATCTTAAATCTGATCATCCCGGTTCAGGCTCAGCGAAACTCTTCCAGAATGAGGAAAAGGTGCATTTCTAAGTATTCAAGCCAGGCCTGTGCTTGTCTGTGTTGCTGCCTTACTGATTGCAGTTGTCACCCAGCAGACAGGAGATTGTGTGGAGTTGAGCCAGGGAACAAATGTACACTGACCAAAACAGACTGTGCAAAAACATTAACAAATCCAAATCTTGCAAAAGTTCTTACCCAACTTGGTTGATCGCGCTGTGCACAGTTGGATGAAAATCCTGTATAATCAACTCACACCACAGACTGGTTGAGTAAACATTTTATTTCTTCTGTGGATCAATGCATGGTTTATGAGCAGAGACTGCAAGCTAAAAATGGGTATCTCACATTGAAATCTCGTCTTGATGCAGTGTGTTTCAAGTCTTTTGGAAGAACTACAGCGATGGACTGCTTTTTGTGACTTGCAGATATATATATTTTTTATTTTACTTTGTTTTACAGTTGAATGGTAGCATTTTGGCTTAATCCTCTGCAACCACGGTTCTAAAAAGGGTGGTGTGTTTATTAAACAGCATGGCTGAGTTAGTCCACCAGGGGGCGACAAAACCTTAATTGGGGTTTGACGCGTGTGAGTTAACTGGCTGCATCGTGGGAGCTGGCTGCTGCTGTAGTGACAACACATTTATCTGCATTATGACACTTATGACTGCAATATTCCCCAGTAAACTACCATATAATACAATTCATCCTACCTGGAGACACAGCTCATGCATTTTCATAATGTGCTCAAACAAGAGGGCTTAAAATCTTAAGGGGTACACGGTTGTTGGGGAGTTCTTATACCAGACATTGTACATTGCAGTTTCCCCCAAATTTCCCCCATGTCTGTGATGGTCCCTTTTTTATTTAATATCCCACATTTCACTCTCCCAGTTCTTTTTACCATTCAGCCTGTGCAGAACACGGTGTCGGTTTCATGTGTGTTGTGCAAAGATATGGAACCTTTTGTCATGTGAATGTTTTGAAATATTATTCCCTCCCACTTTTCGTATCTCCATTACCCTCTGACCAACGCTTCCATTTTTAGCTCCCCACATATTAATCTCTGCTCCTCTTCCTGTTTTCATTCTGCAGAGATTTCATTATCATGCTAACAACCAGCTGATATCTATGATCTGAGTATATACAGGAGTATGCCTTTACACATATGCCACTTGTGCCAAAAACCCACAATATAATTTGTACTTGAAAGTTTCCGAGCTGTCGACAACTGGATTTAATTGGAGGGTCTGAAATCTCTTCAAAGATTAAAAATGATCTGTTATGAGGGAGATATTTAGTAAATACAAGGCTTTTCCTCCATTTCATACCCGTTGATGTACATAAGTCGCAGTGGGCAAGTCGCTCTTTCACCTGTTTAAAGTGTACGGAGACGATGACTACAGCTGAAACGATGGGAGGTGAGGATCGCTTTCCCTTTTGCATCCTCCAGACCGCTTATTTTCATAATTCTCTCTCTTTTTTTCCCTTCCCCCTCAAACTGCACAGCTGATCTCGCCCACCTGCTCTCCACAGGTGATTCGGCTATCCTGCTATCCTAGTGGTCTATCTGGTTTTGATTTTTCTCCTCAATGTCTTCTTTTTCCTCGTCACCTCTCCTTTCCCCCCCTCCCACACTCCTGTATCCTCTGCACCTTCTCTCTCTCTCTCTCTCTCTCTCTCTCTCTCTCTCTCTCTCTCTCTCTCTCTCTCTCTCTCTCTCTCTCTCTCTCTCTCTCTCTTCTATCTATAACTTCACTGGCTTTACCAATCTCTCCACATCTTCTCTCCCACGTGTCACCATTGCACCCGTCCATCCGCCCGCCCTCCCGCCTCCACTCCACTCCTTCGCGCTCTTTCCCTTTGTCTTGTGGAAGTTGAGTCCTTTGTGGGGACACCTCGCCGGAGACCTCTGTCCCTCTGCCCCTGCTGTTCCCCTGAAGGTAAACGGAACCTCGCCGCCTCCACTGACGGTTGCGGCTGGTTACCACGGCAACCGTAAGGATCTGCGGAAACCGAGCCTCCACCCCCAAATTCCAGACCCTCCCCTCCCCTCCCCACCCCCCGTACTCCCAGTTAGTCATCTCCCACCACCCTCTCCTTCTCTGTCCTGTCACCTGTCCTTTCTGTGTGTGTGTGTGTGTGTGTATGTGTGTGTGTGTGTGTGTGTGTGTGTTGACACTCAGTAGATTTCCCTGGAAGGTTTCCCAGACCTCGTCCAACTGCTGAGGCGTTTTTTTTCTGGAGATATGAGTGGAGTTACTCCAAATAATTTGAGAGATATGATCAGTTGTCTAGCTTCAGGTTTTAATTCAAAACCATCATAAGGAGAAAAATATAGAGATGTTAAAGAGGAAACTATCATGATTTTCAACTTTATCTCTCTCTCTCGCTCTCGCTCTCTATCTACCTATCTCTCTATATATATATATATATATATAGACAGATGATGAGTTAAAGAAAAAACCAACATAAAGTGTCTCTTGGTAAGGTATTGGGCCTCCACGAGCCTCCAGAACAGCTTCACTGCTCCTTGACATAGATTCTACAATTCTTTGAACTCTACTGGAGGGATGGACTCCATTCTTCCAAAACATATTCCCTCATTTGGTGTTTTGATGATGATGGTGGTGGAGAGCGCTGTCTAACACGTCGGTCCAAAATCCCCCATAGGTGTTCAACTGGGTTGAGATCTGGTGACTGAAGGCCATAGCATGTGATTTACATCATGTTCATGCTTATCAGACCATTCAGTGACCCCTCGTGCCCTGTGGATGGGGGCATTGTCATCCTGGAAGATACCACTCCCATCAGAATAGAAATGTTTCATCATCGAGGCGTTCGGGTAGCGTAGCAGTCTATTCCATTGCCCACCAACACAGGAATCACTGGTTCGAATCCCTGTGTTATCTCCGGCTTGGTTGGGTGTCCCTACAGACACAATTGGCCGTGTGTGCGGTTGGGAAGTCAGAGATGGGTATGTGTCCTGGTCACTGCACTAGTGCCTTCTCTGGTCAGTCGGGGAGGGGAGGGGGAACTGGGGGGAATAGCATGATCCTCCCATGTGCTATGACCCCCTAGCGAAACTCCTCAATGTCAGGTGAAAAGAAGTGGCTGGTGATTCCACAAGTATCGGAGGAGGCATGTGGTAGTCTGCAGCCCTCCCCGGATCGGCAGAGAGGGTGGAGCAGCAACCAGGACGGCTTGATTGGCTGGATACAATTGGGGAGAAAAGAGGGGGAGGATGTTTCATCATAGGATAAAGGTGATCACTCAGAATAACTTCGTGTTGATTTGGAGTGACCTTTCCATCTAAGGGGACAAGTAGACCCAAACCATGCCAGGAAAATGCCCCCCACAGTATAACAGAGCCCCCGGACCCCCTCACTGTAGGGGTCAAGCATTCAGATTAATGGTTTTAATTAAACCAGAAAGCTATAGAACTGGTCATGTCTCATTATTTGGAGTAACTTTCCTCTGATAATACCTAAAAATCAGTGTGACCCCTCCTCTCCTGGTACCCTGAGATCATCTAGCTTTGCATAGTTGTGACTCATGTTTAGATGTGAAAAAATGTGCACGTGGGATTGCAGCAGTGGATACTTACTTGGAGTGAATGATATTTTGCAAAACTTTCAGTGTAAATTGTAGACTGATGTATAGTTGCATAGAGTTTATAGCGCTAAAGAAAACGGGACAGGGGTTAGTTTGTATGATTTTCTCCCTTGTCCTTCGTTGTAGCTGCCATGTTAAGGGGGAGCTGCTCTGCTGTGGCGTGTGTGTGTGTGTGTGTGTGTGTGTGTGTGTGTGTGTGTGTGTGTTTAATCACCAGCATGTTCTGTTTGCTGTTCAACTAACGGGTGACGAAAGATCGTCATACTAGGTTTGTCTCTTGGCTCCATGCTAGCTTTTTATGATTTGGGCATTCTTGAAATATGAAAGCATATTATGTTAGATAAATAATATGATAATGATAAAGTGGTAAATAATAATAATAATAACACCTCAGAAATGCCGAGCTCACGGGCAAGCATGTGGTTCAGAAAACGAGGAAGTTGCACCGTGTGACGATAATGTCATAGATATTCTAGGTTTCGAGCAGCACGGTGGCGCAGTGGTTAGCGCGGTCGCCTCACAGCAAGAAGGTTCTGGGTTTGAGCCCCGGGGTACTCCAACCTTTGGGGGAGGGGTCATCCCGGGTCGTCCTCTGTGTGGAGTTTGCATGTTCTCCCCGTGTCTGCGTGGGTTTCCTCCAGGTGCTCCGGTTTCCTCCCACAGTCCAAAGACATGTAGGTCAGGCCGTACTAAATTATAGGTGTGTGTGTGTGTGTGTGTGTGTGGACCCTGTGATGGCCTGGCGGCCTGTCCAGGGTGTCTCCCCGCCTGCCACCCAATGACTGCTGGGATAGGCTCCAGCATCGCCGCGACCCTGAGAGCAGGATAAGCGGTTCGGATAATGGATGGATATTCTAGGTTTCGACCTAACGAACGTTAAAAAAATAACTGGATCATTTATATATTTTGCGTCTTAACAGTTGTCACTGGGACACAGGGAGAACCTGCCTGAGCCTTCCTGATCTTCCGTACGTTGTCTGGTTTGCGTTCCTAGCCGTTTCCTGTGGCTCGTCTTACCGTTCTGCTGGGAGTCTGGAGCCAAGGAGTGATGGTGGAACTAGTGTGAAATGAAAGAGACGTGTGGGTTGGGGGGGAAGGCAACGAAAAAGAAAGCCCATCAGAATGCTCATTAGAGACGTTTTCATCCCGTGTAGGGGAAACTTTTTCCAGCTTTGTGTTTCTCCTTCTCTCCCTCTCTGTGTCTCTTGTCTGGTAATTAGCAAAAGTCAGCCCCCAAGACCACAGCCATGCAATTTATGTGTGTACAATGTTTCTCCTTTTCATTTTGCAAGAGCCTCCTCTTACCCAGCTAAGTATGTCATGCTGCATCAAGTCGTGCCTCCGGTATTTCACCGAAACCGCTTGGCTCCACCTGCCGTAGACAGATAATGAAAAGGACGTGTCGCTACTGTCGTAGACTTTTCCGAGCATGCCGTGTGGATTGGCTTTCTGTGTACGCATTGGGGCTACAGGAAAAGTCTGTTGCTGTTCTGACTGATTGTGCTTATAATTGTGATGTCTACCGTGCTGCCATATTCTGCATGATGCCAGCAGTACCGAACACGCTTTTGCCCCGAGCCAGAGTTAATGGAGGAGTTTGAATGTCACCATTGGTCTCAATGACGATCGATCATGTGAACATTTGACCTAATCATTGTGTCAAGTGTGGAAGTAAAATTCACGACCCTCCCTTTTTCAGATCGCTCAGCATAAATAGAATCTGACATGATTTTATTTCTGCTGAGGGGGCAATATGTGGGCAGGGAAGGATGAATTTCCATTGATTCTTGGGTATAGCTGTGTAACATCTTGGCAGCTTATTGCCGCTGCTTGTCCAGCTCCCTCTGAAGGGGAAAGACATTTAAATGAAGAGGTAATCGCTTCCACATAGCAATTGTCTCTGACACTAGGGCCCGACTGGGTAACACAAACTCTCAACCTCGCCACAACAGGTGCTACCTGTTGTGCGCGCGTGTACATTGCCTACAGACGATACCTGTATCTCCACGCCATCTTCTGAGTGCCATTCAAAGTATGGCCAAACTCACCAATGTTTGTGCCGAGTCCATTCTTCCACCTCGCCATCCCTCAGTGAGGACAAACGTAGCTTGGCTGTCATTACTGTGCGTTGCCTGTGTCCCTGTCACATCAACAGTATCCTCTTGCTGTCTGATTTCTCACATCCGTTTTCCTCTCCCTCAATCCCTCCAGGCATGGGCAAGAAAGATGATCCCAAGTTAATGCAAGAGTGGTTCAAACTGGTCCAAGAGAAGAACGCCCTGGTGCGCTACGAGTCGGAGCTCATGATATTGTAAGCATATTCCTGAAATCCCTGGATAAATATACATGGAGTAGATTTTCCCCGGACATGGATTAGATGATTCGCATAACCCCAGCTTTACTGCTAGCCATGCCAATTCTTATGATAACTGAGGAGTTGGTAATCTCTCTTTTTTCTCCTCCTCTAGGCTTGCTTAGGTACACAAAAAACTGGGGAAAAAACTTTCAGAAGGTAGAATTAGTTCACGTTGGTGCTGCTGGCAGTACAAATGTACCCGTGAAGAACATCATCTGAGGTGTTATTTTAACTTCCGTTTTTTTTTAGAGTAGAAATATCTCAATGTGGCATGCATTCCCTGGCACCATTGTTGTCAACACTTTTTCTGACTTATGCGTTTGCATTGTCAAATTAAGGTGAGTAGATGACAAGAAATGTTAAAACCTTTGACTGTAAAGAAGATTGGTCAACGGGACAGTAGTCACAATTTTGATGCCAAAATATTGCCATTTTGTTCGCTGCCAGCAGAAAATTGAATCCAGTCTCCGTAAAAGAGGCCGATGGTCTTCATGCCTGTCCATTACATACACAACCCCTGGCATTGTACTGAGTCGGCTGCTGCTGTCAGTGGCCCTACCAAGCTCCTCTGAATATCATCAAATAACTTCTATGGATTACATTGATGTAGCACTTTCTCTAGACACCCAACGCACTTCACAGTGAAGGGGGGAAACTCACCTTAACCACTACCAATGTGTAGCACCACCTGGGTGATGGACGGCAGCCATTTTGCACCAGAACGCTCACCACACATCAGCTTGAGGTAGAGAGGGAGGAATCATTGAGCCAGTTACATGGGGGGATGATTAGGTGGCCAGATGGAGAGAGCCAGGTTGGGGATTTTGCCAGGACACCGGGGGACCCCCTACTCTTTGCGATAATGACCACAGTGAGTCAGGACCTTGGTTTTAACGTCTCATCCGAAGGACGGCATCTCCTGCAGCACAGTGTCCCCATCACTGCACTGGGGCATTGGGGGTTGTTTTTTTTTAGGACCAGAGGGAAGACTGCCCCTTTACTGGCCCACCAACACCACTTCTAGGAGCAACCCAGTTTTCCTGGGAGGTCTCCCATCCAAGTACTAGCGAAGCCCACACCTGCTTAGCTTCCATCGTTTGTCAGAGCCAGGGTACATGTTGGTATGGCTGCCGGCATACAGGTTAATTTGGCCTGTGCTCTGATCACTTGCATGTGTGCATGGGCAGGGTTAAAGTTGTACTGTAAACTGCCATGAGAGCATACGAGAGATATTTTGGCTTTCCTTTTCAAAAGCACCCATGTTGTCTACTTCTTACACAGTTGATGGTTAAAACCTACAGTATATCATTGAAACTAAACTAGCATTCTTGTCTCTGGTCTTTCCACCTGTTTGTGTGATTTCCATTCTGACCTCAAGTGCCAGAGAGCTTGAACTAGAGGATCGTCAGAGCCGGCTCCAGCAGGACCTTAGGGAACGCATGGCGGTAGAAGGTAAGTACCCAACTGGTAAGGCTGTTTCACACCAAACACAAATTTTCATGTGAATTATTTGCTGATGAGAACATGCATGCTTCCATGGAGGCATGCACACCAGTATGAAACTTAAGTGCAGCTAGAAAAAAAAATGGGTTCAAGTTTTTGCTTTTGCGGATTTCCACCAGCGAAAATACACAATCGTTGAAATAAATTTGTTTATGTTTCCTCCCCAATTGCACCCAGCCAATTACCTCACTCCTCCGAGCCGTCCCGGCTGCCGCACCATCTCCCCTGCCGATCCAGGGAGGGCTGCAGACTACCACATGCTTCCTCTGATACACGTGGAGTCACCAGCCGCCCCCCCCCCCCCCCCCGGCCAATTACCCCACCTTTCCGAGCTGTCTCGGTCGCTGCTCCACCCGGAGATAGGGAGGATCACGCCATTCCCCCCAGTTCACCCTCCTCCCCCAAACAGGCACCCCGACCGACCAGAAGAGGCGCTAGTGCTGCAACCAGGACACATATCCAACTCCAGCTTCCATGGACACAGCCAATTGTGTCTGTAGGGATGCCCGACCAAGCCGGAGGTAAAAAGGGGATTTGAACCGGTGATCCCCGTGTTGGTAGGCAACGGAATAGACCGCTACGCAACCTGGACGCTGGTTTTGATTTATTTTGAATATGTAAAAAAAGAAACAACAAAAAAACAGATGAAACAAAACAATAATATTAAATTGAAATGAACAATAAACCTACACAACAGACCCAATAAACAAATTCTAATAAACAACACAAATTAAATATTACATGTTCAAAAAGACAACAACACCCAATATTATATGATAAAAAAGGGCTGAATACATGAATGCAGAGTTTAAAGATGAGATTGCCATACAGCTTGGATTTAATGACCTCGTCATGGTCTGTTCATCTTCCCAAAACCGGTTAGACTCAATAATTTCTTAATTTCTTTTCCTTTCTCAAAAGGATGATTTCATCCTCACTGCTTGTACTTCTAGGCTTCATCTCCTCTCAAACATAATTGAGTTTTTTTCCCCCTTAAGGCATTCCGACAGCAGTTTTTTTGCCTCACATCCAAGCTGCTTTTTATTTATTTAGATGAGACAACACAACTCACAGCTCATCTACCTCCACCTCACTTCCTCCATTTTTCTGCACGTCCTCCAACCAGAAACGTTGAACATATTTTAACTGTTGCGCATAACGCGTTCATGGCGCCTTGCTCTGTCATTCTGTACAGTCACCTTGGAGCTGGTGCAAACGTCACCTTGACCGAGTAGGTCCGTCAAAATGGAGAAGAAGCTACGCGCCTCGCACGTATTTTTCACATGCTAGCATAATCCCCTGTCTGAACGCCACCATAGGTACAAAATTAGAGCATGAGAGCACAAAAACTTTGCTCCGGAGCCAATGCGTACATTTTTCATGTGGAAAATTCATACACATCAATCCCACATTTAGGGCATCTGGGTGGCGTAGCAGTCTATTCCGTTGCCTAGCAGCATGGGGATTGCTGGTTCGAATCCCAGTGTTACCTTCAGCTTGGTCGGGCGTCCCTACAGACGCAATTGGTAGTGTCTGCGGGTGGGAAGCCGAATGTGGGTATGTGTCCTGGTCGCTGCATTAGTGCCTCCTCTGGTCGGTCGGGGCGCCTGTTTGGGGAGGAGGGGGGACTGGGGGGAGTAGCATGATCCTCCCACGTGCTACGTCCCCCTGGCGAAACTCCTCACTATCAGGTGAAAAGAAGTGGCTGGCGGTAGCAGCAACTGGGACGGCTCGGAAGAGTGTGGTAATTGTCCAGATACAATTGGGGAGAAAAGGGGGGGGGACAATAGATAAATCCCACAGTTCATGCCACATTTTGGTGCCACATTGGTGTGAAGCAGGTTTTACGCAGCTTATTCCCTTAAATCCATATCGATCAACATTTCCTTGTCTCTCCTGGAATTTTTGCTAACATAAATGTGCTTCTTCTCCTGTCTGTTTTTTTCCCCCCTCTTCCTTCTTTCCCTTACTCTCCTTTTATTTTTGATTCGGACCTTGGTCTGTCTCAGACCACCTGAAGACTGAGAAGGAGCTGGCTCAGGAGAAGCAGATCCTCAATGAGATGTTGGAGGTGGTGGAACAGCGCGACTCCCTGGTGGCCCTCCTGGAGGAACAGAGGCTCCGGGAGAAGGAGGAAGACAAGGACCTGGAGGCCGTCATGCTCTCCAAGGGCTTCAACCTCAACTGGACATAGGGGCAATAAAAAAGGAAAATCTCTTGTTCCCCCCCCCCGCCTTGCCTAAAATCCCGGGACGAGGGAACGGAGTAAATATGTTTGTTTGTGTGCGCCCCCCCCCACAAGAGGGAAGTTCAGGTGTGGAGGGTTGTTCTGTCAGCCTGAAACTCCGTAATGGACAGTCTACAATTGGAAGGTTTTAGGAGGCAGAACTGTCTATTGCCGCTGACATTCTGTAATGTAAACGGACACAGGCACTTGGTCCTACTGTCGCACCTTCAGCAGTGAATGTGTAGTGTGTTTTCCCACTATGGCTTTTACTGACATTTCAGTTGAAGCAGTCTTATAATGACGTTTACATATCCTCTGCACATAGGTAGGCCTGGTTGTTACTCTGCAGTCTTGCCCACCTCACTGTCTCCCTAAGGGTGGAGGGACTGGCACCAGGCAACTAGAATTTCAAGGGAAACAATCTCGATTGTCAACATTTCTCTCTATTTATATATGCCTGTTTTAGGAATTACACTCAGTTAGCAGCCAAAATATTGAGCGGTAGGAATGCCCTGATACCGATACTGCTATCAGTATATGTCGGTATACCCAAGACTAAAATCTGATACCAAAAGCCATGAGTAACGTCATAAATAAATGCAAAATGGCTTAATTTGCTGCATTTTTGGCTCATGGAAGCCTGTATTTGGGCAGCACGGTGTCACAGTGGTTAGCACGGTCGCCTCACAGCAAGAAGGTCCTGGGTTCGAGCCCTGGGGTAGTTCAACCTTGGGGGACTTCCCGGGTCATCCGCTGTGTGGAGTTTGCATGTTGTCCCCGTGTCTGCGTGGGTTTCCTCCGGGTGCTCCGGTTTCCTCCCACAGTCCAAAGACATGTAGGTCAGGTGAATCGGCCATACTAAATTGTCCCTAGGTGTGAATGTGTGTGTGTCAGCCCTGTGATGACCTGGCAGCCTGTCCAGGGTGTCTCCCCGCCTGCTGCCCAATGACTGCTGGGGTAGGCTCCACCATCCCTGCGACCCTGAGAGCAGGATAAGCGGTTTGGTTAATGGATGGATGGATGTATGGAAGCCTGTATTTCTTTAATGGTGGAAAAAAAAAGATTCTGTCTCAAATGCTCTCCCATTAACCCCATGCTAATGGTGTAAGTCTGCACTGTTCAGGAAAAGTAATGGATGGGATCGGTACACTGTACTGACGGATACTTAAAGATTCAAACTCGGAATCGGTGTCGGCAGTGAAAAACTGATATCGGTGCATCCCTATTGAGCAGTCTGCTGTGTGCATCTCCAAAACGCCGCTGAAATTGTCAGCCGGAGACGTCACTGGCGGACAATTTGTGAATATGAAAACCTACCTCCTGGTTTGCTGATAGGCTGATATCACTGCTACAATATAAATCTGTATGTAGCTTTATTATTCACATTTTCCCATACAAGGAAGCCTATTAGCAAAGCAGGAAGTAATTTTTCACAGTCAAGGATTGTGTGCCAGTGACATCACCAGTGGACCCAATTGCGGTGTTTCAGAGACATGCGGAAGACTACTTAGCTTTATGCCTGCTAATGGAGTGTTATCCCTACAACACATATATAGAAATATTTGGCGGCGCAGTGGTTAGCGCGGTCGCCTCACAGCAAGAACGTCCTGGGTTCGAGCCCCGGGGTAGTCCAACCTTTGGGGCCTCCCGGGTCATCCTCTGTGTGGAGTTTGCATGTTCTCCCTGTGTCTGTGTGGGTTTCCTCCCACAGTCCAAAGACATGTAGGTCAGGTGAATCGGCCGTACTAAATTGTCCCTAGGTGTGTGTGTGTGTGTGTGTGTGTGTGTGTGTGTGTGTGTGTGTGTGTGTGTGTGTGTGTGTGTGTGTGTGTGTGTGTGTGTGTGTGTGTGTGTGTGTGTGTGTGTGTGTGTGTGTGTGTGTGTGTGTGTGTGTGTGTGTGAGAGAGAGAGGGCCTTGTGATGGCCCGGTGGCCTGTCCAGGGTGTCTCCCCGCCTGCCGCCCAGTGACTGCTGGGATAGGCTCCAACATCCCCGGGACCCTGAGAGCAGGATAAGCGGTTTGGACAATGGATGGATGGACATATATAAAACGCTAATGCTGATGATCACGATTGTCTCCACCTAATTTTCACAACTATAAAGAGCATTCGCTAAAGCAGGGGAGTAGTGGGAGACTGTTTTAAGGATTTTAATAACTTTTAATCTCAATCATTCGAAAGGGAAGAATGCTTTTAGGTCCTGCTGATGTAAAGGAATTGTAATGATTGTCGTTTTTGTGAATATATATTTAGCACACATGACCTTTTCAAGTAAATAGGGGTGTTCTCATCTTGTTGAAAGGACCGCTCACAATGTGTGGTGTAAATGCTGAGCAACGAGACAGACCAAAGTCTTCGCTTTCAAACTCGGTCTCCGTTGCAACTGACTTCTGACTGGGGGAGAGACAACTTGCTGCCATTTCATCCGCTCCCCAACCCGCTTCTCACACCTCGAGGAGCCGCAGGGAACAAGTTGAGAGGACCGGCTCCTCGCAAAGAGTCGACACTAAGAATACGTTGGATCTGGCAATGTGGTTATTAACATATATTTATTAGCTCTGATTGTTTTAACAGATCAACTTTTTTGTGTTTTTGTTTTTTAAATACATTTTCGTTTCATATCCTTCGCATTCACAGGAGAGTGCCCCGGAATCTCGACAATTTGCACTTGTTCATTCTTTTTTTTTGCGTATTCCAGCAACCACGAACCACGGCATGCCGGGAATGGAGCCTGCAGGCACGTCAGGGAAAGTGCATCCATGTCGTCTTTTATGCTGAAAAGTGGACTAGCGAGCATGGTTAAAGGACGAAGAAACAAAAACCCAGAATACACAGAATATCGCCACGGTATATGGACACTTCAGTACCCCGCTAGAGATGTGTACGGGTCTGGCTGTGTGGAGATGGGCCGCCGCTCACTCTTCATCATACTGACGGCTTTGTTTACAATCACTTGTCCATATCTAACCGTGGATGCTCCGGGAGTCCTAGCGTGGTCATGGATGGCGAGCTTTAACCAGCTATTAAAACAAGTAATCTGAGGAGGAACTGGTCTTCTGTGAGGTTGAGATGAGTCCCCCGCCGTGTAATTATGTCAGCGTTTTGAAGTTCTCCTTAATGAAGCTGATGTGGGGGGGGGGGTTTACGGCAGGTCGGCGTAACGCGGCGCTCGCCCTCGTGCCTCAGGATCGTCTCCGGTGGACACGCTGCAGTATCAAAGGAAGAAACCACACCAACTCGCATGCTTTCACTATATGGCAGTGTTATACTTTGCGTTTTATTTTTTATTTTTTTGCCCTCGAACAAGATGCCTTTCTCGTTTCTCTCTCAATTTACGGTTTTCGGATATATTTTTTTCTTTCTCCTGGAGTTTACTTTTTAGAGGCTTTTGAGGAATTTGCACGTTTGTGTATCCCAGTTGAAGTCAGCTTTTTTTTAAATATACTTTTATACAACATGTTTTAAAAAAAACAACAGCAGATTTTAAGTGTAGAACCGAGGAAAATGCAAAATGCCCCGTGAACAACTTGCAATGACCTCCAACGGGAACGTGTAGTTTCTGTCGGGTGTTTGAACCCCATAGCCTTCCTGCAGACAGTAAAAATCTTGAGTTGTCACTTTTTCTTTTTTTTTTTTTCTGTGAGGAGTTTTAAGACGAGGGGCTGTATTTATGATATCGAATGAGCTGTGAATAGAAGAGTTACAACATTTTCAAGGCTTGCTGTTTTAGATGGTGCGTGACAAGTGAGATAAGTGACAGGATTGTATTGATATTTATTAACATGTGTGCAAACTGTATTATATGTAAAGTAAAGGAATCCTAATTTTTAAACCGTTATGTTGACACAACTTGTAATGAAAAAATGCTTCATGTAGCTAAAATACCTAGGGTGTTGGATGTATGCTGAAATGGCAATAAAACAATGCAGTTGTTCTTTTGACTCGTCTGCCTGGTTTTGTTTTGTTTTGTTTTGTCTTGTCCTGTCCTGTTTTACCGTCAGTGGAGCTCGGTCCCGTGCAGTAGAGGGACGTGTATGCAAGTTTTCATTCCAGCGCAACGCTACACCAGCAGATTTCCCTGATCACTCCACCTCACCTGTCTGGTGGAGAGGTGTGTTAATGTCAAATCAGATGGTGTAGGGTTGGGTTGGGGGGGGGCAGGGTACACATACTGCCCTGCATGGCACATGATTGTACAATTGTAAATACATATCGTTAGCCTCCTAGGATAAATGCCTACGTCATTTTTTACGATTTTCAGGTTTAATAAGAAAAAACGCATTTTCATATCCACTGAGTACATTTACACTGGGCCTACAGTAAATCAAAGAAATATTAATTATCTTACCAGATAAGGAAAGAGAGAAAGCCAAGCACCAGGAGCCTTTCTTGTATGCAACTTTTTTCTTTATTTTTTTCAACGTAAAAATGCTCAAGTCACACGAGTGACTTAGGCAGATTGTAATTTTTGAATGTAAAAAGTGTTCTGATTGGCTTAGGACATAGGCACTAATCCAGGGTGATGTAGCAGCTTGAGGAGAACACATGTAGGCAGAAATCTCAATTTGGCCAAAAAATGACTTAGGCATTTATCCTATGAGGCTAACGATATTCAACTGCTGTATACTGGTTACAATGATTGCTGTTATTGTTGTGGTTGTAATGTATAGATTTATTGTTGTGGTTGTAACTTAGTATAGGTTACAACCACTACATCTACATATAGTATGTAGATGTGAGGTGGATGGTAGGTGAATATATATTGTATACTTCTGGTACATAAATGAATATAGTGTAATATAGTGGGAGTATATAGCGTTGTATATGGGCATGATGGGTTGTGGAATGGTAGCAGGGGTGGGCAGTCTTATCCAGAAAGGGCCGGTGTGGGTGCAGGTTTTTGTTCCAACCAAGCAGTTACACACCTGATCCCACTAATCAACCAGTGGAGTCTTTGCTGAGGAACTTGATTAGGAGACACAGGTGTGTAACTGCTTGGCTGGAACAAAGACCTGCACCCACACCGGCCCTTTCTGGATAAGATTGCCACCCCTGGATATGGTTACAATGTGGGCTACTACTACTACTACTTTTGGCTGCTCCTGTTAGGGGTCGCCACAGCGGATCATCCGGATCATCTCTTCCTGTCCTCTGCGTCTTCCTCTGTCACAGCAGCCACCTGCATGTCCTCTCTCACCACATCCAAGAATCTGCTCTTTGGCCTTCCTCTTTTCCTCTTCACTGGCAGCTCCATATTCAGCATCCTTCTCCCAATATACCCAGCATCTCTCCTCCACACATGTCCAAGCCATCTCAAGCTTGCCTCTCTTATTTTGTCTTCAAACCGTCCAACCTGAGCAATCCCTGTAATATACTCTTTCCGAACCCTGTCCTTCTTCGTCACTCCCAATGAAAATCTTAGCATCTCCAACTCTGCCACCTCCAGCTCCACCTCCCGTCTTTTCGTCAGTGCCACTGTCTCCAAACCATATAACATAGCTGGTCTCACAACCATCTTGTAATCCTTCCCTTTAACTGGGAAGGGCAATATAGTATATAAGCAATATGGTGTAATATATGGGTGTAGGTTGATTACTCAACCATAACAAGACTGTATAGTAGTGCATACTTGTTGTGCATACACGCTTGCCTCCAATGTCTTGTTCAGTTTACTTTTTTTCCCCCTTGTTTTGGTTTTTTTTTGGGGGGGGGGTGTTGTGCGTCTGCACGTGCTAGAAGCTGCTGTGAAACGGAGTCCGATTCCTCGTGCGCATAGGCACACTTGGCGAAAAAAAGCTGCTTCTGATTCCGATGATTGGGCACCAACGCCATAAATGGAAACCAGATCCATAAGGGAAATCCACTCCACGTTTTCCCACACTCCTTCCGAGCAGCCAACGTGAGCGCAGAAACCTCTCCTCACAACTACGTGAAGTAGTAGGTTCCCGAGATGACTGCGCCAAGTTTCAGAGACTGCAAGGTAAGCGGCCAAAATCTCACGCAACGCGCCGAACTGACAGATCTTTCCAGAAATGCTGGATGGAAGAGACACTGTCGACATTTAGGGTCGGCATATTGTGCAATGAAAGGTCAACCCGGGTTTACCCCCAGCGAGGACAAAGTAGGGCGCACAACCATGAATTCAGCTAATTACGCTTAATAAATAGCTCGGTGACACGACCGCAGCACTTCTGCGCGCGTAGAAGTTGACGCAAAAAGTGGCGCGTTTTGTTTTCTTTGTTGCGTTCTTAAACAGGGTTTTATGGGATCGCAGGAAATTACGCTGTTGCCTTTGGAACCGAGCTCGTCGAACCATACGTGGGCGCGCGTCAGTGTGTTAATTATAATTGCTCACGTGTTTCAAGTGTGTACGGCTTCATTACGTCATCAGTAGGTTTTCCGAGACGTCAGAAGGATTGGCGTTAGAAAGAAAGAATAAATTGGCGTTAGAAAGAAAAGAAAATCGGCGTTAGATCGACGCGATTTTTTTTTTTTTACAAATGCGTCCGGTCCTGTTTACGGTCTTTGTTGTTTCCATTCAAGCTCAGCTTCAGTGGCTTTTCCTCCTCCGTTCTTTGTTGAACACATTTCAACGTCAGTGATCCTTTTGCATAGAACAGCGGTCGGGAACCTATGGCTCCTCCGGTGACGGCATATGGCTCCCAGACAATTTTGAGTTGAAAATTATTTTTTTTTCAAAAAAATCAGTTTGGAACTGATTTTAAAACACTTGTGATATTTCTTAATAATACTGTGTCATTTTAAAGTAAACAGAAATTAGTTTTGAAGATAAATGTCACGGGTCACCCGTGGGTCGGGTCGGGAACCAATGGCTCGCGAGCATGTCCGGGTCATTGTAAAGGTGAAGAAATCAATTTTATCAGATAGCCAACTAGTTTATCCGCTTCAACCCTTGTAACGGAAAAGATGGCGAAAAGAAAAAAAGACGATGATTACCGTGCATTCCAGGCTGCGTGGACAGAGGAATTTGCATTTGTGGAGAGAGCAGGATCTGCGGTATGTCTAATATGCAATGATAAAATTGCATCGATGAAACGGTCAAATATAAAGCGGCACTTCGATACGCACCATGCTTCATTTGCATCGAAATATCCAGCGGGGGACAGCAGGAAAAGGGCATGCGAGGAGCTACAGCGGAGAGTGCAGACGAGTCAGCAGCAACTACGTGTGTGGACCAAGCAAGGTGACGGGAATTCCGCTAGCTTTGCGGGGGCTTTGGCAATAGTAAGGAATGGAAAGTCATTCACAGATGGCGAGTATGCCAAAACATTCATGCTTGATGTGGCCAATGAACTGTTTGATGACTTCCCAAATAAAGACAAGATAATCAAACGAATAAAAGACATGCCCCTGTCAGCAAGAACTGTGCACGATCGTAGCATCATGATGGCAAATCAAGTCGAGGAAACACAAATTAAGGACATAAACGCTGGGACATACTTGTCTCTCGCGTTAGATGAGTCAACAGACGTTAGCCATCTATCTCAGTGCAGTATCATTGCCAGGTATGCTGCAGGTGACACACTGCGTGAGGAAAGCTTGGCTGTTTTGCCAATGAACGGGACAACAAGAGGAGAGGATTTATTCATGTCTTTCATGGAGTTTGCTAAAGAAAAAAAACTACCGATGGATAAACTTATTTCTGTCTGTACTGATGGTGCACCCTGTATGTTGGGGAAGAACAAAGGATTTGTAGCGCTTCTCCGTGAACATGAAAAGAGAGCCATCCTAAGTTTTCATTGCATCCTGCACCAGGAGGCGCTTTGCGCTCAGACGTGTGGCCAGGAGCTTGGTGAGGTGATGTCTCTGGTCATTCGAGTGGTCAACTTTATTGTTGCCCGAGCTTTAAATGATCGCCAGTTTAAAGCTCTGTTAGAAGAAGTTGGGAATCATTATCCCGGTCTGCTTTTACACAGCAACGTGCGTTGGTTGTCAAGGGGGAAGGTGCTCAGCCGTTTTGCAGCTTGCCTGAGTGAAATCCGGACTTTTCTTGAAATGAAAGGCGTCAAGCATCCTGAGCTAGACAACACTGACTGGCTCCTGCAGTTTCACTATCTCGTGGACATAACTGGCCATCTGAACCAGCTCAATGTGAAAATGCAAGGTATTGGAAATACAATCTCATCCCTTCAACAAGCAGTGTTTGCATTTGAAAGCAAGCTGGAAGTCTTTCTCAGGGACATTGAAACAGGTCGTCTTCTGCACTTTGAAAGACTGCAACAATTTAGAGATGCATGCTTAGCAAGTGACTCCACTCAACATCTGGATCTCCAGCAGCTAGCTGGCTTTACGTTCAATCTCCTGCAGTCATTCAAAGCACGTTTTGGAGAATTTCGTGCGCGCACTGGTCTTTTCAAGTTCATCACTCATCCACATGAGTGTGCAGTGGACAAAATCGACCTGACATGCATCCCCGGGGTCTCTATCGGAGACTTTGAGCTGGAAGTTGCTGACCTGAAGGCATCAGACATGTGGATGAGTAAGTTCAAGTCACTTAATGGAGAGTTGGAAAGTCTTGCGCGACAGCGAGCAGAGCTGGCGAGGGAACACAAGTGGACAGAAATTAAAAATCTTCAACCTGAAGACCAGCTGATTCTTAAAACTTGGAACGAGCTTCCTGTGACATACCACACAATGCAGCGTGAGTATTGCCGTATTGACCATGTTTGGCTCTACATATGCATGTGAACCGTCTTTCTCGCATATGAGGAACATTAAGACCAACCTACGCTCACGTTTAACTGATGGAAGCCTCAACGCCTGCATGAAGCTCAACCTCACCACGTATGAACCAGACTACAAGGCCATCAGCAAAACCATGCAGCACCAGAAGTCGCATTAAAAGTAAGACATATTTAATTTATTATACGTTAAAAATACTATATGGCTCTCAATGAAATATATTTAGAAATATTTGGCTTTTATGGCTCTCCCAGTCAAAAAGGTTCCCGACCCCTGGCATAGAAGATAAACGTACACGTCATGCAGCTCCTACCGGAGGCAGGCTGCACATGCAAAAGGGGAAAAGAAAAGGTGCTTTGTGACGCTTTCCATAGTGCAGTCATCCATGAGTATCCAGGTCAGGTGGTGGTGAAGGTTTCTTCACTGGTGGGGGAACCATTTTTGTTCGTTTGTTGAAACGCAAAGAAATTACAAGATGGCATTGTACCCAAAACACTATGAATATCACAGTGTTTTAGAGTATTAAAAGTTGCAAGCCCCCCCCCCCAAAAAAGAAGCTATAAACAAAATGAGAAACTCCTTAGATGGATTTTGAGACTGGATAAGACCCCGGCCCCCTCCCCCGCCCGCCTTCCAGCGTATTAACAAAGTTCACCTCTCTCAGCCACTAATGGGAGATCAGTGAAAGCCATCATTGATAATAACGAAGTCGTAGCTTAAAAACACTGACAGCAAGCTGTGATTAACACACAGTTTAATATTGGTGACAATGCAGAGGCTCTATCTGAGGGACCCCCTGACCCTTTGGGGCCTGGACAAAACTGCTTTCTTAATCATATTGAAAATATTATTCTCTCAAGTTTGAATAAAGTTACCCTTGTGACTAGTATATCTGACAGGTGTTTCATTGTTCGACCACCAGATAGTGAAGAAGAGGCTTTGCGGTCACGTTTCTGGGATTTTTATTTGCGTTCCAAAATTTGCAATGTTTTTTTTTCTTTACTGGACAAAGGTTCATTGGGTAGGATGTGAAACCCACCTGTTTTTCCCAATTATTCCAGCCTCCAATCAGGGAGGCTTTACACCTGGGACAACAGCTGTCATTAGCTACCTGAAACCAGCAGTACTGGGGGTGTTGCACAAAAATCTGCACTGACGAAAACTGTGATGATGGTTGTCTCTCTCCCCCCACCCCCTTTTCCCCTCCCTAATTGTACACTGTACTTGGCCAATTACCCCACTCTTACCCAACATCCGGCTTCCCACCCGCAGACACGGCCAATTGTGTCTGTAGGGACGCCCGACCAGGCCGGAGGTAACACGGGGATTCGAACTGGCGATCCCCATGTTGATAGGCAACGGAATAGACTGCTACGCAACCCAGATGCCCCTTGACGACGGTTGTCTCGAATGCACCGAGATCCCACCTCCTGGTCATCACGATGGCATGCCGCAAGGGACAACCGTCCTCGCAGATCATTACCTTGACCTTATAGCCACAACCAAACCATAGTTGTCGTGTATCTACAGGATAACTGAATTATACAATGATCAAGGTGTATCTTGGTCTTCCTCTTTTATTTGCTAGACCGTAGTAACATTACAAAACGACTGCGCTAAGCAGGCACGAAAACACGAGTGACCTTTGCTCTGTCTTCTTCCAAGGGGCGTGCACCAGAGTGGCACATCTACATTTATACAACATACACAACCAATAGACGTCAAGGGTCACAGGTCAAACCTAAAATACATATTACTGCAAATAAAAACATGTGCTTCCGTGTGTATCTCCATACACTACACTCCTCCCCTGAAATCTGAACCCAGTACATTTACAGTACAACCACATTTCTTTTTTACATCTTTTCAACATTACATTGTTATAACAACAACTAGGTTCTCACAGATTTAATCTATCAGGCGGCTTCACAAGCCGCTGCAGCCTCTGGACACCCTCTGCAACTGAGGAGGGAGCAGTATCACTGGATCCTTGCTGCACAGCCCTCTCAGTGGATTCTGGAGCGTTTACAGGCGTTGCTACACATGCATGTGATACATTTGGAACAACCCTCAGATCATCATCAGATTCATCTGACACATTACACTTCTCAATCTCAGTGTTGATCATTTGATTGACACGTCTCTTGTACACTTTTCCATACACTTTCACAAGATATGTGACAGGACCAAGTGCTTTTACAATGCACCCATTTAACACCTTCCCCTCCCCTGTGGTTTCGAACCAACACCTTCTGTTTTGGTAGGAAGTGTCTGACTTGTGCCAACTTATCTGCTTGCTTGGAATGTTGACTGTCCTGTCTCTGTTGCATGGACTCTGAAATTAGGTTTGGTGAGAGACAACCTGGTTTTGAATTGACGTCTGAGAAACAATTCTGCAGGTGTTTTCCCTGTAGTAGACTGTGGTGTACCCCTATAACAGAATAGGAAATTGTGTATGCAGTGCTGCAACATCATGTTGCTACTCTTTCCCTTTTCAAGAGCTGTTTTCAGGCTCTGCACCAAACGGTCCGCAGCCCCATTAGAAGCTGGGTGGTAAGGAGAACTTTTAATGGTTTTCACCCCATTGTTTTTCAGGAATGTTTCAAACTCAGCAGATACAAATTGTGGTCCATTATCAGACACAAGTTCGTCTGGAAGACCCAAAGTGGCAAAGTATCCCCTCAAAACTTCTATGGTCTTTTCAGATGTAGTGCTACCCATCAAAGCTACTTCTGGCCAACGTGAATAGCTATCAGTGACCACTAGGAAGTTGAACTTTCCCTTCTGAGCATAATCTATGTGCATCCTCTGCCAAGGACGGTTAGGCCAGCTCCAATTGTGAACAGGAGCTGTGGCAGGTCGGTGTCTGTTTAACTGGCATGTCTGGCAACTGTTTACCAGTGACTGTCAGAATCAAGGTTTGACCACCAAAAGTGACTACGGGCTAATGCCTTCATCTTTACCATTCCCTGGTGGTTTTCATGCAACTCAAGTAACATCTGTGGTCTTAACACCTCTGGTATGGTTACCCGGAAACCCCACATCACACAGTCAGATTCAACAGTCAGTTCAGTGTTTCTTATGAAGTATGGCCTTAACTCATCTTCATTCAAATGCTTTGACCAACCAGTCAATGTGAAGTGCTTCACTCTCTGTAGTACTGCATCAGTCTTTGTCTGTTTTGCAATCTCTTGTGAGGATTGTGAGGACACTGGCATTTTATCCAAGAATGAGACCCTAAACACAACTATAATCTGAGTCTGTCTCTTGAGTCTGTAGTGGTAAACGCGATAATGCATCCGCATTTGCATGTTGTAAGGATGGCTTGTAACGTATGTCATACTGGTACGCTGCTAAAATTAATGACCACCTCTGCTGCCAATGTAGGCACTCCAGTCTTGGGCCCTAGTATCTTTAGGAGTGGTTTGTGGTCTGTAAGCAGAGTAAACTTTCGTCCATACAGATAGTCATTAAAGTTGGTCACCCCAAAGATGATACTAAGTGCTTCTTTCTCTATCTGAGAATAGTTGACTTCTGTTTTAGTGAGTGTCCTAGACACGTAGCGTAGGCTATAGGTTTATAGGTCATCTTTGTCATGCAGTGGTCCAGAGAACATCAGCCTTACATGTTGGATAAATCTCTGCCATGCAGTGGCGGCTGCTGACCAAAATTTTTGGTGAAGGAACCACCCAACCAACCCCCGATTATATTTTTAAAACATCCCTCACTGATTTCAAATGAGCAGCCAGAACATCATCATAGTGGGAAAACACTTCTACCGTCTCTATGGTGGTATACCCCCCCCCCCCACAAAAACAAGGTGAACACTGTACTCCTCCAAATCAAATCCATACATTTAGTGTTTGTGTTGAGGAACTCTATAGAGCCAACCAGTTAAGCTGCCGCCGAGCCTCCTATATGAAGACAACTCAGCGCATTATGATATGATATCATAAATGCTGCTGCACAATAAAATATAACTGGTAGCAATGACAAAAACGGTGATATGTTCAGACGCATATTGCCCCATAAAAGTAAGCCTTGAAATGTAACGGCATCATAAGCCCATGACTAATACTGTGTGTCAAGAAATAAAAATAAATAAAAGATAAAAGGAAGCCTTAATGGCATTAGAAAACAGTCCTCCAGTCAAACCAATTTCACTTCTCCACCCCTTATGAATACAAATAGATGAGTTATTGCCCCATTGGGGCAAGCTTGAAATTGAGATAGTGTATAAACACATAAAGGTTTGTCTCACAGTCACACTCCAGTCTTGGTTGTTGGGCCGATGTTCCCTAACCACTACATATATAAACTATGCTGATAAGTGGCAGCAATGACAAAAACAGTTATTATATGTTTAAACAAACATCGCCCTGTTTAAGTTGGCCTTAAAGTGGAGCAGAACATTATGAGCCCATGTTTGAGGGTGACAACGCACACTGTATGTCCATCCATCCATCCATCCATCCATTATCCGAACCGCTTATCCTGCTGTCAGGGTCGCGGGGGGTCGCGACCTTCTTGCTGTGAGGTGACCGCGTTAACCACAGTGCCACTGTGCCACTGACACTATGTCAAGAGACAAATATAAAGGAGAGGAGCATTAACAAAATCAGAATATTAGAAGACAGTCTCCTGGTTGAGCTACTTTCACCTCCCCACCTCTTATGAATACAAACGGATCAGTTATTTCCCCCTTGGGCCAAGCTTTAAATTGGAATAACGTAGTAGCACATAAAGCTCAGTCTCATGTTCACACTCAAGCCTCCGTTGTTGGGATGATGTCATTTAACACCTGCGTATAAACTGCACCGCATAATAAAATCTGATAGCATCGGCAATAACAGTGATAATATGTTTTAACAAGTGCTGTCCTGTCAACGATGGCCTCGAAATGAGACAAAGCATCACTGGCCCATGACTGAGGGTGACCTACCCCATATGTCAAGAAATAAAAATAAATAAAAGGAGAGGAGTGGAGGCATTAACAGCAGCAGAAAACAGTCCACTTGGTTAAGCCGATTTCACCTCCACACCCCTTTTAAATGCAAATGGATGAATTATTGCCCCATTGTGGTAGGCTTTAAATTGGAATAACATATGAGCACATCATGCTCAGTCTCTCACTCACACTCCAGTCTCTGTTGTAAGAAGATGTACTTCTCAACATAGCCCATCACTTTGTCTGCGTCTGTGAATTCCTTCTCTTCTCTGATGTGCATGATGCGGAGTCGGGCTGGGAATAGTGTGCCATACCAGATACCCCGATGGTTGCGGAGCAACTTCCTAACCGCTGTGAATGCAGCTCTGTTCTTGGTGATGCTTGCAGTGTAGTCCAGAAAGGTAGCAGTTGTCATCCCATTGAATCAAAGTCGAGCTCAAGTGCGTGCATGGCTCAGCACCTTGACACAGTCTTGATGGTAGTGGAGTTTAGCTTCGATGGTGCGTGGTTTTCCATCTAGTCTTCTTGAAGCCAGGCTTCTATATGAGTGGTCTACAAGCACATCTTTATCCAGTTGTAGCGCTTCTCTCAGCTGCTTTGAGACTGATGCAGTAGAGCTTGATCCATTCGTCTCAGCTACCCCCAGTATCCTGATGTTGCTGCATCTCATTCTTCCCCCCCATGTCCTCACATTTCTCTCTAAGCCCTGACACCTCTACTTTCAAATCAGTTACCGTAGTCTGCAAAGCTGCCACCTCGTCGGACCATGTTGACAGCCTACCTCCCACCTCTTTGATTGTAGCCTTCATTTGGTCAATCCCAGAATGGATCACCGCTGTATTATATATTATTTACACTTTTACCACTTGTGAATTCTTTAAAGAGAGTTGAAATCATCAACAAGTGCAATCTTCATTCCAACCCTCACCTATGGTCATGAGCTTTGGGTAGTGACCGAAAGGGTGAGATAGTGCATACAAGCAGCTGAAATGAGTTTCCTCTGTAGGGTGTCTGGGCTCAGCCTTAGAGATAGGATGAAGAACTCGGACATCCAGAGGGAGCTCGGAGTAGAGCTGCTGCTGCTTCGCATCGAAAGAAGCCAGTTGAGGTGGTTCGGCATCTGATTAGGATGCCTCCTGGGCGCCTTCCTTTGGAGGTTTTCCGGGCACGGACAACTGGGAGAAGACCCCGGGGTAGACCCAGAACTCACTGGAGGGACTACATGTCCAATCTGGCCTGGGAATGCCTTGGGATCCCTCAGGAGGAGCTGGAGGAGAGGGACATCTGTAATGCCTTACTTAGCTTGCTGCCACCGTGACCCGACCCTGGAGAAGCGGCTGAAGAGGAATGAATGAATGAATTTAATCAGTAACTATTACTATTACTGCTCACAGTCAAACTAGAAAGACATGTACATTTCGGTAGTTTTGTTTACATGTCGGCAGCATCGATTTCGAGTCTGTTAGTTACCACTTGTGACATGTATACACAGTTTTATTTTAACCATCTGTTACGGGACAAAATAGACAGAATACCACTTAGAGAGTAAAACATAATGTCATGTGGATCAAAGGATGGGCTCTACTTTTGTCTTCAATAAATGCTTTTCAAAATGTGCTGCAGTGGCAATGATAAAAACATGCTTGTCAGCTTCCGTGTCTGTCAAATTCTGAAACAGAAAAATGTGATTAATGTGTGGGTTGTTGAAAATTTGTGGATGGGGTAAATTTTTATGGGTTTTCTTCTTTTATCTCTTGCTTAATGTTTGTGTGCTCTCTGAAATCAAAGACATGACATTTTCAAACTTTATCAATATGTCTTTTCATAATAGGCATGGCATGCTGAGGGCCTTTCACTCTCCACCAGCAGTAATGAGGCCTGTAAAATCTATGATGCCATGCTCACTCAGGTAATAATACTCACCAAGTATTTGTCTCGCACCCTTTCACACTCATGCTAACAGTGAAGTTGTCTATTGTGTACCGTAATAGAAGTAATACTTGACCATTTCTTTGGCACCCAGTATGTGACATGGCGCAACGATAAAGCCCTTGGAGGAATTGAAGGTTGCATATCTGCAATCAAGACAGCTGATCCAGACTTTGGTAAGTAAGGATGTGGTTTGACATGAGGCAACAAGGATGACAAAGTCACTGAATGGGTTGATGTTTGATAGATATTGTTTGAAGGCTGATGACAGCCACCTGCCACCCTGTGACTGCTGGGATAGGCTCCAGCGTCCTGCGACCCTGAGAGCAGGATAAGTGGTTTGGATAATGGATGGAGACTGGAGTGTCTCCAGCCATGGTAAGAATGCCGGTTAGTGTTACTTCACCTGACTCCATGATCCAGATGGATAACTCCTTGAACGCCTTGTCACTCCTGCTGCTGGGTGACTTACACCTGCCATTTACTGTATGTAACACAGTTTTAGCTGCAGGTTTTGATGTATAGACAGTTAACAACAATGTTGTTAACAAAAATAAATATGTGCTTAAAGGTGTACTTTTATTGGCTTGATCAACTTTTAGCGAGTTCAGGCAAAGCTTTTACTTGCCTCTCATTTCTTTTTTTAAATTTTAACTAACTCAGGGGATCTAAGAATAGGGGAAAAGAAGACTTGACGACCTATTACGGTGGTGGTTCAAAGGTTTTCTCCAGTTGGGTTTCAGCACACAGTGTTAATCTTTTACCAGTGCAACCACTATGCTGTTCAAACTGTTTTATTGCGGTGACAGAGTCCAGATAATCAACACTGTGTCCCTGGTCCTTTACAGTGATGGGGCATGTGATAAGCACAGGGCTGGAGCTGATGGGCACAGGGAGCTCCATCCGTCTAAATGAGCGACTGGGGAACGCTGTGAGGCAAACTGTGGAGCTGGCCGCCACCCAGGACATCACCCCCCGAGAGAGGCTCCATGTCAAGGCCATGGAGCTCTTTTCTCTTGGGTACGAACCAGAGCCACGGAGGCATTGAACTGCAGGCGTTATAGACTTTTTATTCACTCATTTAGTGAATGCATTGATCCAATGCAGGTCCATTTGAATGTTAACGGCTGTCAACATCTAGCGCTATGTAGTTATAATTGTACTGTATGAAGTGGTAATACATTTGCTACATAATGGTCATATCATAGCCAAGCATGTCAAGTCGAGTGTATTTAATGTAGGTGCGCCTTAGATCATCAAGAGCCAGACAACAGGAAAATCAAAGTACACAGTAGTAATGTCACCACAACACAGTGAAAACAGATGTTGCCATGTGGTAATACTGTCCCAAAGATGCACGCATGCAAAAAAAAATTCATGTGCACAGTCGAAGACATCAACATGGATTTAGAGACACAGGACATGCACATGACATTAAATGCCCCAAAACGTTTAGATAGCATGATTAACATTTTGACTTGAGGTTTTGCTTAAGACTGTACAGGTGAAACATTAACCGTGCTAAAATAAATGTTTTTGGTGGGGCGTCCGGGTAGCATACCAGTCTATTCCGTTGTCTACCAACACGGGGATCGGCGGTTTGACTCCCCGTGTTACCTCCGGCTTGGGCGAGCATCCCTCCAGACAGAATTGGTCTTGTCAGGCGGGTGGGAAGCCGGACGTGGGTATGTGTCCTGGTCGCTGCACTAGCGCCTCCTCTGGTCGATCAGGGCGCCTATTCAGGGGGGAACTGGGGGAATAGTGTTATCCTCCCATGCGCTATGTCCCCCTGGTGAAACGCCTCACTGTCAGGTGAAAAGCGGTTGGTGACTCCACATGTATTGGAGGAGGCATGTGGTAGTCTGTAGCCCTCTCCAGATCGGCAGAGGGGGTGGAGCAGCGACCGGGACGGCTCGGAAGATTGGTGCAATTGGCCAAGTACAATTGATAGTTGGAGAGAAAAAGGGGGAAAAATCCCACCCCCCAACATTTTCTAAGTATTTGGTGTGCGTTGCCTTTTTTCTGAATCCACATTATACCACGAGAGCATACAGGAATCAGGAATCAGGAACACTTTATGAAATGAAATGAAATATCATTTGCCTCAGCCCACAGCAGTGCAACTCAAAGACAAAAACGCATAACTACAAGAACTTCAAGAACACACATCCTAACTAACACATATATCTAAACAAAACAAAAAAAATCAGTCCAAGGGAACGAACGCCAGCCAGGATGACTGTGGGAACTGCCGGTCTGCATGGACTAGCAGTTAGCTTAGCCTGCCCCGCTTCCACATCCTGTCAGATCGCCCTCGGTGCTTCCTGCTCGGGCGCAGCTCCAGGCAGGGGCTGTGGTCCTTGGGCCTACCGGACGCAGCAGACTAGTCTCCTCCAGCCGATCCAATGCCAGCTCTCCCAGCCAGACACCCTCGACACACCTCCCCGCACTCCACACAACGACACCAAAAACACCACAGTCAACGCCAGGCGAGACTGCCACCAGACCGCCCTCAGTGTTATCGGAACTACTGGTGTGCATGGGCTAGCAGTTAGCTTAGCCTGCCCCGTTTCCACGTCCTGTCAGACCGCCCTTAGTGTTACCTCCTCGGTTGCAGCTCCAGGCAGGGCCGTGGTCCCAGGACCCCACAAGATGCAGCAGACCAAGCTCTCCCAGCCAATCCAGCGCCAGCTCTCCCAGCCATCAAACGGAGACAAAAATTAAACGCAGACATGGACAAAGACACTGCATGGATGGTACTGGGTGAGGCCGCCGCAAACGTGAGTTAACGCCGCCATTTTCCCAGACCGGTACTGGGTGAGGCCGCTGCAAACGTGAATTCGCGCTGCCATCTTCCCCAGCTGTCGAGTGCCAATAGAAAATGACTCAATAGCACATACAGATCATTATGGTGTTTTAGTAAGTAATAGCAATAGCGTCAGCGGGTGCAATACATATTCACTTCATAGTGCCACCAGAGACCACTGTAAGGCTCAAGGAAGGCTTTGAACAGGAACGTTTCAAGGCCTTTCTTGAAGGAACTAAGAGATTCAGTCGCTCTGAGGGAGACCGGGAGTTTGTTTCACCATTTTGCGACCATTTGAGAGAAAAATCTGGAGCTAGAGGTTGTCGTTTTAGATATACAAAGACAGTCAGTACATTTGGGGAATATCTGGTTTTCTTAGTGTTCTTTACCTTATTTTTGGATATTATTCCATGGAATTGTTTTGATATACATATATGTCCAAGTGAGTTATATGTGCTGGAGCGGCATTATGTGTTTGATAGGAAGTATGCAGTGTAGATTGCAACATAGTTTGGTGTGTCTTCCACACAAATTAACCAATGAGGATATTTTGTCTGGTCACTGAACACACACCCCAAACAAGCTTTCCATTTGTGCAGCCTTTATGTTTTATTTAACCCAAGTTCCCATGACCTAATCACATGCTTTCAAACCAGAGTGCTCCTCCCTTCTGCTCTATGCCAAACACATATCCCTTTTTATTTTCTGTCACAGACTGGACAGTTATACCACCTTTTTATCATCAATGTCTATATTTCCCCACGGTGGCGCAGTGGTTAGCACGGTCGCCTCACAGCAAGGAGGTCCTGGGTTCGAACCTCGGGGTCGTCCAACCTTGGGGGTCATCCAGGTTGTCCTTTGTTTGGAGTTTGCATGTTCTCCCCATGTCTGTGTGGGTTTCCTCCGGGTGCTCCGGTTTCCTCCCACAGCCCAAAGACATGTAGGTCAGGTGACTTGGCCGTACTAAATTGTCTCTAGGCCTAGGTGTGTGTGTGTGTGTGTGTGTGTGTGTGTGGGTGGGTGGGTGGGTGTGTGTGTGTCGGCCTTGTGTGAAGGCCTGGTGGCCTGTACAGGGTGTCTCCCCGCCTGCCGCCCAGTGACTGCTGGGATAGGCTCCAGCATCCCTGCGACCTTGAGAGCAGGATAAGTGGTTCGGATAATGGATGGATAGGCGCTATTTCCCCATGGGTACTTCATGATAATGTTATATAGAGAAATAATTTAATGTCACAACATTGTCTCAGAGAAGTCTTCTACACTTGTGCTCTTTCATGACCAATACTATTTTGATTCTCTTAGTTTTACCAATTGATTGGACTTCTTTGCTTGACAGTACATGAATTCACCAGCGGTTGATGTTCCTCACAGAAATTTTCCCAGGGCTTGTGACGTATGGGAGGAGATTCTGGTCGAACACCCCACCGACCTGCTGGCCCTGAAGTTTGCTCATGACGGCTACTTCTACATGGGAGCCCAGACCCAGATGAGGGACTCGGTGATCAGGGTGCTGCCTCACTGGAAACCATGTATGCCTCTCTTTAGGTACAGAAAACAGCATACCAAACACTGTTGTGCAGTTGCCAAACACATAAAGCGACCTATGAATATATTCCTTTTTTTACCTCGCCGTTTGTTCTGCGCTCACGTCATCGTCTTATGCAAAGGTGTGACTGACACCTGGTCGCGCAAAGACGGATATGATACCTGCTCCGTTTTATGAAAGTCAGATGACAAAATCTTTTTATGGCTTGAGTGGGTGGGCTTTGGGGAGGGGGCTTATTGGTGCTTACTATGAGCGCATGACAGCATGCAGGAAGAGGCAAAAAGCTTTTGAAGTGGCAGGAGACGCCTGTGGTGATGGAATGGTGCCGTCTCCCAAAGGGTAATTTCTCACAGGATGGAGGACAGCTGGCAGTAACAGAAGCGGCAAAAAAAAAAAAAAAAAGATCTCGTGCACACTTGATCCGTGAAATTTTCTTTTTAAGCCAGAGTTTCGGGCTTTTACACATTTATTAGAACACACATGGTGCTGAAAATTTGTGTCCCTGTCGGTTTTACTGATAACCCTGGCACTGTAGCGAAGGCTGTCATTGGGATGACTAGGATGACACTGGCTATAGAAACTGGCTTTGTGAGGTAATGCGTTCTTCCATTTGAGGTCATTTTGACGTGTCGAAAGCATTCGGCCTACACAGCCAACCGATGTATTAATGTCAACTTTTAACACTCGAATGTGACTGTAAAAGTGATCATTTCAGATACACATGCTTGTTGTACATGTAAGTGAGGACATTTTAATAAAGTTACAGCAGCGTCCAGGTGGTGTGGCAGTCGATTTCATTGCCTACCAACACGGGGATCGCTGGTTTGAACCCCCGTGTTACCTCCGGCTTGGTCGGGCGTCCCCACAGACACAATTAGCTGTGCCTGCGGGTGGGAAGCCGGATGTGGGTGTGTCCTGGTCGCTGCACTAGTGCCTCCTCTGGTCAGTCGGGGCGCCTGTTCGGGGGGGGGGACTGGGGGGAATAGCGTGATCCTCCCACGTGCTACGTCCCCCAGGTGAAACTTCTCACTGTCAGGTGAAAAGAAGCGGCTGACGACTCCAAATGTATCGGAGGAGGCATGTGGTAGTCTGCAGTCCAACACGGGGATCGCCGGTTCGTACCCCCATGTTACCTCTGGCTTGGTTGGGCATCCCCACAGACACAATTGGCCATGCCTGCAGGTGGGAAGCAGGATGTGGGTGTGTCCTGGTCGCTGCACTAGCGCCTCCTCTGGTCGGTCGGGGCGCCTGTTTGGGGGGGGGACTGGGGGGAATTGCGTGATCCTCCCACGCGCTACAGCCCCCTGGTGAAACTCCTCACTGTAAGGTGAAAAGAAGCGGCTGGCAACTCCACGTGTATCGGAGGAGGCATGTGGTAGTCTGCCGTCCTCCCCGGATCGACTGGGACGGCTCGGAAGAGTGGGGTAATTGGCCGGATACAATTGGGGAGAAAGAGAGGGGGAACCCCCCCCCCCAAAAAAAAATGTTACAGCATATGCTTAGCCCAATTTATTGTAGTCTAATGATCACACTGGCCTTTTTAAAGCAGATGAAATTATCTGTAACTCCACTGCTTTTATTCACTCTTAACTGTCGTTCGCTTGAGGCCTGTCCTGACACAAAATCAGTATATGCTGTTGATGATCCCACGAGAGCTAATAATCTCACCACAAAATGAATAAATTAGAAACTCAGAGAGCCCTATGTTTTTTAATGACATTTTTCCATTTTGATACTTTATCAGCTACCTTAAAGGACTGCATTCCTTCGGCCTCCTGGAAACTCATTTCTATGAACAAGCTGAGGAAGTGGCCAAAGAGGTGAGTTTCCTCTCTGATACAGTCTGCCGCACGGGGTGTCGCAAAGATGTCGAGATCTTTTTTTTTTTTGGAAAACTTTATTTTCCGATTTTCAAGTTTTTTGAAACGGGTATACAAGACACACGAACAACAAAATAATAAAAAAACAATGTAGGAACCCCCCCCCCCCCAAGGCTCAAGGAAAGAAAAAAAAAAGGACGATGCAGGGACTTCTTATTCCAATTCCAAATAACTGTTTTTGAAGACAATATAAAGTTGTACGCATATATCTGTGTAAATATTGTCATTACAACCAGGAAAAAAAGTACATTCAATAAAAGGGAAAACCTTTAATAAAGTCAATGAGAGGCTCCAAGTCACAGTAAAGTTTTTGTGGGTTTTACATATTTTATATCGGCGCTTTTAGAAAGGACAGCACCTCCCTTACCCACTGCAAAAATGATGGAGCTTCATTCGACTTCCAGTTAAAAAGAATAAGTGTGCGAGGTAGCAATGAAGTGCATTTGCCTGCAGACTTGTGACTTTACAGTTGGGGGGTGGTATGCCAAAGATGATGGTTGTGTGAAAATCAGAGGTTATGGTCTGTTTACAGATTTGTGGGAATACATTAAATATATGTCCCCAGTAACTGTTGAGGGAGGGGCATGCCCAGGACATGTGTCCCACCGAGGCTGGACTATGGCTGCACCTCGGACAGCCAGGGTCTGTGGTGGGAAAGATTCTGGCAAGCTTGACCCCCGAGTAGTGAAGATGGTGAAGCACCTTAAATGGAATGAATCCATGTCGTATACACAATGAGGACGTATGTATATGAGTTAAGCTGTCCCGCCATGCCTCTTCAGAAAGCTCTACACCCAAATCTCTCTCCCAGGCAGTTTTTGTTTTGTCCCAGGGTATCTGTTTTAATCCCTGTAACAGTGTGTCGACTGTAGAGACCTGTTTTTTCCCAAAGGGATCTAGCTCCAGAATAACATCTGAAAAGATGTCGAGATTTGTCTGTGTTTGAAATGAAACAACTAAGTAATTTGTCAAAGTTTAGTAACAAACGGCTCACTAAAACCTGACGGGGCTGACTCCTCTCCGCTGAACTTTTTAAATTTGAGAGTCTCGGGTTGATGCTCAACAGCAAAGAGTTGCCGCACTATCAGGTCACATTGCCAAAAATGATAAAAAGTTAGTGGCGGTAATTGGATTATTGGATCTTTCTTGCTTGTTTTTGTTTACTTTTTATTTTCTACCTCTATTGGCGGCATGGTGGCCCAGTGGTTAGCACTATTGCCTCATGGCAAGAAGGTCCTGGGTTCAAACCCCAGGCCGTCCCAGGTCCTTTCTGTGTGGAGTTTGCATGTTCTCCCCGTGTCTGCGTGGGTTTCCTCCAGGTGCTCCGGTTTCCTCCCACCATCAAAAAGACATGCATGTTAGGGTTAATACTCCTGTCTGTGCCCCTGAGCAAGGCAATGGAAAGAAGACCTGGAGTTGGTCCCTGGGCGCTGCAGCTGCCCACTGCTCCTATACAGTAGGATGAGTTGCATGCAGAAGACACATTCTGTTATAAGAATACAACGACAAAATGAAGTGGCTTTCTTCTTCTCTGTTTCAATTGATCTACAGGGGCTTGCTATGACCCCAGAGGATGCATGGTGTGTCCACTCTGTAGCCCATGTCCATGAGATGAAGGGGGAGGTAGAAAAAGGCCTGAAGTTCATGGAGACTACTGAGAAGGACTGGCAGGTACTTGTCCATTGGAGTTCATTGATCCTCAGCCACATTATGCTGGAATAACACCACAAGTCAAAGTGGCACATAAGCATTGCTGTGTGCGAAATGAAAATTAATAATTTGACATTTATTTGTCTTGACTTTTAGGGATGTGATATGCTGGCTTGTCATAACTATTGGCACTGGGCACTGTACTACGTTGAGAAGGTAACGGTTATAATGAGTCTTCTCAGCCAAGCACATACAGTAGTTGGCGGTAGAAGTGGAGCTTTAATGCCTTATATCCTCTATTGCTCTTGGTTATTTGGAGTGTAGAGTTGAGAAAAGTTGGAAATTGACTGAGTTCTCATGAAGATAACAAGCTAACTAGTTCATTTCTAATGTCAAAATTATTCTGATTTATAATTCTGTTTTCTTGTCTTCACAGGGGCAGTATGAAGCCGCTCTGACAATATTCGATGAGCAGGTTGGTTGATTGCGATGTCCTTTCTAGAGTAAAGCTTGTGCGGACATTTTGGAGATACAGAGTAGTAGTAATATGTTGTGTTTGTAGTGGAGTGATGAGGGCAGGCATGAGCACAAATGGAAGTCAAATCCATTTGCAGATGCTGCAGTTGGGGAGCCAACCACATCCACTTTTTCTCTGTGTTCCTTGTCAAAAATGACGTGTTTTTAAGTCGGTAGTTATCTAAAATGACAAAATTACAAGTTAAGGAAAGGCTTAAATGCTACAAGAAATTTTCACAAATGCTTCTTAAAGGATAATTCAATTTTTTTTTATAACTGGGACTTCTAGTCTTTTTTTTTTTTTTCAGATTTTTTTTCTTCTTCTTCTCCAAATTGTACTTGGCCAATTACCCCACTCTTCAGAGGTGTCGCTGTCACTGCTCCACCCCGTCTGCTGATCCGGGGGAAGGCTGCAGACTACCACATGCATCCTCCGATACATGTGGAGTCGCCAGCCCTTCTTTTCACCTCACAGTGAGGAGTTTTGCCAGGGGAATGTAGCACGTGGGAGGATCATGCTATTTCCCCCAGCCCAGTTCCCCCTCTCCCCTGAATAGGCGCCCCAACTGACCAGAGGAGGCGCTAGTGCAGCAACCAGGACACATACCCACATCCGGCTTCCCACCTGCAGACACGGCCAATTGTGTCTGTAGGGACGCCCGACCAAGCTGGAGGTAACATGGGGATTCGAACCGCCTTCCCTGTGTTGGTAGGCAATCGACTAGACCACTACACTACCCAGACGCCCCGGTGCAATACATTTTGACAGGGAAATCAACGTTCTCCTGCCAATAGAGCTGTTCTACATTACCTGTAGCAGTATGCGTTGTGTGAGAATTTCTGTGGCGGCCATTAGAAAATGGGCATCTCGGCCAGTCTGCCTTGTAGTTCTTTTGCCGTCAACTGGCATCAATGGATGATGGAAGTGAGTAAGCCAGATTGCCAGGGAAAATTACAGCAATACAGACAACATTGTGCTTGTTGTGGAGATGCCACCCTTTGATTAACACATGGAAATTAGGTTGAATGTTGGCATTAGCACACGAGAATGCAAATGTGTTTTGTCTTCAGTCACTCTATGGAAATTGCCATAGTGTTAAACCAGTTGTCATATAGCCTGCAGTATTTGAGGTGTTACTAAAACTGGGTATCTGGTTCCTGTAAGGTTTCCAGAAGCTGTAAGGCCACTGGAGCCATGTTAGACACGGTTGATGCCTGCTCCCTGCTCTACAGACTGCAAATGGAGGGTGAGAGACAATATGCTCGAGGACATTTTAACACTGTAGGATAAATTATTATTGTTATTATTATTATTATTATTGGTGGCACGGTGGCGCAGTGGTTAGTGCAGTCGCCTCACAGCAAGAAGGTCCTGGGTTCGAACCCCAGGGTCATCCAATCTTGGGGGTCATCCAGGTTGTCCTTTGTGTGGAGTTTGCATGTTCTCCCCGTGTCTGTGTGGGTTTCCTCCGGGTGCTCCGGTTTCCTCCCACAGCCCAGACATGTAGGTCAAGTGAATCGGCTGTACTAAATTGTCCCTAGGTGTGAATGTGTCGGCCCTGTGATGGACTGGCGGCGTGTCCAGGGTCTCCCCTCCTACCGCCCTATGACTGCTGGGATAGGCTCCAGCATCCCGTGACCCCAATTGGGATAAGTGGCTTGGATAATGGATGGATGGATTATTATTATTGTTGTAATTGTTGGTATTATTATTTTGTCTTTGGCAGATATGATGATCCATTGTCTATCATCTAACCTCGTTTTGTCACAGTTGTGCGGGGCATTTGACACTTGATGTCAAATGCCCCGCACAACTGAATGAGTTTTCATATGTTAGGTGTGTGTGTGAAGGACCGTTGGCGGGAACTGGAACAGGTCACACTGCCTCACAGAGACGACCACGTGACCCTGTTTAATGACCTCCACTTTCTCATGGTGTCACTGGGGGCCGAGGACACCTGCAACACCCAGCGTCTGCTGGAGGGCCTCCGTGAGATGGCCAAGTAAGTTCCGCACCACTTCCTCTCTTCACCACACACCTCGCTTATGCAAGATCAACAGAGACCTTATGTAAAGCCGAGAGAAAAACAACGATGTGTTGGAAAGGAGAGACGGGGAGAGAGTGCGTTCAGAAAACAGAATTTCGGAGCTGTGATCCGTCATTGAAGCCAGGGTTAGCCCTCTCTGACAGGCGTTGCATTAGCAGCCGCTGCATGTGTGGATGTGTGTGGTGGTAATGTGTTCCGGCATCCTGACCGCAGGCTGCCAGAGCTCTACATTTTCCCCAGCACACATCCCACAGAAGAAGCCACTGCATTTTAAATCAGTTCTTTGGGAATGCCATTTTTTTCCCTTGTTATGTAATCT
Source organism: Lampris incognitus (assembly GCF_029633865.1). Classification (NCBI taxonomy): domain Eukaryota; kingdom Metazoa; phylum Chordata; class Actinopteri; order Lampriformes; family Lampridae; genus Lampris; species Lampris incognitus. The sequence goes on along the minus strand of NC_079216.1, from coordinate 54,555,171 downwards.
TAAGGGGGGAAAAAAGAGTTGGCTGTGTTGGGGAGGAAGTACCTTTGGGATGAAAGGATGAAAGTAGCTTTTAAAAGCAGAATTCTCACATGAGCATGGAAATTGTCAACTTTGCTTTTTTTGTTGAATTATGAAGCAAGGCTCTCTGAGCTCGGCAATGATATATTTCTATCACTTTCATTTACCATGTCACATACACAGTGTTACTGTGATGGTTTGTGTATGTTTAGTCTTATATAATCCACATTTTGTTCCGAGCCAGCTGCAGCTTTTTGAACATGGGTTAACCCAAAAAAGCCTTACAGCTGTGTGGCATACAGCAGTGCTTCTCAACCTCAGGTACCACCAGTACTGCTGGTTTTCTATTCTGCCGGGTAGTGCATTACATTCACATGTTGGTCCTGGTCTAAAACCTCCTGATTAGAGGCTGGATTAACTGCTGCTACCCAAGGACCCGTTTGAGGTGTACAGGCATATAGTAATACTGTCATGCCCTATTCACACTCTAGAACAGTGTTTCGTTATTTGTTTATTTTTCTGGCGACCCACTTTTTAAAAATTACAAACCATCGCGATCCAATTCACAATAGACCTTATCTATAAATTGTAAAAAGAGAATTTGTGCATAAATGAACATTCCTAAGCATTTTTACTGCCATTTTTACATCACCTTATAATATTTTGAATAGCTAAACCAGCCATTTCGAAGAGATAAACGTTTGATAAATCACAACTTTGTTTTATGCACGTTTTTTAAAACATACACACATGTTAAATACTTTATAAATGAGACCAAATAAATGCATTTAGGTGGCGTAAACAGGTTATCTCATTGTTTCTATTTCCTCTCATCAGTAAAACAATATACACAGCAGCAGTACGGTGGCTCAGTGGTCAGCGCTGTTGCCTCACAGCAAGAAGGTCCTGGGTTTGAACCCCGGGCCGTCCCATGTCCTTTCTGTGTGGAGTTTGTATGTTCTCCCCATGTCTGCATGGGTTTCTGCTGGGTGCTCTGGTTTCCTGCCACCATCAAAGACATGCATGTTAGGGTTAATACTCCTGTCTGTGCCCTGACTAAGGCGTGGCTAAAATGATTGGAGTTGGTTCCTGGGTGCTGCACTGTAGCTTCCCACTGCTCCTATACCATAGCATATTAAGGCAGAGTTGAAATGCAGAGGGTGTATTTCGTTGTATTCTTGCTTTCACTCCATTATCCAAACAGCTTATCCTGCTCTCAGGCTCACAGGGATGCTGGAGCCTATCCCAGCAGTCATTGGGCGGCAGGCGGGGAAACACCCCGGACAGGCCGCCAGGCCATCACAGATATTATTAGCAAGGTATTCTTGCTTACAATGACAAATAAGTGTCTTTCAAGTCAATTTTATTTGTATAGCCCATTATCACAAATTACCAATTTGCCTCAGTGGGCTTTACAGCAACACAACAGCCTGCCATTAGGAGCAACTCCCTAAGAAAAAAAAACACCCATTAACAGGGAGAAAGAATAGGAGGAAACCTCAGGGAGAGCAACAGAGGAGGGATCTCTCTCTCAAGATGGACAGACATGCGATGGATGTTGTGTTTACACAATTTATGGAATACAACATTGAAAGAATTGGATAACAGAAATATAATGGAATTATAAGATATATGAAGAATATGGATGTCCATTCCTTGCCCTGTGATGGCCTGGCGGCCTGTCCAGGGTGTCTCCCTGCCTGCTGCCCAATGACTGCTGGGATAGGCTCCAGCATTCCTGCAACCCTGACAGCAGGATAAGCGGTTCGGATAATGGATGGATGGATGGGTGGATGAAGAATATGATGAGGAGGATGCTGAGTTTGCATGTTCTCCCCGTGTCTGCATGGGTTTCCTCCGGGGGCTCCGGTTTCCTCCCACAGTCCAAAGACATGTAGGTCAGGTGAATCGGCCATACTAAATTGTCCCTAGCAGGGGGATGTAGCGCATGGGAGGATCATGCTATTGCCCCCCCAGTTCCCACTCCCCCCAGAACAGGCGCCCCGACCAACCAGAGGAGGCGCTAGTGCAGCGACCAGGACACATACCCACATCTGGCTTCCCACTTGCAGACACGGCCATGCCTGTAGGGACGCCCAACCACGGCACAGTGGCGCAGTGGTTAGCACGGTCGCTTCACAGCAAGAAGGTCCTGGGTTCGAGCCCCGGGGTAGTCCAACCTAGGGGGTCGTCCTCTATGTGGAGTTAACATGTTCTCCCTGTGTCTGCGTGGGTTTCCTCCGGGTGCTCCGCTTTCCTCCCATAGTCCAAAGACATGTAAGTCAGGTAAATTGGCCGTACTAAGTTGTCCCTAAGTGTGAATGTGTGTGTGTCCGCTCTGTGATGGCCTGGCGGCCTGTCCAGGGTGTCTTCCCGCCTGCTGCCCAATGACTGCTGGGATAGGCTCCATCATGAGATTCTGAGAGCAGGATGAGTGTTCAGATAATGGATGGATGGATGCTAGGCAGTGTCCAGACGTCAGCCTAGGTCCTGAGCCACATGACCACCATCATCATGTCAAGAGGCTTCCTCAGTTCGTGCCTTTCTGACTAGCTTGGTCTAGTCAGAAAGGCACGAACTGAGGAAGCTTCTTGGATGAGAGGCGAAACATCTTCACGGATATATACCAAGTCCAGTTGCACTCGATTCAATTCCTTTGGATAACCATGACCTGGATGAATGAGAACATTCACAGACATTGGTGTCAGAAGTGGGATGGTGAGGCCATGGGTAGCGCGTTCGCCCAGAGGTGTGAGGGAATTGGTATGCTGAAGCGCAGGGATGCTGTTGAGGGGATGGGCGAACTTTATATGTGTGGAAGAGAACCTTGAAATGAATGCCGTGCTGGAGCTGTACCGGTGTAGCTGAATCAGAACAGCAGTGACGTGCTCAGTGGGTTTGGTGTATACGTGTGTGGAGATGTGAGCCGCTATGCTTTTGAAACCTTCCTGTGTATTGACGGGTTTTGGAAGGTTATCCTGAGAGCACTCCTTTGCTATGTTTCGCTTGGACGGTGATGAATGGTACAGATCAAGGTTTAAGCGCTGGAGTATCGATGAGCAAAGTCGGAAAATGTGGTGGTGATGTAAAAATACAATGTGGGGGATGTTACTTCATACGGAGTTCAAAGGACAAGGCACGGGTGACAGGGAAGGCTTTTGATTTGTGTTGACGGTCAGAACTGAATGTGCAGGCAGTCACACTGGTGTGATGATGGAGGAGGGTGCTTTGGATGGGATGGATTTTCAACCGAGGAGCATGGCTTTCGTTTTATTGCAGTGACCTCTGTTTTATTCAACCCCAAACAAGATAAACCGTCTTCCCCGTAAATTTAAGCATTTCAGGGTGCAAATCCTTGGCAGTAATTTAGAAATTCTATGGTTGTAATCCAATTTATTTTTCTTTTATCTCTAAATTATTTCAGCTGTCTAAGTATGTAGCAGGCAGGCACTTCGATGTGTCTTGTCTTCTATGCATACTTCACAATTTCTCTTTGACCAGTAAAGACATTTTGTAAAGGGCCTACAATGATTTTTTTTGGATCCCCCCCCCCGTTTCCCCCCACTTGTATCTGTTCAATTACTTCACTCTTCCGAGCCGTCCCGGTCGCTGCTCCACCCCCTTGCCGATCCGGGAAGGTCTGCAGACTACCACATGTCCCCACCGATACTTTAGGAGTCGCCAGCCACTTCTTTTAACCTGACAGGAGTTTTGCCAGGGGGATATAGCACATGGGAGGATCACGCTATTCCTCCCCAGTTCCTCATCCCCCCCAGAACAGGCGCCCCGACCGACCAGAGGAGGCGCTAGTGCAGCGACCAGGACACATACCCACATCCAGCTTCCCACTTGCAGACACGGCCAGTTATGCCTGTAGGGACGCCCAACCACGGCACGGTGACGCAGTAGTTAGCGCGGTCGCTTCACAGCAAGAAGGTCATGGGTTCGAGCCCCAGGATAGTCCAACTTAGGGGGTCGTCCTCTATGTGGACTTCATATGTTCTCCCCGTGTCTGCGTGGGTTTCCGCCGGGTGCTCCGCTTTCCTCCCACAGTCCAAAGACATGCAAGTCAGGTAAATTGGCTGTACTAAATTGTCCCTAGGTGTGAATGTGTGTGTGTGTCTGCCCTGTGACTGCTGGGATAGGTTCCAGCATCCCCGCGACCCTGAGAGCAGGATAAGCGGTTTGGATGATGGATGGATGGATGGACACCCAACCAAACCGGAGGTAACATAGGGATTCGAACCGGCGATCCCCGTGTTGGTAGGCAACGGATTAGATCGCCACGCTACCCAGATGCCCAAGGCCTACAATGAATTTTACCCTCCTTGCCAATTGATGCTTACTCAGTCACACTCAAAACTTGCATAGCTACAAATTCTATTATTTCCATACTGATAGAAAAATATTATCTTCGTTACTGCATTATGCTTCACAGAGAACCCGGGGAAAATTACCAACACCAGCTGGTTGAGGGCATTGGTGTGCCTATGTGTCAGGCCCTGATGGAGTACGACCAAGGCAACTATAGCCGTGCTGTGGAACTGCTATGCCCTATACGCTACCGCATGGTGAAGATAGGGGGGAGTGATGCACAGGTGGGTTCAACAGAAGGCTGTGCAAATCGCTAACACCTTGGATACAAATCAAAAGCTAAATGGCCACATTTGAAATTCACTGCACTCTTGTGATTTTCCTGATTATTCCGGTTTCTTGGTGCTGTCCAGTGGAACCCACTCAAACCCCTGCATTGGGAGTATACCACACTGGGTTAAAAGTGAAGGCCATAAGTGAAGGATGTGCTGCATAACAACAACAGCCATTCAGTCCATCAGTATTCACTACTACTATAGTGTTGGAATGTATAGCACCCTGCATCAACATATGAATAATGGATTTCTGTGATGGTTGCTGATGGGCCTCATGCATTGTGTCGTCGGGAAAACATTCTCTTAGGTGAAGCTATGTACATATAACACTTAAGTGGGAGAGAGTGTCTCCTGAGTATTGTATGTCATGTTGTGTTGTATGTTAAGATGTGTGTGTTTTCCAATGCTTCTGTTTGGTATCTGCAGAGGGACATCTTCAATCAACTGCTTATTCATGCGGCCATGAAATCTGCGAAGAAGCACCACCTGAAACTAGCAAGGTAATACACTGAAGGGGTTTCGTGTCAGACAAATCATTCTACCTTTCCGTTTGGTTGAAGTGTAGTCTCCCTCTGTTTACTGTCTGAGCTTTGTTTGTGGAAATGGTCTTCATAAGGTACTGTGGGAATAGAGGCAGTAAAAAGGGAAGCTCTTGTGCAGTCTGCACCGCTCAATTTCACCATGTTGCTGTACTGTCACCAGTGAGGCTGCTCTTTATATCGGCAAAATATAAGCTGAATGCTCCGCTCAGCTGGGAACATAGATGACATAGTAGGAACATAGTAGATGACTTAAAGGCAGATTATAACCCCCAATTTGGCCACGATGACTGATTTTTAAGATCGTGTGGCATCTGCACCGGTCTAGGCAAAATTACTGCTCGAAAAAATAAAGGGAACACCTAAAAACACAATATAGACATCGATGAATGAAATATTTCAGCTGAAAATCTTTATTTATTAGACAGAGGAATGTGTTTAGAGCAAAATAACCTAAGAATGATCAATGGAAATCAAAATCATTAGCCCATTAAGGTCTGGATTCAGAATCATACTCAAAATCAAAGTGGAAAATGAGAACATAGGCTGATCCAACTTCTGTGGAAATTCTTCAAGACGATTCAAAATGAGGCTCAGTAGTGTGTGTGGCCTCCACGTGCCTGTATGCACTCCCTACAACGTCTGGGCATGCTCCTGATGAGACGACGGATGGTCTCCTGAGGGATCTCCTCCCAGACCTGGATCAGGGCATCGGTCAACTCCTGGACAGTCTGTGGTGCGACATCACATTGGCGGATGGTACGAGACATGATGTCCCAGAGGTGCTCGATTGGATTCAGGTCTGGGGAACGTGCAGGCCAGTCCATAGCATCAATGCCCTCGACATACAGGAACTGCTGACACACTCTGGCCACATGAGGACGAGCATTGTCATGCATGAGCAGGAACCCAGGGCCCACTGCACCAGCATATGGTCTGACAATGGGTCTGAGGATCTCATCCCGGTACCTAATGGCAGTCATGGTACCTCTGGCTAGCACGTAGAGGTCTGTGCGGCCCTCCAAGGATATGCCTCCCCAGACCATCACTGACCCACCGCCAAACCGGTCATGCTGGAGGATGTTGCAGGCAGCAGAATGTTCTCCACAGCGTCTCCAGACTCTCTCACGTCTGTCACATGTGTTCAGTGTGAACCTGCTCTCATCTGTGAAGAGCACAGGGCGCCAATGGCCAATCTGCCAACCAAGATGTTCTCTGGCAAAGGTCAATCGGGCTGCACGGTGTTGGGCTGTGAGCACAGGCCCCAATTGTGGACGTCGGGCCCTCATACCATCCTCATGCATTCTGTTTCTCACTGTTTGAGCAGAAACCTGCACATTAGTGGCCTGTTGAAGGTCGTTTTGTAGGGCTCCGGCAGTGCTCCTCCTGTTCCTCCTTGCACAAAGGACCAGATAGCGGTCCTGCTGCGGGGTTGTTGTCCTCCTGCGGCCCCCTCCACGTCTCCTGGTGTACTGGCCTGTCTCCTGGTACCTCCTCCATGCTCTGGACACTGTGCTGGGAGACACATCAAATCTTCTTGCCACAGCACGCATTGATGTGCCATCCTGGATGAGCTGCACTACCTGAGCAACTTCTGTAGGTTGCAGATACCGCCTCATGCCACCTCTAGTGGTGAGGGCACTAGCAAAATGAAAAACTAACCAAAGATCGGCCAGAAAAGATGAGGACAGGCAAATGGTCTGTGGCCACCACCTGCAAATCCATTCCTTTTATAGGGGTTGTCTTGCAAATTGTCTAATTTCCACCAGGTGGAAATTAGACAATTTACCAACAGGTGAAATTGATTCACAAATCAGTGTTGCTTCCTAACTGGACAGGTTGATATCTCAAAAGTGTGATTGACTTGGAGCTACATTGCATTGCTTATGTGTTCCCTTTATTTTTTTGAGCAGTGTAGGTTAGGTCACCATGGACAGATGGCACACATTATGTAGTTTGTGGGGGTTTAGGATTCAAATCTCTCACCTTCTGATTTAGCCTTCAACTAGTCGTCACAATAATATCCAACATGTTTGATTTTTCCCAACTGGAATCTGGTAAAATGCGAGCTCGTGCATGCACGGCTTCATGACTGCAGCCAGAACAAGTATTGCTAATATATGACTGGAATCCGCGAAACTTAGTTATTAAATGTGTGACGCCGTCTTTAGCCAGTAGCCAAGGACTTAGTCTTCTGTTTTCCCGGCAGCTTTATTATATGAGCAGCAAACACCTGTGCATATTACAAACTGTACCGTTTTATTCTTGATCAGATTAGCCCTTCACCCTAGGGAAAAAAAAAGGTCTGAGTCCATCTCTTCCTTGTGTGTCCTTTTGAATTTCCCCAGATGTCTTTTGGTGGAGCGTGATGCTCTCAAGGCGAACTCCCCACTAACACATCGTTTGATCCAGAGAGCCAATGCTCTGCATATCTAGACTGGCTGCAAACTGTGAGTTGTGCCCTCCCAAAAACATCAAAGCACCAAGATAATCTAATTTATTTGGTTTTGGAAGACCCTGGCTCAGGCTTCGCCGGGGGACAAGAACATGGGACTGTTGCAGAGATAGTTAACATCCTCCTGCTGCACTGTCTAGTATATGGATTGGAGCTCTTGCAGATGGCTGGTGTTTTTAGGGAGTCATTTCTGTGTTCCCCAGATTTATATGGCACATAATGGGAACATGACAAAGGGTCCTATGTTTTCCCCAGTTCTGCATATGTGCTCTCCCAGGGTCCTATGTTCCCAGGTTAGGTTGAGGTTAAGATTGAGGGTTAGCTATTGGGTTAGGATTAGGTTTTTTTTTTCTTGGATCCTCCCCCCCCCTTCTCCCAACAGCTTGTTTGCAGTTGTGATTCTGATGACGCGTGAGATTCAGGTGGAGGTCAGGAAGTGAAAAGCAGAATGGACGAGATGGAGCTAGTTTAGCCCGAACTGTGCTAGTTTATACGATATTATGAGAGAAGGGTATAAACAGAAAGTAAGATTTTGACATGATCCTTATGTTATGAAGAGTGATTTTTTTTTTTTGACGAAGTGGTCACTGCACACACGCGCGTTATCCAACTCCGCTCCTCCCGACCACAGACGACGGTTCGCAAGCCATTTTTTCCAGTGTTTTCGGTCAATTTCTTGCATTCCCCCCCCCCCCTTATGAACAACAACTTTTGGTACTCAATAAAAACTCCCGTGGTTTCTCAGTTAATGACGCCAAACATAGGCATTTTGAAAGTTTGTGATAGTGCTTCCTATGTAGAAAATCACTTCCTGCCCTTCATCTGTAGTTCGTGACGTCATATGCAAACAATCTATTGTATCCGGCCAATTACCCCACTCTTCCGAGCCGTCCCGATCACTGCTTCACCCCCTCTGCTAATCCAAGGAGGGCTGCAGACTACCACATGCCTCCTCCGGTACACGTGGAGTCGCCAGCTGCTGCTTTTCACCTGACAGTGAGGCGTTTCACCAGGGGTGCATAGCGCGTGGGAGGATCACGCTATTCCCCCCGCCCCCGAATAGAGGAGGCGCTAGTGCAGCGACCAGGACAATACACCCACATTTGGCTTCCCAGCCGCAGACACGGACAATTGTGTCTGTAGGGACGCCCGACCAAGCCGGAGGTAACATGGAGATTCGAACCAGCGATCCCCATGTTGGCAGGGAAATGGAATAGACCACTACGCTACCCGGACACCCCAGGTTAAGATTAGGTTAGATTTACGGGATGAGAGTTAATCTGTAGGAGTCTGTGTATGTTAATAGAATATTGAACGGGGGAGCATAGGTACCTGGGAACACAGATGTTCTCTCCTTTTTCACTTTTAAAGCTTACAAATTAAACTATCACCAGGTACACGGCTTAAAATTGTGCTAAAATTAAAAATTAATCCCTTGTTAACCTAATAATTCTAGAGGGACCAAGTATGCGCACATCATTCAGGTGCAAGAAAAAATATAATTCATTGCAAGGTACAAAGTAGTATCTTTTTTATACACTTTTTTCTCTATTAAGATTGTTCTTTTACTTGTTGGGGTGTGTGATAGGTCTATTGATACCACCACAGAGACCTGACTGAAGATGGGAGTTTTGTGATTATTTACAGCCTGTTCATTCTTGTGACCACCGTCTTGTGTTTGTTTTCCCTGCTGCTTGCTGACCAGTTTTCACGTTTGCCTGAGGAAGATCTTATAGATCGAAACGTTGCCTTAAGATAGAGTATAAAACTATTTATTGGCAGCTTAAGTGTGCAGAGCTCATTCCTTTGTACCCTACAATGAAGTATAATTACGTGCATTAACTTGTAATTGTATCTAGGGATTCCGTAGTTTTGTACTGATGTTACTAATTTCTGTGATGCCGTTCTTGTTATAAGCAGTAATTTTATTAGCAGCTGTGCCACATTTAAATATAAAATACTTTTTAGAAATCTTCACTATAAATACAAAAGTCAATGCTCAAAATCAATAAATATACATTTTGCTCTTTGAATGCCACCACGCTGTTGTTTTTGTACAGTAAGGTTGACCACGTCTGTCAGCCCGGAGGCGCTGCAGTAGCAATAAATAAGATGTCCTTGCAGAAGACAGTGGAGTCAAGCAAAGTGCTGGTAGTTTGTCCCCCCCCCCCCCTTCTTCTTCCTTTATGTCAATCCGCTGATCTCATCTTGGATCTGGGAGATCAGGATCTGGGACAGAACAATGCCTGCAATCTGGAGAGAAAACAGAAGCCGCGTTAGTGTGCAGAACGGACTCACGGTGTGTAGCATTCGTATATCTCAAGGTCACTTTGAGCGTGTTGTAACGCTTACTGTAACAATAAGAACAATGGGAAAAAAGGTTGTTTGGGGTTACTTGCTGCAGTTTTACATTTTCCTTGAAGGGAAAATTAATATTTAAGTGAATTCTGTTCCAGCTCGCCGTTTTGATTAAGTTGGCGATTCAGACGAGCTTCAGTACAAGAGAAGGGCCTTAAACTGAACAGAAAAGCAATTTGCCACCATGTGCTATGGCAAATTCAAGTTTTCAGTGAGCTCATTAGTTTGAATGCTTGAATTTGACTTTTTAAGGAGATAATTTAGCAATTTGTCATTTGAGGATCCAAGTGCCTTGAATGATAATTTTTACTCAGAACGTTGTCCTCTGTCATTTAAAGCCAACATGTGGAAACAAGGGGAGAGCTCTTCCCCCTCAGTTTCACTGTACATCATAGCAATTGAAATACTAATGCTTTTGTTATGTCAGGCCTAATGCATAATTGACCCCCCCCCCCATGGATCCACAGGGACCCAACCAATTTGGAGAGATATGCAAGATAAAGACATTTGAAAACCAGTAAAATATCCATGTGCACAGCTAATCCATGTTCTTGGTAAGACACAGACTGCAGCAAAGCAGAATCGCATTATGGAGTACTGTGTTTAAAAGAAAAAAGTGAGGGGCGTCCGGGTGGCATAGCGGGCTATTCTGTTGCCTACCAACATGAGGATCGCCTGTTCAAATCCCCGTGTTACCTCTGGCTTGGTCAGGTGTCCCTACAGACACAATTGGCCTTGTCTGCGGGTGGGAAGCAAGCTGTGGGTATGTGTCCTGGTCGCTGCACTAGCGCCTACTCTGGTTGGGGAGGGGGAACAGCGTGATGCTCCCATGTCCCCCTGGTGAAACTCCTCACTGTCAGGTGAAAAGAAGCAGCTGGGGGCTCCACGTGTATCAGAGGATGCATGTGGTAGTCTGTTGCCCTCCCCGGATCGGCAGAGGGGGTGGAGCAGCGACCGGGACAGCTCAGAGAGTGAGGTGATTGGCGAAGTGCAATGTGGAGGAAAGGGGGGGGGTGTATTTAGGAATGTGGTTAGCACGTTCACCTCACAGCAAGAGGGTCCTGGGGTCAAGCCCCGGGGTAGTCCAACCTTGGGGGTCGTCCTCTGTGTGGAGTTTGCATGTTCTTCCCATGTCTGTGTGGGTTTCCTCCGACAGGCCAAAGACATGTAGGCCATATTAAATTGTCCCTAGATGTGAATGTGTGTGGGCCCTGTGATGGCCTGGCGGCCTGTCCAGGGTGTCTCCCCGCCTGCCACCCAATGACTGCTGGGATAGGCTCCAGCATCCCCGCGACCCTGAGAGCAGGATAAGCAGTTCGGATAATGGATGGTCATGGCTGTCACTCCACCACATCCCTTTGTTGGCAAAACTATATCACACTTCCTTCTCATGGCTGCAATCTTCGGCTCTTGGGTGACATTTCTGCTGTCATCTTGTTTGTCCTGATTGCAAAGTACTTTTTAAACTTTGCTCTCTCCACAGGCTTATAGATAACCAGACGCTTTTTTTTTTGACATTGTCCAAAACAAATTGCCTTTCTTGGGACTAATTCCCTCTGTCTTTGTACAAATAATGCAAAGTCCAACAACCCGGTAGGAATGTTGACCATACCAGACAGGATTTGTGGCAGTATTTGCTTATAGTGGATGGTGAATTTTCACCATCATTGTTACTTGCATGACACCTTTTTCTTGCATTTCTTAGTTGCACATTAATCTGCACTTCACTGCTATCATAGCCCCCTCGACAGCATGCAAAGTCACTCCATTCTGAATCTACATAAGAGAATTTCATCCTTAACATTAATTTCATAGAGTCAAACATCTGAAATTCACCAGATGCCTTTTTATTACACAAAAGGGGATTTTCGAAATGCAGGGGAGTTGTCAGAAGCTCTCTGATTGCAAGCACTCTGGTATGCAGGTTGGTTCAGGCAAGGCCTTGAGAACCGATTGATAAGTGTTGCTCGAAGTATTTCACAGCTCTTGCCAATGTACTGTGCAGGCACCCCCTCAATATGTCGAATGATACACAGTCCATCTGGCCAGCTTTCAGCTGATGCTTTATTGACTAATTTTTGTGAGAGTTTACCTAAGGCAATACCCATTTTGGACTAGAAATGCCTGTGGTTACTCTCAGTAAAATAACACCAATATTGAGCAGGGGTCCAATTAGTGCATGGACCACATCAAAATCATCAATCAGTGGGGTTACCTGAGGTAAGGCTAGACCCAGGGCAAGGGCTCCCACCAGCAATAGATGAGACTCAATCCACATGACTGCTCTATCTGCACAGCCCACCGGGTAGATTGACTTAGTGGCCTCCAGGAAGTTTTGGGTTTGGACCCCAAAACCACACATTGTGTTAATGACCACCTGCATGCCAGAAAAAGAGAAAAAGCAAGAGGTGGACATAGAGAGAGACTGGAAGTCTACCTACCCTAAATGTTATCGTAAAACCGTTCCTTTACCAACACCATAAATTGGCAATATTGGGGGAAAAGAATGTATTCAAAGGATGCTTTCAAATGCTGCTGTTAAAAGGTCCCAGTGTAATTTAGCCTACAGTATAAATACAGTGACAGCCAAGGTGGAGCAATGCAGGGGTCTGACGACTGCCGGGCCTTAATAGGAAATGCAGAGTCGGGGAAAGGGGTAAGACGGAGATAGAATCAAGCATCAGCAAGTGGATTTGATTCAACAACTTATCTAGCAATAACCATGCAGGTGCAGCAGATGGACAGCAGGTTGCAGCACTGCTTCACATCCTTTTGTGTTTAATTGATTTTACACCCATGTAGAATAAGGTTGCGGTGATCTGTTCTCTTGTTTAACTTGATGTATAATCAATATGTGTCTGGTAGTTCTACATGTAGTCTTTAGTTTCCTGCCATCAGGAATTGTCTGTGGTATTCTGGAGTTAGGTTGGAAGGGCCTTTTTTCCTGTCCGGATCTGATTCTGGATTTGTGTCTGGGTCTGGCTTGAGAGTGAAGTTGTGTATGAATGTGTGCAGCCAACCTTTGTGATTTTTTTTAAAATGTACATGCAAATCGAAACACATGTGCATGTGCTGTAGGATGTAAGGCAGTATAGACAAGAACCCACCTCTCCAGGCACAAGGGTGCAGCATGAATAGGGAACAGCACAGCGCTCTGAGCTGGGGTTCTCCAGTGTGCAATTAAAGTAGAGGTTCCACGACCAGTCTGTATAGTTATTCCACCCGCAACACTTGAACTGAGCAAGAGAGAGAGAGAGGAGAGAGCAGAGGTATATATTTAGAAACCTGCCTTTTGCACTGGACTGTACATTCTGTTGGTCTTTCACTCTCTCGGGGAAAGCCCAGGATCATAAGAGTGCCAGGATGTGCAGATGGAGGAGGAACACCACATAAGGAAAACCACAGAACACAGGAACTGCACGTTACTCATCGCCTTGCATGTGGAAAACCCTCTCCGAGGCCAGCAAGAAACACACACACACAGCATATGTACAAGACCTAGTGGTCTGTCGACACTTCGGCTTTGCGGTTCGGTGCTTCAACATATTTAGTAAACCCTCATGTGTGATCAGCTGTGAGACTTGTGGTGGGACTAGCCAACAGAAAGCTCCTCCTGCCTGAGGGGAATTGACGACAGCACCTCTTTCTGAATATAATCCATCATGTTCTGCAGATCCAAGTCATCTCTGTAGTGCACGATGGCTTTCTTCACAAACTTGCCCAGAGCATCACGGGTCTGAGAGAGAACGAGAGAGAGAGAGAACACACAGAATAATATGTGTGCGTATGGGACGTATAACATCATCTTGTTTTTGTGTTGTCTGAGTGTCCTGTGGGACGCCTGCTGTGCTACAAGGACTTTGGTGGCTTTAATAGCACACACTTCAGACTGGCTATGAGATCATGCTCCCCACTGGAAATTATCACCCCCCCCTGACAAGACAGCGATGTTTGTTAACACAGATGCACACAACCATGCATGCATGCAGTCGTTAACACCCACATTCAGCACGAAAACATACACGCGCTTACATCATACAGATGAGAAAAACAAACGGCAGTTTTTTCTTTGGATGTGGTGGGGTAGTCGCAGTGGGTAGCCAATTCATCACATCTCTCGGGTGTCAGTGTGGAAAATCTGATAGAGCCCTACATGTTGATCCAACAGAACCTTTTTTTATTATTCTTTTTTTTTGTCGAGACCCTTTTTTATGATTGGACGTGAAATGAGTATCGATTTAAATGGAAACAGGCTTTGATTAGGTGATTAGAATTGTGTGGTGGCATTTTCTCCAAATCCAGTAGCTCCTGTGGAGACTTTTTTTTTCCCCACCAAGGCTCCAGAGTCGATAAAGAAGGTAACGGGCCACCCGGGTAGCATAGCGGTCTGTTCCGTTGCCTACCAACACGGGGCTCGGCCGTTCGAATCTCCGTGTTACCGCCAGCTTGGTCGGGCGTCCCTACAATTGACTGTGTCTGCGGTTGGGAAGCCGGATGTGGATATGTGTCCTGGTCGCTGACTAGCGCCTCCTTTGGTCGGTCAGGGCGCCTGTTCGGGGGGGAGGGGGAACAGCGCGATCCTTCCATGTGCTACATCCCCCTGGCAAAACTCCTCACTGTCGGGTGAAAAGAAGCGGCTGGCGACTCCACATGTGTCAGAGGAGGCATGTTGTAGTCTGCAGCCCTTCCCGGATCGGCAGAGGGGGTGGAGCAGCGACTGGGATGGCTTGGAAGAGGGAAGTAATTAGCCAGGTACAATTGGGGAGAAAAAATAAAATAAAAGGTAACATCCGTTATATCCATCAGTAGTGAGCGAGGACTCGGATTGGTTTCACTGAATTAGTGAGATCACACTAATTCAGTGAAAGGGTGAAGTTTTTTCATGCATCTTTATCACACACACACACACACACACACACACACACAAAATTTCCCCCCTCTCCTTTCAATTAATTTAAAGCTGGAGAGGCACAGTCTGCACAGAATAGATTTAGAGGTAGTGCAAACCATTAACACCACTGTTTGCCAAGAAGATAACTGAAGTTAAACTTTGAATTAACATGGTTTGATTAAACTTTTGAATCAACTTCAGTTCTGTGAGCGATTTGCTAAATGCTGCGAGTTGCTTTTCTCCACTCCAACTAATGTTGCGACGGATTAGTGATGAATGCGACGAGCTGTAAACTACTTTAAACCAGCCTACGTTGCATAAAAAATGTGTATCGAGATAACAGTTTTTGTAAGATTGACAGGATTTTTTTTTTAAAACGAGGCTCCCTCTCTCCTTCCTGATGTCTCCCCAAATGGTATAGCGCTGCCTCTGTGCCGCTGTGCCTCGGCTCCTGCCGTCACACTTCCCTGCGTCATTAGCAAAGCCTCCTTGAAGGGATCTGTTGAAATGGAACATTTGGTTCCACTTTGAAGTGCCGAAGCATTTGAATCATTTAGCGAGGAAGGATGCTGGGAGGGATGTTAAACTGGTCTGTTTAGCAGCAGGCAGTGCGAATGCTGACAGAAAGCACTGGGCTCTCCCTCGTGCTCTCTGTCAGTGGGGGAGAGGTATCATCAACCACCAGCCACCCTGCCACCAGACACTGATGTCAGGGAAAGCTAAATGCCGAGGTTTTTTTTTTTTTTTTGATTTCTCTGTGGAACCCCGGTACTGTTGCAGGTAAGTGAACACTTTCTTTCCTAATAGTAGTGTGCATCAAACATGTCTGTGCAGGGGGCTTGGTAAAAAGAGACCGCGGTCTAAGCATCGGCTTTGTGTCGATGCAGTTGCCCACTGGGGACCGGGGTTCGAGCCCCGGTCTCGATGAAGCAGCAATAATTGGCAACGCTGTCTTCGGGAGGGGGCGGAGTCGGCTTGTGTTCGTCACATGGATGCGTCTCTGTGTGTGCCAAAAAAAGCAGTGGTTCGGCCTGGATTCGCCTTGTCACGAAAGTGGCGAGGCGTCTCCTTCGAGACTGCCGGCCGGAGAGATGCAGTACAAGGGTGGGCGTTTGAACTAAAATAGGGATCGATTGGCCACTAAATTGGGAGAAAAAAGGAAAAATCAAAAATAAATTTATATCTACATAAAAAAAAAAAAAGATACAGAAGCACATGTACATAAAAATGTGGGAGGGGCATACAGGTAGTGTGGCAATCTATTCCATTGCCTACCAACACGGGGATTGCCAGTTCGAATCCCCATGTTACCTCTGGCTTGGTTGAGCGTCGATACAGACACAATTGGCCCTGTCTGCAGGTGGGAAGCCGGACGCGGGTGTGTGTCCTGGTCGCTGCACTAGCGCCGCCTCTGGTCGATCAGAGCGCCTGTTCAGGAGGGATTAGCGTGATCCTCTTACACGCTACATCCCTCTGGAGAAACTCCTCACTGTCAGGTGAAAAGAAGTGACTGGTGACTCCACATGTATAGGAGGAGATGTGGTAGTCTGCAGCCCTCCCCGGATCGACGGGGGGGGGGGGGGTGGAGCAGCGACCGGGACGGCTCAGAAGAGTGGGGTAATTGGCCGGATACAATTGGGGGTGGGGGGGGAATATTTTTTGGGAGTGCAAGTTCACACACACACACACACACAAGCATGTTTGTAACATATGGACTTGCGTACATGCACAAAACTAACACACACACAGCTAAACACTCCAGCAGGCAACAAAGAGTGAATATATGATGGTAGTGGTCATATTCTACTCTTGTTGTCCTGGTGGATCAATCACCAAGCACTTGCAGTAACATCTGTGTGTTGATTTCTATACAGGTGATGTTTGTATATGTGTGTGTGCATTTTGTCGATGTTGAGAGGTTCTCTCAACATCGACAAAACCAAGGAGCTGATTGTGGACTACAGGAAGAGGGGGGAGGATGGACCCCATCACTATCAACAGGACTGCTGTAGAGTCAAGAGCTTCAAGTTCCTTGGTGTCCACATTACCAAGGACCTCACCTGGGATGACCACACCAGCCATGTGGTGAAAAAGACACAGCAACGCCTCTTTCACCTCAGGCGACTGAAGAAGTTTGGCATGGGGCCCAATATTCTACAGGCCTTCTACAGAGGCACAACCGAGAGCATCCTGACTGGATGCATCACTGCCTGGCATGGGAACTGTACTGCCCACAACCGCAAAACAATGCTGAGGGATGTGCGGACGGCCCAGGACATCAGTGGATGCGAGTTTCCCTCCATCCAGGACATATACAATGGATGTTGTGTCAGCAAAGCCCATAGGATTATCAAAGACCCCAGCCACCCAAACTATGGACTGTTCCAGCTGCTACCATCAGGCAAGCGGTACCGCAGCCTCAAAGCCCGGACCAGTAGGCTCCAGAACAGCTTTTTCCACCAAGCAACCAGGCTTTTGAATAAAGAACATTAAAGACACTCAGCCCGGTGCTGGGCTGAGCTATAGTCTTCAGGACTTGCTACTGCTGCTCCCGTTAGGGGTCACCACAGCCGAATATCAGTTCACACACGTAACTTGGCATACACACACAATGCACATTTATTAAGGCAGAGCCGACATACACTGCACACTATTTACTATTATTACTGCTTTTTTATTTTATTGTTATTTTAATTGCTATTGTTGCTGCAATGTTGGGGAGCCGAAACAAGAATTTTACTGTTATACTTGTGTAAGATACTTGGATGTAATAATAAAGGATCTTGAATCTCGAGAGCATTTTTCGCCACTGCATTGTGCTTCTTCAAAAAGTTAACATAATTTATATCATGTAAAACATTCATTGTTTCGAGTTTAGTATGTCTCACCACAGGTATGTCTGAAAGCCTGGCAGCTGATTGGAGCTCAGCATCGATGGAGGATGGCATTGTTTGTTGTGGAGGAAAACTTCAGAAGTCTATACAGTGCCTCAATAAAACATTACCTTTCACTTATGTTTTGTTCCCTTGATATTGTTGAATTATTAAACTGGTGTTGTTGGTCCATAACAGTCAAGAAACATAAAATTACCTGATCCGAGTAGAAGAAGCCCAGAACTGCTATAGCCAGTTGGGTCAGGAAGACCAGCGTCAGACTGAAAGAGAACTGGGGAGGCAAAGAAGTGAAAGAGAAACTTGGTAAGAAACACACAAAAATGTACATAAGGATGTGCAGACAGTGCAAAATATGTACTATTACACCCAGTATACACTCTGTACTCGGTTTGTTAGGTACAACACATCCCTTCAGGAAAACAGACTGTTCTTCAGATGATGAGTGGCATGCCATGACTTGCTGTATGAAGTAGACGAGCATTAAATGATTCAGTTATTGTTCATTTGACTGTTGAACAGGCAAAAGGAGTGATTTTAGATACATTGGACTACCAGCATCAGATGCGGTGGTTCAAGTATTTCAGAAATGGCTACCCTGGCATCCAGGTAGCGTGGCGGTCTATTCCGTTGCCTACCAACATGTGGATAGCCAGTTCAAATCCCAGTGTTACCCCCCAGCTTGGTTGGGCGTCCTTAAAGACACCATTGAGGAGGAGGCATATGGTAGTTTGCAGCCCTCCCCGGATCGGCAGAGAGGGTGGAGCGGCGACCGGGACGACTCGGAAGAATGAGGTAATTGGCCAGTACAATTGGGGAGAAAAAAGGGGGGAAAGTAAAAAAAAAAAAAGGCTACCCTCTTGGGCTTCTCACACATGACTCAGTGTCCAGGGTTTAACGACAATGGTGCAACAAGCAAAAAAAAAACAAAAAAAAAAAAACCTCCAAAACATCCTCAGTGCCAGTCCTGAGGGCAAAAACGGCTCGATGACGAGAGGGGTTGAAGGACAATGAGAATCATGAAAGCTAATAAGCAGGCCACAAACAGCTTAATAATGGTGCAGTAATGGTATGCAGAAAGGTATCAGCGGAAAATGATTAAAAAGGTCTCCAGTGGGGACGCACTCACCAACACTGCATAACTGAGGAGCACAAAATCATTGCCAGGCCAAGAAAAACAAAACAGTTACACGCTGTAGGCAGATTTGAGGATTGGCATAAACAGCATGAGATCCTGGATCCAGCCTGCCTTGTGTTAAAAGTACAGGTTGGTGGCGGTGGTGCGACGGGTGTAGGGAACGTTTTCCTTGCACGTTAGCCCTCTGTTTACCAAATGAGCACTGTTTGAATGGCACAGCAAACCTTGAACATTGCTGTTCACCAGGAGCATCCCTTATTGCCGTCTGAGTGAATGCACTAAACAGTCTACAGCAGGGTTCCCCAAGGGTCAAATTAAGTCATGCATGCCAAGCCGAAGGCCAAAACGTCCGGGTTTTTTTCCCCCATTGCACCAGCAAAAGTTGTTTTATGTGCAGATGTTGTTGCTGCTATTAAGATTATTGTTATTATATATCATCATTATTAGTAGTAGTAATAATGTAGGTCTGGGATTCTCAAAGCCTATATTGAGCGTCACACAGGAAGAAAAAAAAAGCACTCTTGAAACAAAATAAGTCCAAATCCAACCATTTAATTATGGAGAAATGGTCAAAAATAAATGAATGGTAGAGGACTGCATTGGGAATGGGATCCCACGGGATGCCGCGCAAATCTCGTGGCAGCAGGCGGTTTTAACTTCGCTGTGGGTGGGCCAGGTCCAGCCCGCGGGCCGCTTATTGGGGTTCAGGGGTCTACAAGTCTTTATTTAAACTCATGGCCTGCACAATTCTCAGACCTAAACCCAACAGAGCAGTGATACTCAGCCTAGGGCGCAGGTTTGGTTTCAACATTGGTCGGGACTAACAATGTGCATTCCCATCCCCAACCTATCAGAGCTCAATAGCAAATCCATGATATAGGTAGAGCACCAACAATAAATAACTCAGCATCCCACGCACCCCCTTACATTACCTTACAGTCATTTAGCCGACACTTTTATCCAAAGCGACTTACAATAAGTGTATTTAGCGTAGGAAATCAGGAGAACTACTAGTCATCAGAGGTCATAAGTGCATCTTCTCTCTAAACAAGCATCAAAGAGCAAAACCAGTGCTAAAGTAAAAGCGCAAGAAAGAGATTTTTTTTCTTTTTTCAAATGAATGAAAACAATAAGTGCTAAGAACAAGTAACAGGGTAGTAGTTCTTGAGGTGAGTTTTCAACCTGCGCTGAAAGATGGGCAGCGACTCTGCTGTCCTGACATCAGTGGGGAGTTCATGCCACCACTGTGGGGCCAGGACAGAAAAGAGCCGTGACCGGCTCGATCGGCAGCAGGGGCCTCTGAGCGACGGGGCAACCAGGCGTCCCGAGGCAGCAGAGCGAGGTGGTCGGCTGGGGGTGTAGGGCTTGACCATGACCTGGAAATAGGAAGGAGCTGTTCCTTTAAGCCGTTTCCTTTAGCTGTTCCCCTTAACCCATTCTTCACATTGCTAGCACCTGGTCTCAGGTACAGGTCCCTCACCTGGAGACGAGCCACTTTGAAAGAAGTTTTGTTCCTTCTGCCATTAAAGTTCTAAACTCACTGAACCTCTAAACTCTCGTGTTAATGTATCATCTCCCTGTCCTCTATGTATGTCATGTGGTATGTATAGAATGTGTACACACATCTATATATATGATGATTGCTTATGGCACGCAACAGGCTTGTACTGGTTTCTCCCCAATTGTGTCTGCCCAATTTCCTCACTCTCCCGAGCCATCCCAATTGCTGTTCCAATCCCTCTGCTGATCCGAGGAGGGCTGCAGACTACCACATCTCCTCAGATCCATGTGGAGTCGCCAGTCGCTTCTTTGCACCTGACAGTGAGGAGTTTCACCAGGGGGACGTAGCGCGTGGGAGAATCACGCTATTCCCCCAGTTCCCCCTTCCCTCCGAATGGGCGCTCCGACTGACCAGAGGAGGCGCTAGTGCAGCGACCGGGACACATACCCACATCCGGCTTCCCACCCGCAGACACGGCCAATTGTGTCTGTAGGGACGCCCCACCAAGCCGGAGGCAACATGGGGATTCGAACCGCCGATCCCTGTGATGGTAGGCAACGGAATAGACCGCTATGCTACCTGGATGCCCCGGAATGTGTACATATATTTACTGTATGTGAGGCTCTGTACAAAAGCCAAAAACTTATATCCTCTTGTAGGACAAAGTATCTAGTGTGTGTGTTCGATAGTGAGTGTGTAGCTGAGAGTTAAGGGCTTAGAAAGCCTCTCGTGTGTCACACCCAGCCACACACACAAAGTGTGTAAATGTTACAGACCCACAATCTGCTAAGATTAAGGTGTTGTTAATGTTATTCTACAAGTGCTGCTCCAGTTAGTCTTCCATGGTTTGTTGCCCTTTTGAACCGAATTTCAACAGGTTTTAAAAGGAGGTTTTGCCTCCATCTGATTAGCCTTTCATTATATTGTTTATCCAGCTCTGCTTATCCTTCAATTGCTTTTTTATTCTTTATCTTATTCCTTTAATAATATTAAAGGAAAACAAGATAGAGATTAAATGACATGAATATTAAACTAATATTTAAAATTAATATTCTTGTAATTCAATCTCTATCTTGTTTTGTATCTCTCATTTAAGGTCTTTTTAAACCTTTATAAAAAGCACCTCGATTTGTTTTTTGTGTATGAAATGTGCGACTTCATAAAAAGGGATCCGATATCAATTTTCCTCTTTTGAGAGCATTTATCATAACATTACCAACAACAACATGTTAGCTAGCTGATGGTTTTTTTTTTTTTTACGTTTCCCCCTTTTTTCTGCCCAATTGTATCCGGCCAATTACCCCGCTCTCTGACCTGTCCTGGTCACTGCTCCACCCCTTCTGCCGATCCGAGGAGGGCTGCAGACTACCACATGCCTCCTCTGATACATGTGGAGTCACCAGCCGCTTCTTTTCACCTGACAGTGAGGCGTTTCACCAGGGGGACGTAGCATGTGGGAAGATCACGCTATTCCCCCCAGTTCCCCTGCCCCTGCACAGGCGCCCTGACTGACCAGAGGAGGCGCTAGTGCAGTGACTAGGACACATACCCACATCTGGCTTCCCACCCGCAGACACGGCCAGTTGTGTCTGTAGGGACGCCCGACCAAGCCGGAGGTAACTCAGGGAATCGAACTGGCGATCCCTGTGTTGGTAGGCAACAGAATAGACCTCGGCGCTACCCGGACGCCCACTAGCTGATAATGTTAAAATCGTGACATGTTTGAGCAACAAATTCAAGTTCGCAAACATTCTAGACCTGAGCTCTGTACTTCAGATTAACTGACTAACATAAGATCTATATAATAGATTCTGATAGACTCGTTTGAAGTGCGTCTATGACAGATACCAACCTCTTCTAACTCCCCGCCGTACAGAAGCTACTGCCGTCGCTATTAAACAGGAAACTTGCTAACCTGCAACTCTGCACAGACCTAACATTGACGGATAGGAGTGGTTATGGAGTTAAAATGACAAGAGTTGTTTGATCGATCCGACGATCGCTGCGTTGGTAGGCAACTGAATAGACTGCTATGCTACCCGGACGTCCTAACCCAGTAGTCCCTTGATATAGGTAGGGACATGTCCCTACCTTCCATACCCAAATCTACATCTATGTGCCATGTGGGCATGTGTTTATAATGGTTTTCATTGTCAGCACCACATGATTTGTCCTCTCCTGTGTAGGTAAAGTTGTTCTAACCCCAGAAGTCAGTCGTGGTGTAGTGACGGGTTGGAATGAAAACCTGTATCTACATTGTATGGCCTGACGAATGTGAGAAACTCATATAGTGCTCTGGTTGGACACATCCCGCTCATTGCTAGCTCTAATGGGTCCGGTCAGATTAAATAGATTATGCTTGTTCCTTTTGTCTCTGTAAGGGCAACCATAAAGCTGACAAACGTCGACATTTTTTGACTCCGTTTCAACGTGAGACTTCCCCGTCGTCAACTTCCCCAAATCACCAACATGTTACTACCGAGTTCAGGTTTCAGATTAAAAAAACAAAAACAAACGTGATTGGAGGAGCACCATCACTTAAAATCCCACCCAGCAGAAAAGGGATTGGTTTCTTCATAATGGGACAATTCCGCACCCTGTGATGGACTGGCGGCCTGTCCAGGGTGTCTCCCACCTGCTGCCCAATGACTGCTGGGATAGGCTCCAGCATCCCGCGACCCCAGTTCGGATAAGCGGCTTGGATAATGGATGGATGGGACAATTCCGCCCGTGTCTTTCATTAATATCTGAATTTGACGATGGGTTCATCCTGAGTGAGTAGCGAGACTAGCGTACACAGGCCCTCCGTGGCACATGGTTGAGTATCATTGCAACAGACCCTCTTTGGGAATGCGCTGAAACTGTGCTTGTTCAAATTATGCATGTCCCACCATGCAATCTACAGCAACTGCATGATGCCATTTCATCAGCGTGGACCAAAACCCAATTCAAACCCAGTCAACCAATTAACTATTCAGGTTATTCGGGAGGACCAAATGGGGGTCTGAGGCAATACTAGTCGGGTGTTCCCTAATAAACTGAGGACAGGAGTGTGTAGGGTTTAGATTTGGATTGAATGAGAGTATAGTAAGTAGAGGTATAAGGGACAAATAAAATTCCAGTAAAAGTAATGTGGCCCTTACCGTCTTAAGCAGACGGATGTTCTCCCGAAGAGCTCCAATGCAGCCACAGAAAGTGATGAAGAACATGACCACCCCCACAACAATCAGGATGACTGCCGGGTCAATCAGGAACGTGTCCCGTACTGTGTCTAACGGGAAATAGAGGTCCCCGGTTCACACACATTTTCTACTTTCCGCCATCATTTCCCTCATTTTGTTCTCCTCTATGTTTTCCCTCATCTCTCCCTTTCTTTTATTCTACCAATCTGTCATTTTCTCACTGCTTCACTACCTCTCTCCGTTCTCCCATTCCCCCTCTGGCTTCACTCCTCCTGCTCCTACTTCAGCGTCGTTTAACACGGTTGTAAGAACAGCAGGGATGGGTAAGAGTAAATTTTGCTGCTCAATTATCTATAGTATTCTTGTCGCTGCCTGCATAAAAAGGAAACGGTGACGAGACCAAAATAGATAAATAAAATGAGCTAAACAGGAAAAAAAAAACTCTCCCAAATCCACACAGCGTTAGGATCTGAAATACATGCAACTGCAAATAATCGGTTTACTTATTACCGTGATCGCAAAGCGGGAGCTCACATAGTATTCAAATATAGCATAAAATATTCTCTTTTGGCAGTCTAAGGACATACTGCTAAATAATTCCTGCAGAGTGTAGGATGCATGTCTTGCAAGTGCATACCTGTGGCCTTCTGGACTTTAGCATAAACCCCGATTGCAACAATCAACAGGGAGAAAACCTGGAAGGGGGGGGGGAGATGTTAAGGCTTGATCATGAAAGTCCATCAAGTTCAGAAAATACAGAATGCAAAGCGTGATTTTTGGCGTCAGTTTGGACAGCATACTGTGTTCTAAAGCCCCCAGCCGTGCCTGCGAAACTTCAGTATATGCCAATTTTATCTTTTTTCCAGTTTTCTATTTTCTCATAAGCCTTCAGGTCCGTCTCAAGTGGAATCGGCCTCAGTTTGAAAATCGTGGCTGCTTTCTGCAGAGTCGTTCTCTCCGTTTTGTTTTGTGTGCTTAAGGTTTTTGTGTGCCCAGTATACAGCTTTATGAAAAGTCTTTTGAGCGCTGTTGAACCTGGTCTGTGCGAGATTAGTTGTATATGGTTAGGGGAAGAAAAAAAAAACACAACTTGAAAAAGTAAAGTATTAGCTACTAAACTGAAGGTAAAAACATTTTAATCACAAATCAAAGTTGAAAGCCCACTCTTTTGTGGCTAATGGATGAAAGTAAGAAAGCCTCGCTAATGATTTGTCTCCAGGCAAGATAGGATTTTTCACATAGCAAAGAAAAACTTACTCAAGGCACAAGTTGGAAAATTACTGTACTTGATGTCAGAAAAGGTAATTACAGCGTGTTATGCATCTTAGATTGAAGTTGAAAATGCGGTAAAACTGAAAATATCCCCAATCAGAAATGACAAAAATGTCAAAGTAAGCCAGATAATAGGTGGGGAATTGGAGCATCCTGTTGGTTGCATTGTCATCACTGATTTTTCCACCCAGCGCTGTTTTCCTCATCTCGACTGACCATTGGTGTAGCTTGACTTTCACGTCTTTGATGGTTTTTATTTAGTTTGTTTCTTTGTTACAACTCTTAACAGTGGACTTACTGCATTGTGGTTAGTAACTGGGCAGCACGGTGGCACAGTGGTTAGCACGGTCACCTCACAGCAAGAAGGTTCTGGGTTCGAGCCCCGGGGTAGTCCAACCTTGGGGGGGGGGGGTGTCATCCTCTGTGTGGAGTTTGCATGTTCTCCCCGTGTCTGTGTGGGTTTCCTCCGGGTGCTCCAGTTTCCTCCCACAGTCCAAAGACATGTAGGTCAGCTGACTCTTCCCTACTAAATTGCCCCTAGGTATGAATGTGTATGTGTGTGTATCAGCCCTGTGTGGTGGCCTGGCAGCCTGTCCAGGGCGTCTCCCCGCCTGCCGCCCAGTGACCTCTGGGATAGGCTCCAGCTTCCCCGCGACCCTGAGAGCAGGATAAGCGGTTCGGATAATGGATGGATGGTTAGTAACTGGATGCAGCATCGACTGTTTCTCTGTGAATCCAGAGCATCTAGTCTGCAGTGGCATGGAAAGCCTGCACCGTATCTTTGCCGGTCCACGGTCGGTGGTGTAATTTGCTTAAAAAAAGGGGGGGGTTACAAAGCTATTTTGAGCCATGTAGAAAGTAAATTATCTTGAAATGTTCTGCTCCGTTTCCCCTCACATTGCTGAATCAGTAAACTGATTTCGTGACGAGACAATGGCTAACGGAGGTCAAAGTGTCACGCGCACGTTTCCCACGGCGTTTTCACCGTTTCTGAAAGCGATTCCGTATTTCCAATTGTACCGCCATAGACACGGAAGAGAGTTGTATTGGCAAGGGTTTTGATGCATGAGCCTGGTTTGTGCGCTCGCAGATTAATTTGTTTGACCGATTTCTTCTTTGTGCAATTGTATTCGTGCATTTATGTGTGTGGGCGTGCACCGGTACAAGTGTGTTTAGACTAAGAGACACATAGTGAAAGTATTCTAGCTATGTTTTTTAGGCTTTTCAAAAGGGATGAATCAGACTTGTCCTGGTGGATTGTGCGGGTACGTTAAAGCCATTGAGCTGAACCATGGGAACCGGGGACAAAGGCCTGATGGATTAGGGCTGCGGCGTTCACATTTGAGCCCGTTTCCGATAAACAAACACAGGCTGGCTGCAGTTATTGCCGACTGGCACCACACACAGTAAGACAGTAATAAAATAAGTGTGTGTGTGTGTGTGTGTCTCTGTCTGTCTTCCTGGCTGTGTTCCTTAGTGATTTCGCGAAGGGCTGGACAAACAGGAGTACGACGGTGTTGTGGGGGCCTCTAGGAACCGTATTACCCACCACTGAGACTACTGCCAGTGGTTAAGAAAGTGATTGAGAGCGAGTTGAAATCATCTCTCATACTGTGTGTTTGTGGATTCAGGTGTTCAAATAGGGCGGTGAAATAATTGCCGTTTTTTTGGGGGGGGGGTGCTTTGTGCGTGTGGGCGTTTTTTCCCTACATCTGATTTTCGTGTGCGAGTCATTTTTCAATGTTTCGTCCTTTTGCAATGTCAGTCATCGTGCGGCCACCCACTCACAATAACAACAAAGTGTGGAGGTTCCGTGTTTTTTTTGTGGTTTTGTTTTGCTGCTGCACACAGCCTAAAGTTGGGACTCGATATCTTCTGCCGAACACCGCTTTACTGCATTCAGCACGTGGCACTTTTGTGAATACAGAGGTTGGGGGCTTTCAAATTGTAATACATGTCAATTGACAGTGTGCGTTAGGTCCTACAACTTAAATGGCTTGAATGCTTCCTGCATCACAACAAGAACAACAAAAAAAGAGCCATTGACGTATGGCTGATCTGAATGTGTAGATATTACTATTGTAATCTCAGAGCTCGGTGTCCTATTAGGGACACGGGGGGCGTTGAAGCGGCGGTCCCTTTTTTCCATTTGCTGCTAGCAAGGACAGGGGGTTGCTATCTTAATAACATTTCTACCCATTTACCATTTTAATATTTAGTTCCTGTTATTTTCTCCAGAACATATGTTCTCGGTGGTTTTGGAGAGCTAGGGCTATCTGAGCACTTGGTGTTCTTTTTCAAACTCAGAAAACCATTTTTACATTCTCGGCGTTCCAGGCTGTAAGACGACACGGTAGCTGCTGTCCGTGGAGGCCTGAGAGTGCTTGGTAAAAGAAAAAGAAGAAAAAGACTCCTGTTGACAGAGCAACTCTACTTACCCAGAATAAGAAGCTGAAGAAGAAGAGGAAATATCTGATCCAAGGGTTGATGAAAGTGAACGTCTCTGCTCGATTCAGATTCTGCTTCCTGTCCATTGCTGGTTGGCTCAATTTGCAGTCCACAAAAGTAGGCTACGGCTGTAGTCTCACCCGACACAAGACCACCCTGCGGATATTTGCCCACCCTGCGACTCAGCAGCTGTGGAGAGGGGTTAGCTTGCGGTGAATGTCAGGCTGTCTAAAAAAAAAAAGAAAAAAAAGGGGGGGTATGGGTGTGTGACGCTGGCCTGCCATGCTGGTAGTGCCCAGAACCATCGTGTGACCCCCAAAGAGTTGGATTACACAAAAAATATCTCTGGCCTGACTGCAGCTGAATGGCCGGGGAACACTGGAGCATTGTCAGCTTGTCAGTTTAACGACTTTCTCATCCCCCCCCCCACCCTATTTCAGATTTTAAATGTCGTCTCTTTGCTCCCTCCATTGCGTCAGAATCACTGGAACAGGTGTGCCAAAAAGTGATTGACAGATGTCGTACCAAAAAGTGATTGTCTGCCAAAAACTGGTTGCTGGTGTTACACCAAAATCTTTGACCTGTCAGATTATGTGACCCTTCCACTAAAGCACTCTTTCAGCCAGGAAACAGCAGTTTAGAAAAGGTTTCAGCCAGGAAACAGCAGTTTAAAAAAGGTTTAGGCATAAAGTCCAAGATGGTTAAACTTTGGTATTAGGATGGAGACAGTTGATGTTAGATGTGGGTTTGGTGTGGTAAAGATTAGGATTAGCATCTGGGGGGTGGCTGAAATAGAGCATTTTAAGGACAGGGTCACATAATCTGAAAGGTCACAGATTTTGATGTCACACCTGTGTCATGCCAAAAAGTGATTGCCTACACGCAGCCTGTTAAACCTGTATCAGTTTATATATTGTAACGATCACAGATGAATAGGCTCGGTAGCCCTTGGCTAACGGGTCGGACCCTTTAGTCAAGTGGTTAACATGGTCGCTTGAAGTGTGGGAGCCGCGGGTTCGCTTCCGTGAGATGGCCTCACGGTCCTTTACGATCTCACCATCTCACTTCTGAAACCAATGTAGGGAATTCGGGGGGCAGCCACAGGAACCGCTTTACATATTCAGTTTTTATATTCACTTAAACATTCATTAACAAGGTCTTGTCTTTAAAATTAAGATCAGGTTATTTAGAGCCAAAAACAACTTTTCTGTCACAAGGTTGGGGCTGCAAATCACTTTTTTTGGCAAGTGTAAAAGTGAATTTTTTTATTTTTAGTTGTATTTTCCATTTAAAGGCATTTCAGCTGGTAAAAAGGACTGGGTGTGCTATCGTTTTTAGAATATAAACCATGTGATTGAATGAAATCCAGTAATTTTGAGGCAGAAACAACCTTTCAGTCACAAGGCAGGAGCTGTAGTGGTTATGGGGCTACATAATTCCCCTTATTGAGCTAGTAGGAATGTTAGTTTACAGCTGCTGTTTCCTCGGTTCAGGTTTACAGTGACACACTTCCGCTGCGCGGGTTTTTTGTTGTTGTAATGGTGGAAGGAATAAATGGTGCACGTTGTGTAGCCGAAAGAGAAAGTTGTCACGACTCCTGCTTGAGCTCCTCTACACAATCACATTTTGGCAAGTGGAAACCGTGGACCACGGTCCAAAGGCAGACATCAACTGCAACTAGAATGGTGAGTCTCCTTACAAATCCTCCGGCGGCAGACAAATACAAGGGGCTCAAAGACCACCTCTTGAAGATTTTTTGAACTTTCCGACGCCGAGAGGGCCCACCGTCTCTTTTCTCTGCAAGGCTTGGGTGACAGCAAGCCATCTGAGCTCATGGACAAAATGCTGAATCTGCTGGGACCGGCGCACACACCTGATCTCCTCTTTGTACAACTATTTCTGCGACAACTGCCTGCTCAGGTGCGGACCGCTTTGGCTAACACCAGCATTACCCATTGCCGCAAGCTAGCTGAAGAAGCTGACAAGTTCTTCCTGGCCAGCCAACAGCAGCACTGCGCGTCCGCGCTCACCCCTGCCCTCCCCCACACGCCACCACCTGGTCATGCCATGGTGGTCGCCGCGGCAACCCCCGGTCGGCGACAGGAGCCCGGCCTGTGCTTTTACCATGCAAAGTTCGGGGCCAAGGCGAAAAAGTGCACCTCCCCGTGCAATTTCAGCTCATCGGGAAACGCCAAGGCCGGCGCTCACTAGTGGCCATGGGCGTCGGCGTGGAGGACAACAGGCTACTTTTCCTGCGAGACTCCATCTCGGGGCGGCGTTTCCTATGCGACACTGGGGCGCAGAGGAGTGTCGTACCTGCATCGAGTGTGGACGCCCTGTTGGGCGCTCACAGCCCTCCCATGGAAGCTGCTAACGGCAGCTCTATCCGTACGTACGGCACGAGGCACATTGACATGTGTTTTAACGGACAGCGGTTCAGCTGGGATTTTGTCACCGCCGACGTGGCATTTCCCCTCCTCACTGCAGATTTTCTTTGTGCTCATGGGCTGCTGGTGGACGTCAGGAATAGACGCTTGATTGACGCCGTCACCTTCGCTTCACACGCGTGTGCACTCAGCGATACAGGCTGTCCAGCATGCTCTCCAATGAGGACGTGTTTCTCCATCTTCTCTCCGAGTTTCCTGACCTCACTCAGCCCACATTCTCGTCATCTACGACCAAACATGGGGTTGAGCACCACATCGTCACCACCAGCCCGCCGGTGCACGCCCGAGCTCGGCGCCTCGACCCGACCAAGCTCTCTGTCGCCAAGGCGGAGTTTGAGAACATGGAGCGCCTCGGCATCATCCGTCGCTCCAGCAGCCCGTGGGCTTCACCCCTCCACATAGTGCCTAAGCCTGGCGGTGGGTGGCGTCCATGTGGTGACTACCGTCGGCCCAATGACGCAACAACACCGGACCGCTACCCGGTCCCTCGCATCCAAGATCTCTCCGCCCACCTGGCTGGGAAAGTGATCTTTTCCAAGGTGGACCTCGTCCGTGGATACCACCAGGTGCCCGTCCATCCCGCTGCTATCCCCAAAACGGCTGTGACAACTCCGTTCGGACTGTTTGAGTTCCTGCGCATGCCGTTTGGGCTTAAGAACGCCGTGCAGTCCTTCCATCGCCTCATGGACTCAGTGTTGCGGGACCTGCCTTTCCTCTTTGTGTACCTGGATGACATCCTGGTCGCTAGCACCTCCGTGTCCGAGCACTTGTCCCACCTCAGAGCCCTTTTCGAGAGACTCAGCCTGCACGGGTTGATAGTTAACCCGGCCAAATGCCAGTTTGGTCTGAGCACCATCGACTTCCTGGGCCACCGGGTCACCAAGGACGGGGCAGACTTTACACGCCCACACACGGCCCGGTCCCTCCGGGAGTTCATTGGCATGGTGTCCTTCTACCACCGGTTCATCCCCCAGGCTGCCGATCTCCTCCGCCCCCTATATGAGGCTCTGAAGGGCACAGCCCCCAAACACGCTGTGGACTGGTCTGCAGAGAGGGACACGGCTTTTAAGGAGGTGAAGGCCGCCCTGGCTGATGCGGCGATGCTGGCAGACCCTGTGTCTGGAGCGCCCATTGCCATCACGACGGATGCTTCGGACTACGCTGTCGGCGCGGTTTACGAGCAGTGGGTGAGCGGTGCGTGGCAGCCGCTTGCCTTCTTCAGCCGGCAGTTGAACCTGAGAGAGCGCAAATACAGCGCCTTTGATCGTGAGCTGCTTGGCCTTTTCCTCGCTGTTAGGCACTTTCGTTTCCTACTGGAGGGCCGTCAGTTCACGGCTTTCGTTGATCACAAACCGCTGGTGTTCACGATGGCCAAGGTGGCAGAGCCGTTGTCAGCCCGCCAGCAGCGACAGTTGGCCTACATCTCAGAGTTTACCACCAACGTGAGGCATGTCGCTGGGAAGTCCAACCCGGTCACTGACTGTCTCTCCCGGGCCATCGCTGGTACCGCCCATTTGGGACTCGACTACAGCCAGATGGCCGCTGACCAGGCCGCCGACCCAGGAGTGCAGGCATGCAGGACCGCCAACACAGGGCTGCAGTTGGAGGATGTGGCTTTCGACGACGCCGGCGCCACGCTCCTGTGTGACGTCTCTACGGGTCAGCCCCGACCAGTCGTTCCGACTGCTCGGAGGCGACGGGTCTTCAACGCAGTCGATGGGCTGTCTCACCCTGGCAGAAAGCCTTCACAGAGGTTGGTGGCGGCAAAGTTTGTCTGGCATGGACTCAAAAAGGATGTGAGGGACTGGGCTGACACCTGTGTGGAGTGCCAACGCTCCAAAGTGCTCCGGCATGTCAAAGCGCCCCTGATACCTTTCACGGTACCTGAGAGGAGGTTCGACCACGTGAATGTGGACCTGGTAGGCCCCCTACCCCCCCTCCCGTGGTTTCACATACCTGCTCACCATGGTCGACAGGACCATGCGATGGCCAGAGGCCGTCCCGCTTTCGTCCACGACAGCGCCTGAGGTTGCCCGAGCGTTCATCAGAACCTGGGTCGCCCGCTTTGGCACCCCATCTGACCTCTCCTCGGACAGAGGGCCGCAATTCACGTCAGCGCTCTGGGAGGAGATCGCCGCGGGTTTAGGGGTGAGGCTCCATCGCACCACAGCATATCACCCTCAGGCGAATGGATTGGTCGAGAGGTTCCATCGCTCGATGAAGGCCGCATTGCGGGCTACCCTCAAGGATGACCGCTGGGTCGACAAACTGCCTTGGGTCATGCTTGGGCTCAGGACGGCTCCCAAGGAGGACCTCCAGTCCTCATCCGCCGAACTGGTCTACGGACAGCCACTTCGGGTCCCGGGGGATTTCCTTCCCACCGCCACAGCTCCCTGGTCCGCCAGCTGCCAACGGACTGCGCTGCAGGTGGAAGCCAGGGCTTTTGCACCGGTCCCCACTTCTCAGCATGGCGGCTCTCAGTCCTATGTCCCCACGGAGCTGCGGTCGGTGGAGTATGTTTTCATCCGTCACGACGCGCACCGCGGTCCCCTGCAGCCACCCTACGACGGCCCATTTCGGGTACGGGACACTGGAGATAAGCACTTTGTGTTGGAGGTTGGCAGCAGGCTGGAGCGGGTTTCTGTGGCCCGCCTCAAGCCTGCTCACCTGGACTTAGACCGCCCTGTTGGTCTTGCCCTGCCCCCATGGCGAGCCGCCCCCTGCTTCCCCAGCCCCTCCCTTCCCCGGTCCATCTGTGAGGACTCTGCTGCTTTGCCTGCGGTTAACCAGCCCCCAGCTTCTGTTCAGCGGAGCCGTTGGGGCAGAGAGATCCGCCCCCCTCGCCACACTGACTTTTCGTATTAAGGCGAATTCTGGGGGGACGTGTGTAGTGGTTATGGGGCTACATAATTCCCCTTAATGAGCTAGTAGGAATGTTAGTTTACAGCTGCTGTTTCCTCGGTTCAGGTTTACAGTGACACACTTCCGCTGCGCGGGTTTTTTGTTGTTGTAATGGTGGAAGGAATAAATGGTGCACGTTGTGTAGCCGAAAGAGAAAGTTGTCACGACTCCTGCTTGCGCTCCTCTACACAATCACATTTTGGCAAGTGGAAACCGTGGACCACGGTCCAAAGGCAGACATCAATTTTTGGCAAGACACTGGTTAGTATCCACAGATACTACCCCCCTACTTTCTGTACAGTCATTTGCAACGTCGAAAAGGCTTTTTGTTCCGTTTCATACCTTTGCTTATCTTCACTCAAAGGCCTGGGAATGTATGAATACACACATTTTGTCTCTCCTGTGGAGAGGGTGTCCAGATCCCAATAAACCAAATGTGGGGCAAAGAGTATGTTTGTGTGGGACACGTTACCAATGCTGAGAGGTAGTCTAAAATGTTGATATATCTATCTATCAGGGGTGGGCAAGCTTATCCAGGAAGGGCCAGTGTGGGTGAAGGTTTTTGTTCAAACCAAGCACACACCTGATTCCACTAATGCGGGAGTCTTTGCTGAGGAACTTGATTGGGAGACACAGGTGTGTAACTGCTTGGTTGGAACAAAAACCTTCACCCACACCGGCCCTTCCTGGATAAGATTGCCCACCCCAACTTAACAAAACAAACATTTCTATCCATTAGCTCGTAAAGCATCTCTATGCTTTGCCCTCTGGTTGATGCAGTAGCACACAACAGACTACGCAGGTTACAGGGTAGGCCTTTAGTACGTGAAGGACTTGCGTATATATTTCTTAATCCAACTTTCCCAATTCCCACGCCAAGTAAACGCAGTTAGCATAAAAGGAAGCAGTTCTTATGGTCTGATGCGATAGTCTGCTTGCACTCATGTATTCCCCTTTTCTATCCCAATAACTGTTAAAAGTACAGTGCTGCGTCTCATCAACACGGAATCTGACTAAACCGTGTAAATAAAACGGAACACACACGTTGCTGACATTCAAGTCATGGCTTCCGTTCTTTCAAGTATCCCACTGGTGCTTTAAAAAGGGTATATGGCATATGAAATTAAGGGTGAGCCCACCCAGGGTAGTACATTCAAAAAAAGAAAAGTAATACATTTAGATCAAGGAACTTTATTTTGTACGACCACATGAGATTTTTTTTTGCGTACAATGTCTGAGTCTGGAAAAATGACCGGCATGGGTTCCATTTCGGTAGAGGCTAGTTCCCATCGATGCAGAGAACGGTCAACTGAGCATGCGCAAGTACTCGTTGCCTCCGTTGTTTGGGTAGGTTAGGGTTAGGGCGGGGTTAGGCGCCAGGAAGACCCACCCCTACTCTGCGTCTGATTAGCCAACTTTAACCCTAACCCCGCCCTAACCCTAACCTACCCAAACAACGGAGGCAACGAGGACTTGCGCATGCTCAGTTGACCGTTCTCTGCATCGACGGGAAGCGATATTATGAACCCTACATAGGCCTCGCCAAAATCCCGTTTCTGGCTTTGTCACGTGTGCGCCACCGTAGCAACGCGAAAATATGTTGTTATGGGGTTAGCGCTCATCAAGGAAACGCTGTACACCCACAATTTAACCTGTCTAAGTTATCCACAATCAACATTAACGTTTTTAACTCAATCTTTGCTTGCTCCACGTTTGAGCATAGGATACTTCACCCCTTACCTCCGTTCTGTTGTTGACAGCCAGCAGTCCAAAATTACAAAAGCAGCCAGCTGTCCAAAATTGCGAAAAATACAAAATTACAAAATTGAAGGTAGCTAACGTTAGCTTTGCTTCGCACCGAGTTGATAGTTGATTGTTTCCTTAGCAACGCAGCGGAAATCCGGCGTCCGTTCGCGAGATTTGGGACAGGGTACGGGATTTTGGCGAGGGCTATGTAGGGTTCATAATATCGCCGACGGGAACTAGCCTCTACCGTACAATATCGACTCGGGGTCATTAGACTGCATATGTCACGGATTATGTTGCTAGCTAGCGCTAGCTTTATAGTTATTTCGCTGTTTTTTTTCTTTACAACCCACGTTGACAGAGTTGGTTAGCAGCCCGAGCTGCGTCTAAGGAACGAGGCCGCAGGCTCGGGGGACGAGCGAACGCGGGCCAAAGGCCCGAGCTGCGTCTAACGTCACTCTACTGTTTCCCGCTGTTCCTAAACTGAACTAGCCCCTCCCCAAGCCCCTACCTAATCATAATGCGTGAAGTAGTGACGCCATCTGTAGTCGCAGGACCCGAGCACATCCGGTAGGGCTGGCGCTAGCTGATTACCACAGGACAGACTAGGTTAGGCTAACTGCAGACCGACGGTTCCGATAGTCAATTTGGCTGGCGTTTGTTCCCTTGGACAGTGATTTTTTTATAGTTTGAATATGTGTGTGCTTGTAGTTCTCGAATGTGTTTTTGTCTGTATGTTGTGGGCTGGGGGAAACACAATTTCGTTTCATGTACGCAAGTACATGAGGTGAAATGACTGTTCCTGATTCCAGCCCGCTGGCCTGTATGAATGGGAATGCTGTACAGTGTGGTAAACGCTAGTTATTTCAGCCCTTATCTGTCTGCCAATCATCTGTGGGCTTCAGTAGGAATGAGTCCGTAGATCGGCACGTCTCTTTTTGAGCCACACGTTTCTTGTGAGACTCGCATGTCCCGTGTTGCTTCACGCCGTATCCCCTCCGTGTGAAACTGGAGAAAAAAACACCCCTCTCTGGGACTCGCCCTTCACCGGCTTCTACCCTTCATAAGTTGTTTCCCAGTCTTTGTTCCTTTTCTTGGT